>NC_051162.1:76012084-76332084 GCF_013339745.2 Dermacentor silvarum | reverse complement strand
GCCACCACTCACAAACCATAGGGCGGTTGTGGAACATCCTTTCTGCCGCAGGCGTCACGAGCACGTGATCTTTTTTGGGTGATGGCAACTGGTCAATAAACCCACATATGCTACCTACAGGCATCATTGTTGCCGTATTCGAGCCCTCGTTATGTAGTGAACGAGAAGAAAGGGAGCCGAGGGGCCCGATTTTTTTTAATAAGCATATCATAAGAAGCCAATAAACAATAACACCAAAGACAACAGAGGGCTACGATTGATGTCATTCTTGGCACAGTGCACTACGCTATCTTATCACTGGGCGGAAACGCTGCCTCCTGTTGATGCTTCCGGTGCGAGTCACGTGAAATGTCGAGAAAAGTATCTTTCGCAAGTGATCGTTCATGAATACGGGCCAACTTTGTCAAAGGCTGTTGCATGAGCACCCTGCACGCGCTTTTCTTTGGCTTGGGCATTCTGTAGCCATGATTTTCTAGCAATACCGCTCAATCTATTCCTTTTCACGTTTTTCGATCTTCGTCAGTGGTCAAGGCGACGCTCTGCATGCGTTATCAACGGGTCCCATTATAAAATCAAAGATTTCAAAGTATTTTCTTGTACTTAAGCAAATTTGCTGCAAGAAAAGTTATTAAAACTTGCTAGATAAAGTATTTGGTTCCTTCAGAATGCAATGTACTCATTCTTTATCAATAAAAATAACTAGACCCTAGAAGCCGCGGTTAGTTGATGTGGGAAATTCAGGGCAGTGTTGCCACTTGTCTTCTGTTTTTGCACCTTTTTTTTCTTGCAAAACGTCCTCTCACTGTGAGAGTGGCAATTTTACTGTTTAAGAGCGTTACCTAGCAATACAGATTAAGTTAATATTGGTTAGTGTCCCTTCAATACAACATGGGTCATTGTTATATTTTTTTTCAGCTACTGTAAACGTTACAGCAACCTTGCACAGCTGGTCCAATGTTAACGTGGTACTTTAGCATGAAATGGAGGCTATTGGAAGTGTCTGTTGCATTAAATGTAAGCACATTTGATTATGTGCCTGGTGAGCGGCATGATTGTGATGCAAAATTAAATAGGACATGTTATGCAACAACCTGGTTGTGACAGCCGACATTGAAGTGAACTATATTTTATTGTTCTCCACCTGGAGTTCATAGTATTCACTCTGAGCTCAGTACCTGACCAATTTCGCTTCCACCCCCATCAAAAATGCATGTAAGAGCTGATAATTTAACTCCCGACCTTGTGTTTATGAGTAAGATCATGGGCCACTTGGCAACTGTGGTGGGTATAATTGTGACGTGTCTTCCATCTCTGCACAGGAAACATTCGTGTGGGAGCTATATCAGAAACGCTGCTGGGACTTCTTCCCGGTTGGTGACTGCTTCCGGAAACAGTATGAAGACGAGCTAATGGGCGCGGGATAACCATCGCCGCTTTAAGTTCATTCATCCATCACCAAGCAGCACATATAGCGAAAAAGCTTTGAAAACAGTTGTTCATGACAGTTCTTCCTGTATTCGTGATCAGAGATGCAGGAAGTAGTGATTCTTCAAAATGTTTAGCAGGAACTGTAATATTGGAAAGTAATCTTCAACTTGCAGGCATTAGTCAGTGCAGATAATATGAAGTTCTTTCAAAGTCGATTGTTCAAAATTGTATGTCGCAGAATATTTTGCTTGATTTCAAGGCACAGATTAAAAACGATGTTTTGAGGTGCCAAAATTCACGCATCTTGAAAAGTTTCTTAGTTGACTTGTGCCTGCAAATAATGACATGCATCTATTGCATTTAAAGATTATTTTCCTTAATTTGTCGCCTTGTATTGTAGTGCATTTGTTGGGTGGATACTTGCACATACTTCAAATTTTTTTTTTTTGCTTTAATCAGCTCATTTCCAAGAATGAAATGTACCTGGAAGTTTGCTTTCTACAAGTTAAGTTATTTGCAAAATCTGACAGTCTATTACAACTGCAATGTTTGTGAGCTTTTGACCCTCTAATTTGCCACAGACGTTTATTATTCAAAGGTTACATGGCAAATGTCACTTTACGGAGGTTAAGTCAAATACGTAGTGCTTCAGTTTTGTGGCATGGGTGCTAACCAGAGATCTCTGTTGAGAAGTGATACTAAACACACTGACAGTGCTGTTGAATCTTTGGGTACTGCATATCTGAGCTGTTGGCAGTTTGCATAGGCGAAACCCACTGCGTATGTTACATGTAAAAATGCTGAAAGAATTTCAGTGCAAGTCTGGGCGCGTACATCGTTATACGAGATATCACATCAACAAAAAATGCCAATCATTGTGCCGATCTAGTGTGTCAGAAATAAGGTTGTGTCTTCCATGTGATCTGACAGCCATGCTCTTCACGAGAAGTGGTAGATTTTGCGCGGAGAGCTCCATCGACCGCGCAGTAGCAATCACAATGCAATAGGAATGGCATGTTGTGTTGTAGGTGGTTCTAGATGTGTCATGCTCGATACAGATGGTGTAAAGGTATGTGTGAGGACAGTGTCTTTAAGTAGCTTTTCCAGTAGTTGCGCATGTCTCTTTTAGATATACAAGCTTCACTGGCCTGTTTACAAACAGCAGTACTCAGCTTCTCAACTGCTTTTACCTTTGTTGAACAGTGCCTAGTTGATCAGCAAGTGCATACTTACATGTTCCAAGCTCGGTTGTGTGCTTAGATGTCGTCGTCATAGAGCCTCATGCCTTTTCATTCTACATGATGACATAGCTTTCTTCTTTTGATGCTGTTTTCTACGTTGCCTCCATTACCTCGACGACATTGTAGGAAAGCAATGGAAGGAGAGACTGGATGTGTTGACATGGACAAAGGATATCATGGTGTTGTGTGAAACTTAATACACATAAACCTGTCTTTCGCATAAACCTTTGTTTAATATGTGGCAAGGAAATACTCCAAAGTCTCCATGACTCTGTATAATCTCTTGCTCTTTACCTGTATAGAAGAGAGCCTAATAAAGGTACATAGAGGATCCATTGAATGCTTGCATTAGATAAAGCTAACGAAGATGTTAAGGAGCGGTACTACTTTCGCATTTTTTGTTTCTGCATGCTACGCAGTGTCCCAGGTATATTACTCTTTCCCCAGCAATAGCTGCATATGTTCTTTAACTAATGGACCTTAACTGAGTCTTACCAGAGCCATACATGCAAAGGGAAAGTGAAGTGTAAATACGGAGAGGGACTTTCCCTTTGATTTATTTTTCTCTTGCACAGAGAGCTTGTTGCTGCAGCTCTTGTATGATGTGACAGAGTGAAAGTCGATGCCTTTGTTATGACTTGCATGCTGAAAGAGACTATGTGAATAGCTTAACTGCAATTTTGGTGTATGGTTTTGAGTTTTCCCATTTGAGCCTGTGCAAGTAATATTTCAGTGTAGTCATCTTTCTTACACAATTTTTGCCTTAGCAAATATATGTTTGTCCTCGCAGTTGTATGTTAAACTCTTCAAGATTACTTGAAGATGATGTTCATTGTTTGCTGCTCTTCTTGCCAAACAGTTCTGTTTGTTAATCCTGTACGCTGTTGCTGTCTGAATATTCTGTTGCCTAAGGGGACACCGATCCTTGCTTGTTAAACCTTGCCTGGATGCAGGCCGCAGTTTTCAATAAAGAGTAAAACCATAAAAAATTATGAGCATGTTCTTTTGACAGTGAACAAAGATGTACTGATGAAAGCCAAGGCGCACGTAAACGTTCTCTGATAAATGCATTTACACAAGCACTTCACAATCTGCTTACGCCATTTACAGTGCGTTGACACTGTAATCACAAGGTTCAGAGACTGTTTATTTACTAACATTCCCACTGAGAAGCACTTTACACAAGCATTTGACATTTATTATATGCATAACACAATGAATATTGCTGCGGGCTCAATGACATCGGCCCTTTCAATTTTGCTCATTTTGTGCCAGTGCTTGCAGCTGTGTTCGGCTGTGTTCGTTTGGGAAGCAGACAAAAAGTTGCACAGCTCTTACCTAGTCACATGTGCATCAAGCTGCGCTACATGCTCCGACTAGTTCTTGTATTGCAGTGAAACTGCCTGACGCTCAGGGTAAAACACCTGGCTTGCGAGATAAAAGTAATGAGTAAGGTATCGAATACTGATTTGAATATCAAATACCCAAATGCAGACGCATGCATTACAGTAGAAATATTTATTTTGGCATAATTAGGTGCCACGGTTATACTGACAGTGATAAAAAGAGCCAACTATCACGGACAATTATTATTAAATTTAAACAAATTCTCACTAATTGTCATTAGAAGAAATGCACAAATAGGCTCAATATATTCAGAGCTTATTTGAATAGAAGCTGCCCAAGAATGAATGGCTGCTGAATGACTTGCTTTCAAAAAAATTTATATAAATGGTTGTTGAAAAAAGGTCGGCAATTGTGGAAAAAGGAAAGAAAAAGCTGCTAAGGACCTGTGTGCCATGTAAACATATAAAAAGGCTCGTTGCAAGGAAAACATCACTGTGAAATATTTAGCGCACCCAATAGACAAGGACACAGTGAAAGGGAACACACGAGCTCTTGTGTCGTTGTCTATTGTGCGCGCTAAATATTTCACTATGAATACGTACCAACTCGACCAGCTAACAGTTCTGCTGAAACATTACTTGTAGCGTTACAAATAAAATTACACTAGACTGCAAGATAAAATTACACCATGACTAGACTGGAAGAAACAACAAAATACAGACTTCAAACAATAATCACAGGTCATGTGTACTTGCTGATCAAAATCGAAAACAAAGCTTTCATTACCCATTTTGTGTCTGCATGGCATCGAAAACCTTTGTCTTTGTTTCGCTTTTGATAGCTTGCTGTACTTCGTTCTCTGCCACAGTGGACATATATACTCCGACGTAGCCTGCGGGCGCGTGCGCGCGCGGCACGGCGACATTACGTCGGCTGAAGCGCCACCCTCTACAGTCCGACGGCTCCCGACCGCCGACGTGACCGGCGGCTGCTGACGCGCTTGGACGTCGTCCGGCTCCGAATAGAGCCGCCTTCATTTCGCGCCGACCGCGCCGAACACGTCAGCACCAAGCGCCCTTTCTCATCGCTGTAGCTACTCACCACCAGTACAAAATGGCCGCTTCACACGAAAACGGGGTGTACTCAACAGGCACAGGTCCTAGGGCGCCTCGATGCCAGCGCCGCGCATCGAGGCACCCTAACAGGTCCGAGTGGCGAGTCAAAGTGGCTAATGGAATTGTTTTGCGGGTTCACGATAGGTGGCGCGACGTTCTGCGCATGAACTGCGCATGTGCTTCTCCAGCTGCGGCCGCTGCGCCGAGTCGGAAGTGGTTGCACTGTAGAGAACCGGACATGCGCCTGGCGCGGCGTCGCCGACGTGACGTGTCCGACCGCAACCAACGCTCGCCCGCGCACCGAGAACGTCGGAGTATAACAGAGCCTTAACCTGCCTTTAACAGTGCATCAAAATATTTTGTTATCGTCGATATTCGAAAATACTGAACATTTCATTTTCGAATATAGTTGGTTTTTAATATTCAAGTCATATTCGAATATTCGCCCACCCCTAGTTAGAACCCCACCCAGGAAAAATATTTTTTTTTTCTCTAAAGCTAAAGTATTTTGATATAGGGGCTTTTTTTCATATGACAACCGCAGCCACATGAGGGCCCATTATAAAACCATGGTTTGGTTTCCAGAATGTTGGCCAACGTTTTACATTGTATTTGTGGGGCCCATAGCAGCGCTGTGAATAAGTCTGAATAATCTAGCATGTGCGAAAAGTCACTGTTCGGAATATAGATTTGTGACTGCACAGCCCTAGAATACTATAGGTAAGGATGCAGAAATGAATACAAATGAACGTTTTATTTCATGCTAAACTTCATTTGCCAACCCACCATGGTTTCAATTCCCCAGTCGGTCGGTGAATATATCGAATAATATGTTTAAGGAGCTATGTATTAGCACTAGCCCTTATAACTACGGCATGTTGACCGACAAAATAGTAGTTAGCGCAGCTGTGTTCTGCGTTATAAAGAATTATATGGTGACATAAAGGCTGTACATATAATAAGCCTCATAGGTATATAGTGTTACTCGCACAATATTTTTGACTATTCATTATTTTTGCGTTAAATGAAGGTACTAGAGGTCTAAACCTTAGAAATAAATGGTGACAATTATTAAAGCGCCGTCAATAATTTAATGTTAGCTTTTCTACCGCCAGTTTCCATTTTGTTTCACAGGAGGAGACTGTGTCATGATGTCACGACACAGAATGTGGTCCTGGGGGAGCAGGACATTGCGACGATTTGACACTCACTTCGGCTCGCTCGGCCGTTCGCTATGCTCAGTCGTCTCAACGGGCATACGAGGTGACTAAGCGAGCCGGAGCGACTGCCAAACGTCACCAATGTCTTGCTCCCACATACTATGTCGTGATGTCATGACATAGTATACTCCTGGAAACGAGACAGAAAATGGATGTAGAAAAACTGTTATAATAAATTATGAATGACGCTTTGATCAGGGCACGTCATTATTTTTTCTTGTCTCATAGAGGTCTAGGACTTTCATTTAAGCAATAATAGTGGAAAAATAGCTTTATGAAACAGAGCACGGTATTGAAGGGCTTTGTTGATTTTTATCATTTAAGATAGCCCATTCTTCAAAAACTTTATGTGCCTACATATTCTGCCAACTAACGTTAGGCAGGTTGTTAGAAAAAAAATTATTTAGAAAACATCTTGCAAGACGACCGAACACCCTAAGCCTTATCTAACTTGCGGCAAAATTTTTCAATTTTCTTTTTCTTTGAACAGCTTGGCTAACCTTAGCTGGGGAACTCGGCACAGCATGTACTTCTGAGCTATAATGTAGTTCCAGTGAGCGCACCTATATTTTGCATTTTAAGTGCACAGACCTCCCAATGCAATGGTGCATTATTAAGGTCATTAAGTCGAAAGCCAGGTATGTCTCATCGTTCCGTCGACCTTCAATGTCTTTGAGTGAAAACGCGTCGGCGACACAAAAGCTACAAAAACTATCATCATCAATGGCTCATACGCCCGTAAGTAAGCAAGATGGAGGATAAAGCGAATTAAGATAGGTGGTAAAGCGAATTAAGTGGATTACTCAGGCGAGTTAAAGGCAGTAAAATTTAGATTGATGATAAGCGAAATGAAAAGATGACTAATTAGACTAATCGAAATAAATGATGAATAAGAGAATTAAGAGGAGTAAGTGTATTAAGACGATGACTCAGCGAATTATGAGGAGGACTTAAGTTAATTAAGGGGGATGAATAAGCGAATTAAGAGGATGAGTAAGCGAACTATGAGGGATGACTAAGCGAATTAAGGTGGATGTGTACGCCATGTGTCCGTCTTTAGTGCATCGGCAACCGGGCTTCCGCCTTCAAGCCGTCTTAGGGATAAAATAAGAGACCCTGTAATTTTTTTCAATTACATCTTTGATTATCATAATTTTTTTTATATTTCGTCTGCCCATTCTCAAACCACTAGGTATGTGTCACTGTGACACAATATGTGTGTCAGCCTTACATGCTGTAGAATAAGTGTCGCACTTCTCTCTGCATTCATGCACCTCTCCTCACCAATTTTCCCTCCAGAAACAAAGTTTAAAGGCGATTCAAGGTCCAGTTGGCGTGGATGAAGGACAAAGTTTACTTGAACAAGTTGCGGGTGTTTTGGGTTGTATGAACCATGTGATTCACTGGGAGAGGCCCAGTAGCGTCTCAAACGACAGCGTTTGCGCCTTAGACTAGAAGCACAGCTAGTGTCTGAAACCCATCGTCTCGAACCGCTAGTTGTCGATCGCGAGGGAACTTTGCAGGAACGCACACCTTACCACCGCACGGTGGTACCACCAGCGTGCGGTACGGTACGGCATGGATGTACCGCGGGAACCGACTACTCTGATACCACCGCGGGAGCATCGTTACCACGTGCGCTGTGACACGACCGGTACCAATACTACCAATACCATTAGAAGCCACGGTACTGTAAGATGGTACTACCAGTACCAATACCACCAGTACCATACCCGGCTATCTTCTGGACCGGTGTATAACATTTTGAGACTACGCTATCGCCGGGATCAGCATACGAAAGAATCTAGAAACATGCATATATGGAACATACATACGGAAACATGCTGAAAACATACATACGAAAAAGTTGCGTGCTAACTAGCCAAATCCTTTAACAAGTCTTTCAAAATCGCCTTCATCTTGACATTCCTGCATTGACGTAGACGTACGTCTAACATTGTGACCCCGCATGAATTCCTGTTTTTAAGGCGACATAGATTATGAACGATGTAATGCATAAAGATATATTGTAAGACTATACAGATTTCTTTGAATGAAGATATGGATAATTTCTCCACGAATCTTTATAACGGGTGTTCTTTTTAGAAGGTCGAAAATAAAAAAAAAAACGAACTTGCCTGTGGCAGAGGGCGCAACTCTAACCCTTGATCTAAATTAGTCTATAAAGCGGCCAATAGAGTTACGAGAAATCAATATAATTATTTGAATTAATTACACAATTACGGTAATTACCTTCATAATTATTTCATTGCGGCACATTGGGAGTCTGAGATTTGTAGCTAGTGAGTATGCAAGGCATATATCGACTTCAAACGAATTCTGACAATGCCACCGGTTAGAGATATCTGCCGTCAGAGTTGCGGTAAAATGCGCTCTTGTTCCACTTACTTTCTTAAGAAAAGGAGATCTTATGCATTGAAGCACAAACATAACTGGAACAGCAATGTATTTCTTCAGACACGTTGAAAATTCGTATCTCGAAACCGGTGTATTCCTGAGAATTCACTTCAAGTGGATATGCCTTGCATGTTCGCTAGCTACAATTCGTAGATTTAGGTGTATGTTGTAAATTAATTATGAAGGTAATTAGTGTAATTATTGCATTTATTCAAAAAATATATCGATTTCTTCAAATAATGTCCGCCTCATTGAGTAATTCAGATGAAGGGTTAGCATTGTGTTATCAGTCCTAGTGTAATCTCTAAAAAATTGGTGCAGCTACAGAAACCTGAATAACCGCTTTACAAACTATTCTTCATATTGACTTGAATGTTTGGGCGTTGGGTCTCCAAATTCTTGTACCGCTTTCAGCCACGAAATATGATGGACTGTTGAGAAATGTGTCAAAGTTGCATAATCGTATTCCGAGGCGTTGCATACGCACCAGTTTGTAAATTAGCGCCTGGTTCATGGTTGCAGCTCACTTAACCTGTAAACGAAATTCACAATGAGAGCAACACAATGCAGAAGCGTGATCAACAACTTTTTAATTAATAATAAATGGTATAGTTCATGGTCAATTTTGGTTTTTGGTAAATGTTCGCGAAATGTCCCAGTGTGTAAACACGCGGAAAAATAGAATGAAATGGGGGGGGGGGGCAGCAATATATTTTGGCACACCTCATAAAAAGCTTTTAATACGCCTATCGCTAATGCTGCTCCTACAATCACAATTGCGCCGTTTGCGTCAACCCAATGAACCAAAACAATGTAATCATATCGCTGTCTGCTACAACGTCTGTGATCGAAAAGACCAGTTTCTGTCGTTCTCGCGCTTATGCACTTAATCACTTCTTGCCTACAATCCGTCTCCACCAGGCAACGTCGCAGCTCGAGATGCAGGCCTCCCTTCCCTCTCTTGAAATTAAGCCTGTTTGAATTTTTAAGCGCTTACCAAGAACGAAGGTGATAGATTGCTCAATTTTGTAGTACACATTGCTTAACTATGAGCTTATCGTTGCCCGCGCCGCTTGTCGGCGGTCGCTTCCAAGGATCGACACACGCCGTCTGCTGTTATGCACTGTCGGAATAATTATCGTCTGTTTCGGCGCCTGAGGGATTTTAATGATTATAATGGAAGGCAGAGACAGTAAAAAAATTAGTTTTCATTTTTTCGACGCGCAGTGCGTACAGTTACAATTACATGTTCAAATTTCCCGTTTTTTTAGCCTCCTAACGTGCGCTGTCGTGCAGCGCTGCAGACGTGAAACACCACCATCAGTGAGACACGTTTCTAATGAGCGGCTCCCGCGTCGTCGAAGCACCTGTTCTTCTTACACCATGGTCGTGATAAGAAGGTCGATACACATAGGTCGCGAAGCTTCGGGCGAAAAGCGGTTCATAACGAATTGTCGCCGACATCAGCAAGGGTGGTTATGGTGATGATGATGATGATTATGATTTATTGGCATCCCCTTTGAAACGGGGCAGCGACAAATAGTCACCTAGCCTGCTCGATTTAATCAGGTATACTATACATGTTCTTTATCTAGCATTTTTGTATACCTCTCATTATTATTTTTCTTTTTCAAAAATTTACCTTGTGCCGCTGCCTATGATTTTAAGAGATAAGGTCGTATCCATCTTTTCCCTGCTTTTTTTCCACCAGTACTCCAATCGTCTCTTGCTGATCTCTACGGCTGATCTGTTTATGTTTTCTTCCACTTTGAAACCAAGCACTTCTGGGAGTTGCACGTTACCTACGGTTCTCGCTGGGTGGATCCCGTCGCATTCCATCTGGATGTGCTGAGTGGTTTCTGGATCTTTAATACAGCATGCACATGTCTCATCTAGTTCCGAATATTTGTTCCGATATGTTTTCGTCCTTGGGCAACCGGCTCGAGCCTCAAATAGCAAGGCACTGCCCTTTGTGTTATCGTACAGATTTTCCCTTCTAATTTCTTTCTTCTCATTCTTGTAAATCTCCATTGTCCTTTTTGTTTCCATTCTTTGCATCCAATTCACGGTCTCTATTTCTCTTACTTTCTTTCTGATGACTCCTGGTTGTCTATTTGCAGTTTCGATTATCCTGTACTTGGTTGCCAACTTCCTTGATCTCTTCCTCCATTCTGTGTCCACGCTTTTCATGTAGAGATACTTGTGCACTTTAGCCGCCCATTTATTTTCATCCATGTTCCTGAGCCTTTCTTCAAAACTAATTTTGCTCTGTGCTTCTCTGGCTTCAAAAGAGGCCCAACCCATGTCACCCTGCACTGCCTCATTTGTGGTTTTACCGTGGGCTCCCAAAGCCAACCGGCCTACTTATCTTTGGTTAACTTCCAAACCCGCCAATATATCCTATTGTCGTTTTACACGGACGTGTGAGGCAGCGCACATTCTTTGACAGGTGTCGGCCGAGCTCGAGCTGACAGCCCAGCCAAAATAGGGGTAAAGGGATTCGACAAGAGAGAGAGAAAGAAAAATTAGTATAAAAAGGGAGGGGGGAAGGAAAGAAAAGAAAATCGCACAGAAACACACACGCACAGGAAACAGAACTGTTTCTGTGGGCATTGTCACGAAGTCTGCGAGGGCGTTCCAGCCAAAATAAAATTCGTTTTTACTAGGGGCCTTGGTATTGTTTCACTCATCATGACAGCAGCAACGCACACGTGCTACAGCCCATAGGATTTCAGTAATGTTTATCAGAACCTTTTTTTTATGGGATGGGCGAGTTAGGTGATAACGAAAAAGTAAAAATTATGCCACAAGAAAAGACGTAGACAAAGAACATAGTGCACGGTCCAGATGCTAACTTTTAACTAAGCTTTACTCCAAAGCAAAGTCCACAAGAAACAGAGACAAGCACATCAGTAAAGCACACCATGGAGGAAACGCCCAGGGTAGCCTAGCAGTTGAGATTGCAAAGAACCGCACGAGTTTGCAATGATGTACAGGCAGGAGGGCCGAACGAAATTGTAACCAATACCTTGCACAGATGGTCAAGTGACACCTACCCAATTAATAACTTATCCACGCGAAAGATTATTTTAAAAAATTACGCCAGAACTCCTCTCACAATGGCTGTCGATGGTAATGGGAATATCAATCGAGAAATGTAGCGAAATGCCATATTCTTGAAGTCACGTTTAGTTAACACGTGTAGTGTAAATTCTGAGACTTCCGTTACGTGCCCCAAACTCCGAAATTGTCCCATTCGGCTATGGCACTCACTTGCCAAAGTCGCCCATGATCACGGAGGCATGATGACGACTGAATGGTGTAGACACGGTAACGATGTAATGACTATGAGAAGGAATGATAGCGATGGAACGACAAAGCCGTGTAACGACAACGGTGTGACAAAAATGAGATGTTGATTCTTAAATTATGATGAATAGAGACCGGAGTTTAGGCAAATGCATTTTTTGCTTCTTGCGCTCCTATCGCCCCACTTTGATATATGCACATGAATTCGAGGTTAAGAAGGGCTTTTATAGTCTTTTTATAGTGCCTATAAATGCCTATTTTGGCGATTGTGCCTAAATGCCTATAAATGCTTATAAATGCCTATTTTCAATATCAGCGCCTATATGAACACTATTTAGCCTCAAGTTTCGCTTTCGAGTGCAGTTAGAGACCGTTATTCATGTTACCCGGCAACATTGACTGTTCGGAACTCTATGGGGTTCAACCTAGTCGTTTAGTTCAACCAACTCCCGGAAAAATACCGCTAGCAGCATTGAAATGGGACGCGCTGGCCAGCATACGCCACCGCGCTTACATTGCGCGAGTGGTTGGCTAATGCGAAATCGCGGAGAGCCGTCAGGGGAAAGGAGAGTGAAGGGCAAAAGAAGAAAGAAAAAATGTGATGTGCACGCGGCTTTTGTATTGTTTGTAATTTACTATTTAAGGTGTTCACCGCCGTCGGGCGTTCCTTCTCAGGATACGAGATCATTCTCAGTGACAAGACGCACAATTTTGAAACCAATAATCTGGATATGGTGGTAGTTTCCTATTGTTTCCACAATATTCACAGTGATTCTTAGACTACGTTCCGCGTGCTCTCCAAACAGATTTCTTCAAACAAGTGCACTTCAAATGGGCGGAAGTGTATTTGGCAGTGTTGGAACGTCTGGCCTGTACAATTCGAATAATATCATTGTATATGAGAAAATTGCGAAGAGTTGTACCTAACAGTCCTCATGTAAGAACATGTTAATTTCTTAATAAATCGTAGTCTCTCTTGCATTTGTTATATGTCTGTTTTTGTTGTGTCTTAATTTAATTGCGTCAGGCAGACATAAAGTATCGGTGTTTTAATCAGTATTCCCAGCTTTCAAGTATTCTTTTTCATGCCTGTTTCACTATATGCGACGGTCGAGTACAGTGACCCTTGAAATATGAGCAGTGTGCGTATTGAATGAAGCCAATTGATCGTCCTTAGTGCAGTAGTTTTATAGGACAATTGCACGGCTATGTTCAACTGTTCGCGCCTTTGTGCAATCACAGACAATAACATTTCTTGTTTTCCTATCGTAGATATAGGCCGCGCACGTCTTCGTTTGAAATTATTTGCATATATCTAAAAAATTAATTGTGCCTATATTTACGACGTTGGAGGCCTAACACGTTCTTTTTCCGGCGTATTTTTGGCGCCTAAGACGCGCTTTTTCAATGCCTAAAGATCCGGCCTCTAATGATGACAGTATAAGGACGACAATGTGAAGACGACGACTTAAGGACAATTAGATGACGACGACGGTATGACAACGGAGGCATGATAGCGTCTGTGTGACGAGAAAGCAATGACGACGATGGCGTGGCCACGGGGGCATAATCACCAAGGTAAATATATCTGGTAGCGAAGCTTCCATAGTAGCGAATACGTTCAAAACATGACGGCTCAGCGGTGGTTCATGGCGCTTAGCGCCATCTGTTTGAGGAGGGGACACTTCCGGCGGAAGAAAAATAATATTGATACATGCATATTGCGTGTTTCTTATGGACGATGCGCGCGGGCGCCCAGACGAAGAAGACGAATTGCGTTTGGCTCTCGAGCTGTCGGCTGAACTGGCCAGCGCTGCAGCTATCCTGTGTAAATATATTTTGTAAATAGTCTCCAGTACTCAATCCTTCGTTCGCGTAACATTTTGGTGGAGCGTGCCGTTCCCCGTCCTCGCCACGGAGCTCCGCAGCGGCCGCACCGTCCAGCTTTCCACCATGGCTCCCGCTGACGAGACCTCGTCTGCTCCTACTCCTCCGACTCCAACCACAACGTACGTCACGGTTGCCACTCCCCGCGATCCTGGCATATTCTCCGGTCAAGATAATGTCGACGTTGATGACTGGCTCGGCATGTATGAGCTTGTTTGCCGCAACAACCACTGGGACCCTACCATAATGCTCGCGAACGTCCTCTTCTACTTGGACGGAACACCTCGTGTCTGGTTCCGGACACACGAGGAGGAGATCTCTAGCTGGGATGCTTTCAAGGAGAAGCTCCGCGACCTTTTTGGAAATCCGACCGGTCGGCAGCTGGCTGCAAAGAAAGAGCTTGCTACTCGAGTGCAGTCTTCTACTGAATCGTATGTCTCGTACATACAGGACGTGCTCGCTCTTTGCCGAAAAGTCGACGCGAACATGGTCGAAGTTGACAAGGTAGGCCACGTTCTCAAAGGGATCGCGGACGATGCGTTCAACTTGTTGATATTCAACAATGTGTCCACCATCGACGTCATTATCAAGGAATGCCGCCGCTTTGAGCTCGCCAAAAGCCGCCGCGTCATTCCGCAGTTCTCCCGGCTCCCTAACACGGCTGCGACGTCCTCCTGCGTCGCCATTACCGCTTCACCCCCGTCCAATGAGACCGTCACACGTATTGTTCGCCGCGAGCTCGAGGCTGTAAGTCCTGCCCCGTTCCATCCACGCCCAGTTGACCCCACCTTTGACCAACCAGCCCCGGCGATCTCCCTCATTCAGGAAGTTGTGCGGCAAGAATTTGCCAACCTCGGTTTTCCTGCTGCCTGCTCCGTCTCGCGACCTGACGCCCGACTGGTGCCGACAGCTGCGCCTAGCACCAATCTATATTCCCCTCCCAGATACCGCAACCCTACAGAGTGGAGAACTCCGGATGACAAGCCCATTTGCTTCCGTTGTCACCGCATTGGCCACGTCGCTCGCCACTGCCGCACCTCCTGGATCTCGCCGTATTCGAGCTACTTCTCCCCGTCTCCGCGCCCTTATGCCGACCCTCGCCGCTACTCGCCTCGCCGTATGCCTTCTACCTCTGACGTATCCATCGATGACAGTCGTCCCGCTCGCTCACCGTCACCTCTGCGCCGTCGGTCCCCGTCGCCCCAGCCACGCCGCTATTCGTCGCCGACCAATTATGGGTCTTCCCGGACGGAAAACTAGACCATGCAGCTCCTGGGGGTAGCGCTGCATTATCTTCGTCGTGTCAAAATCCCCCATTGACGCTCCCAACGAACCAGAACTTACTTGATGTCCACGTCGACGGTGTCCCTTTGACGGCGTTAATAGATACTGGAGCCCAGGTGTCCATCATGAGTAATAACCTCCGTCGTCGATTGAAAAAGGTTCTCACGCCTGCTACTACACGAGCCGTACGCGTCGCCGATGGCAGCGCTGTTGCCGTCACTGGAATGTGTACTTCCCGGATCAGTATCGCCGACCGCCACATTCCCGTTCTTTTTACAGTGCTGACCAATTGTCCCCATGACCTAATCTTCGGACTAGACTTCCTTACGGCGCATTCAGCTTTGATCGACTGTTCTACCGGTACCCTTTGCCTCGAACTTCCTCTACTCGCGCATATTCGTGCTGAACTGCCGAACAACTTTAGTCCGACCGCCTTCGTCCGCCTGCCGCCTAAAACCTTGACTTTCGTCGAATTGCTATCATCTTTCCCTCTGCCCGATGGTGATTACGTCGCTACTCCTGTTCCTGATGTCCTTTTGATGCGCGATATCACTGTGCCCCACTCCGTCGTAACCGTCGCCGATAACCGGACATGCCTTCCCGTCGTCAATTTTGGACTAACAAAGCAAGTTCTACCCCAAGGCATATCGGTTGCAACGCTGCGTGCTATAGGAGATGACCACGTCACGGCGTTTTCCGTCGACGGCTGCTCCGAGTCTTCACCATGTCCACAGGATGCTATTTGCCGTGACGAAACCTTTAGTCCCATGATTGCTGCGGACCTATTGCCTGAACAAGCAGCAGCTCTGTGTCGCCTTTTGGTTTCGTACCACGACATCTTCGACCTCAACAATCGACAGTTGGGCCAGACTTCAAATGTTAAGCACCACATAAATACTGGTGATGCCAGTCCTATTCATCGCCGGCCATATCGCGTTTCTCTTTCAGAGCGTAAGGTTATTCAAGATGAAGTGCACAAGATGCTTGCCAAAGGCATTGTTGAACCCTCGTCGAGCCCTTGGGCGTCGCCCGTTGTGCTTGTTAAAAAGAAATATGGCACGTGGCGCTTCTGCGTAGATTATCGTCATCTAAACCGAATTACTAAAAAAGACGTCTATCCCTTGCCTCGCATTGACGACGCCCTCGATTGTCTCCACGGTGCCAACTACTTCTCATCAATAGACCTTCGGTCTGGTTATTGGCAAATTTCTGTGGATGAAAGGGACCGAGAGAAGACCGCATTTGTGACCCCTGATGGTCTTTATCAATTCAAAGTTATGCCATTCGGTCTGTGCAACGCCCCAGCCACATTCGAGCGTATGATGGACTCTTTGCTTCAAGGGTTCAAATGGACAACATGCCTTTGCTACCTCGACGACGTTCTCGTATTTTCCCCTACGTTTGAGACACACCTCAAGCGCTTATCAGCTGTTCTTCAAGTCTTTCGCGAGGCTGGGCTCCAACTAAATTCCTCGAAGTGTCACTTTGGTCGTCGGCAGATTACAGTTCTGGGCCACCTCGTCGACGCTTCCGGTATTCAACCAGACCCGGAGAAAATTCGTGCTGTCACGTCTTTTCCTGTACCTCAGTCTGTCAAAGACGTCCGAAGTTTTGTAGGACTCTGCTCCTACTTCCGACGGTTCATTAAAGACTTCGCAGCGATTGCCCGACCACTTACGGATCTTCTGAACAAGGACGTGCCGTTTACCTGGGGTCCCGCTCAAACTGCCGCGTTTTCCCACCTGACCAACATTCTCACCACGCCGCCTATTCTGGCCCACTTTGACCCGTCCTGCCCTACAGAGGTCCGTACCGATGCCAGTGGTCACGGTATCGGAGCCGTCTTAGCCCAACGCCAACAGGGACGCGATCGCGTTATCGCCTACGCTAGCCGCCTCCTCACAGCAGCGGAGCGCAACTATTCGATTACAGAGCGTGAATGCCTGGCCCTCGTCTGGGCGGTTTCTAAATTTCGCCCGTACTTGTATGGCACGCATTTCTCTGTAATCACGGACCACCACGCGCTCTGCTGGCTTTCCTCACTCAAAGATCCTACCGGCCGGCTTGGTCGCTGGGCTCTGCGGCTACAAGAATTTTCCTATGCGGTAGTCTACAAGTCGGGCCGCCTACATCAAGACGCCGACTGCTTATCACGCTATCCAGTGGACGAACCACCCGCCGACCCTGACACCGATGCCGACGCTTGCGTTTTCTCGGTTTCTCGGCTGCCACAAGTCGCCGACGAGCAACGCCGTGATGCCTCCTTGCGCGCCATCATTGATCGTTTGGAATCTTCGCCTTCTGATTCGTCCCTTCATTTGTTTGTTCTCCGGGATGGTGTATTATACCGCCACAACGTCCGCCCCGACGGTCCTGCCCTACTCCTCGTCATTCCTCGGCACCTCCGGTCAGCTGTTCTCCAAGAACTTCATGACTTTCCAACGGCAGGTCACCTCGGCGTCTCCCGCACCTACGACCGGATTCGCCGACGCTTCTTTTGGCCTGGCCTCGCCCGCTCCGTACGGAAATACGTTGCGGCGTGTGATAAATGCCAGCGGCGGAACACACCATCGACGCTCCCTGCCGGGTGCCTTCAACCGCTCGACATTCCTTTGGAGCCGTTCTTTCGCGTTGGCTTGGACTTACTTGGCCCTTTCCCTCTATCAACGTCTGGCAACAAGTGGGTCGCTGTGGCGACAGATTACGCCACGCGCTACGCCATCACCAGAGCGCTTCCAACAAGCTGTGCCACAGATGTCGCCGATTTTCTTTTACGCGACGTGATTCTGCAGCATGGAGCTCCACACCAACTGCTCACTGACCGTGGTCGGACATTCCTTTCAAAAGTCATCGCCGACATACTGCAGTCCTGCTCAACCAGGCACAAGCTGACTACGTCTTACCATCCACAGACCAATGGTCTCACGGAGCGTCTCAATCGAACCCTGACAGACATGCTTGCAAAGTATGTCTCGTCTGACCATACTGATTGGGACCTCGTCCTACCGTATGTCACATTTGCATATAACTCTTCGCGCCACGACACTGCCGGCTATTCCCCGTTCTTTCTGTTGTTTGGCCGAGAACCCACATTGCCACTGGACACATCCCTTCCAACCGCCGCAGCAGAGACCAGCGAATATGCACTTGACGCCATCACCAGGGCTGCCCAAGCTCGCGAAATTGCCCGCGCTCGCCTCCTGACCTCCCAAGCGAACCAGCGGCGTTTGTACGATCGACATCACAGAGACGTTCACTTTTCGCCTGGATCTCTGGTACTCCTGTGGTCACCGACTCGTCACGTTGGCCTGTCTGAAAAACTCCTGTCTCGGTACACAGGCCCATATCGAGTGCTGCGTGCCGTGACTCCAGTTACGTATGAAATCGCCCCAGTCAGTACCAGTGCCCCATCTGCCCCGACTTCCACTGACGTTGTGCATGTCGCACGCCTAAAACCATATTACCCTCCTGTACCCTCTGACATTTAGATGCACCGGGACGGTGCTTCTGCCGCCGGGGATAATGATACATGCATATTGCGTGTTTCTTATGGACGATGCGCGCGGGCGCCCAGACGAAGAAGACGAATTGCGTTTGGCTCTCGAGCTGTCGGCTGAACTGGCCAGCGCTGCAGCTATCCTGTGTAAATATATTTTGTAAATAGTCTCCAGTACTCAATCCTTCGTTCGCGTAACAATATGACGTCATTTTGTTCGCCTAAGCGCGAAATTTGTTTTCGAAGGCCTGCTATTAGAGCTATATATTCTAGTGCCCCGCCACTAGAATTTATGGGCGTTCCCAGCTTTCAGCGCGGAAACCGATGCAGGAAAAGTAAAGCCATACGGGTGTCGAAACCGCACCCTTGCGCAGAACACACATTGTTTGGAGGCCGACGAACGCTTTGGGCGTAAAGTGCTCGTCCTTTTGTCAGACGCCAAGCTCGTCGGCCAGCGCTGTCGATCGAAAACAACTAAAGTAAACAAGTATCTGACGGTCGCAACTCACTACTTTTGACTGTACAGGTGAAGAAACAATAAAAGTAACACAGTCACCAAATTCAGACAAACATCTACAACAAAAACAAGACAACCTGTGAGGGGGGCGTATTGTAACAGGTGAGTTTTACGAGCGCGCCTTTCCACGCACTCCAAGTGCTGCATTGCACTGCCAGTGATGGCGACGTCAACGACTCCCCCCCCCCCCCCCCCGCCCCCACTGTCGATGGGTACGCTTACGGTGGGTGCTGAAACAACAGTATTTATTCATAATGATCACGTACAATGGAGTTGTCCCTTCCTTTCGCGCCATGCGTACATAAAATTGATTCGCAATTTTATTGTCGTTGAATTAAAATAACTGCGTTGCGCTCCAATAAAAAAAACCCTTTTTTATTTCCCAGTGTTTATTCCCTCCCAACACAGTCGCGCTTTAATCGCTGCTCCTAGGAGTGAAGCCGACGGGTGCGGACGTGTCGAGTTGAGGTGCCATTTCAGCGCAGCAGGAGCAGCGTGCCAAAGAGATAAGTTTTGTTATTTTATATTTCACTTTTTTTAGGAGGGTTAGCTTAGCCAAGCAATCTTTATAAATTATTTTAATGCTTTTTCACTTTCTTGGTCTTCTCGCTTAGATAAAAGTAGGTAAAGAATTTTTTTTTGCCACATCTGCGCCTTGTTAGTACGAGATGATGGTTGGTACTAGGGGGAACCCACGCGTGCGTTGTTCTGAGTGCGAGCGTTCCTACGCGCTGGAAGAAACGCGGTTTAAGTCAGCATGCGAAGCGAATAGTGCAGATTTTATCTGTAGGATGTGTGTGCTAGGGTCGCGGCTAGACCGCCTAGAGCAAGACAAGGAAAAGTTAGCTAAGCGGGTTGGAAAGCTAGAAAAGGACCTTAAAATCTAGCAGAAGCAGAGGAAGGAGGCAGAAGAAAAGCTAGCTAACGCAGAAATCCAGCTGAGCGCCACCATTCTGCAAAGCAATGATGAACGCATCGAGGCGAGCACCGCGAACGGAGCTGGCTCCGATGCGAGTGCAGAGACAGCCGAACCCGCCACGCCGGGAAGCAGTTGCGGAAACGTCAGTGATAGTCACGAAGGGGATACCACTGACGCGGCCGGGGAAGAAAACAAAGCCAAGGGCAAGGATAAGAAAGGAGGGGAGGGCATTGTGACTTCGGGGGCAGCTTTCGGCGATGAGGGGGAAGGAAAGCGTCGAGTTGTCTTTGTTGGGGATTCCAACATGCGTAAAGTAGAACCGGCGATAGCAGAGAGGGTAGGGGCAGACGAACGAGTCCAGGTTAGCGCGCTTCCGGGAAAGCCGATTAGATAGGTGATAGCGAAGGCCAAGGAACGCATGTGGGACACAATGGAGGAGAGACACCTAGTGGTGATAATGGGCGGAGTGATTGACGTACTGCACGGACGAGGAGCAGGGATCACAAAGCAAATAGCCAAAGGGGTCACCGACCTGCGGAAAGTTTCAAAGGAAGTACAAATCGCGGTGTGCACGGTGCCAGAGGTTGAAAGGCAGGGTTATACAATTGAAAGGGCAGTTCTTGCAGTAAACAGGAAAATTTGGACTCTAGCTAAAGCAATGAATTTTACGGTCATTGACATCAACCGAGAAGTGCACCGAGCAGGCCGCGAAGGTGCTTTTGTGGTTGACGGGATACATTCTAGTGAAAGTGTAGCAACACCGCTCGGACGTCGATTCGCGGCACGAGCTGTAGCTTTTTTAGGCGGGCCCCAGGCAATCAGGAAGCAAGATTGAGTATTGAACATAGCGAAACACCAGTAAAGGGCAGAATTAGGCGACCAAGAGTCAGGAAAATACGCAGAAAGGTTAAGAATAGAGAAGGTAAAATTTGCTACATTAACATGCAGGGTGGTCGCAAGCAGGAAAAATGGCTGGAAATTCAAACGCAACTGAATGATGAAGCGATTAGCGTGTACGCCTTGACCGAAACGCATCTACGAGATTTGGAGCAGCCGCCTGTTATTGACAACTTTGTATGGGAAGGGTGCAACAGAATGACCGGGTCAAGGAAAGGCGGAGGCGTAGGCGTACTAATTAGGCGAGGTCTGAAGTGGCGAAGGGTAAACGAGACATGTAAAGAGCATTTATGGATTATTGGTACATGGCAAGGTAAAAAGACGTGGCTGGGAGTAGCTTACCTATGGACAGGTAGTGATAGCAGAGAAAAAAATAAGAATTGGCCGATTGCATTAGAAGCGATATTATTGAGTTCAGTAACTCGGGCCAGGTGATATTAGTTGGAGATATGAACGCCCACATGGACGATTCAGATAGATATACTGATTACAACGGCTCTCTAGTGCTGGATTTGTGTGATGAACAGAACCTTATAGTAGTTAACAGGGAGAATAAGTGTCATGGACAGGTAACATGGCAATGCGGAAACAGGCAGTCATGTATCGACTACGCCTTAGTCTCAGAAATGGTCTACGAAAAACTAGACCAAATGATAATAGACGAAAATGGAAAAAATAGCCTGGGAAGCGATCATAGACGTTTCGCCTTAAAGTTTGGGCGAGATACCAGCGCAGAACATGAACCAATAGCCTCAGAGTTTTTAAAAATGAATGACGAGCAAATAACAGAGATCGCAAACAACATAGAGAAGAAAATTGAGGCTTTTCCTACAGCAGTCTGGGAATATAAGGAACTGGTGGAGGTTATGCAGCATGAAAAAGGCGGACACGGCAAAACAATTGTCGGATTGGAAAGAGGAAACCACGTAAGTGGTGGAACAAGGAAATTAAACAAGCTATAGAAGAGCGTAAAGAGGCATCTAGGGTTCATCGAGAAGCCAAAAAGTTGGGATTAAAAGAAGAAGAGGTGCTCCTTAGATGGAATACATACCGAGAAAAGAAAAGGGTTGCGAGTGAGCTAGTGCAAGAGAAAATTAAATGCGCAATGTGAAGGTTGGGTGCATAACATTCACAAAAGAGACAAAGGCGCCCCAAAAAGATTCTGGAACCATATAAAAGCACTCGGAGCTCCAACTAGAAACTCGCAAACGGCTATAAGGGATGAAGACGGTAACATGTATGAAGGCGATGATGTGCTGCAGTACATAACAGACGTTACCAGGCATAACTTCGGCACGAGAAAAATCGTAGTTCAGACAACAGACCCAGCAACAACAGAGAGGTCTGAGAGATCAAAATTTAGCATAGAAAGCTTTTATTGGAAAAATGCAGTAGAAAATGTCCCTAACAACACGGCTGCAGGACCCGATGAAATCCCAATACAGCTAATCAAAAACCTCGGTCCAAAAAGCAAGGCATTGCTGACTAATGCCATAGAGCAAGTGATTAGAACAAAGAATATTCCCGTTGGATGGCGTGAAAGCAAGATGAATCTCATCTACAAAGGCAAAGGAGATAAGGATAAGACGAGCTCGTACAGGCCAGTTACAGTAACGTCGGTGATATATAGAATGGCAATGCAAGCCATAAAATTAGAATTGTCGAAGTGGGTGGAGGAAAACGGTGTATTGGGGGAACTACATAATGGGTTCAGGCCAGGCAGACGCTTAGAAGACAATATGTTTGTACTAACTCAGTGCATAAAGATTTCAGTAGCTCAGAAAAGACCTTTATGGACAGCATTTCTAGATATTAAAGGAGCTTATGACAACGTAGACAGGGAATTGTTGTGGGATCTTCTTCAATACGAAGGCATAGATGACGATTTCATGGAGCTGCTGAGGGAGATATATCGAGACAACCAAGTGGCATGGGAAGGCCGAAAAGGAAATGAAATGGTGGGAATTCATCAAGGATTGAAGCAAGGATGCCCTCTGTCACCATTGTTGTTCACGCTTTACGTCAAGGGCATAGAAAGACGACTGGAAAACAGCGAATTAGGTTTTGATTTATCCTATGGTGCAACAGAAGGTCCCTGGACTGATGTACGCAGACGACATTGTGCTACTAGCGGACAATAAAAAAGATTTACAGATACTTGCGAATATCTGTGGGAACGCAGCGACAAATCTAGGCCTTAAGTTTAGCACAGAGAAATCAGGGATTATGATCTTTAATGAACACACGAGTAACTTCGTGGTGTCAATTCAACCGCAAGTAATACCCATAGTGAAGCAATATAAGTACCTCGGCGTACACATAAACGAAGGAAAGAATTACTCAAGCAACCACCAAGACAATCTGAAAATAAAGGGGAAGCGGAATGCAGCAATAATGAAACACAGAGCACTGTGGGGCCACAATAAGTATGAGGTGGTGCCTGGAATCTGGAAAGGAGTAATGGTGCCAGCGCTAACATTCGCAAATGCCATTATTGCTATTTTGCTGCCTTCGTAGAACTTTCGAACAATATCATCGTGACTTGATGTTAGTGCCATAGATGCGTACTTAAATTTATACCTCATTACAATGATTTCTACCATTTCGTTAGTGCAATAGAATTTATAAATATTCCAGCCTGTGTATGCATTCGAAAAACTCCTTACTTATATTTTTCATCACGAAGACAGATAAGCAAAATATGTGCCAATTATAATCGTATACGCCTCACGAGTTCTCCTAACCTCGCTATTTCAATTCTGGCTCAGGCCGTGTTTTCATAAAATGTTTTACCAAGCTGAACCCGACGTTCGGCGTATTATAAGGCCAGGTGGCCGTTGAGCGGCAAACAACGATTACGAACGAAAAGCTTCGTGAATTCGGTGCAAAATCTTGTGCTGCGTGAGCAGTCAAAGAGCACGAAACCGTGTTGGCCGTGTCCGTCCATTCTTTCTGTTACGCAATCGCCGCAATTCTGGTGTCGTCGTCGTCAGCCCCCTTGCCTACCGAATACCGACCCTCGCACTACGAGGAAGAAAAACTAAACATTGCCCATCACTCCCACTAAAATTGAACACATGCCACTGTGGCAAAGTTCAGCGAAAATCTGGGCGCACCAACAATTGTGCTATGATTCTGTGACAATGCTTTATAACTTGTAATGTGTTTTTGCACTACACAAACTCTGAATTTACTGGCGCCTCAGCACGCCTTTTGGAGGCCAAAGCAATCAGTACTGATGGGGAGAAGTTGTCCTTGACAAAATTGTGGTGTCCGCTCGGACAACTTGCTGCTGTCGCAGTGAAATTATTCAAAGTCGCAGAGATCAGTGAAGTGTGTTACATGCCTTAAAAATAAAAGTGGACAGCAAACATATATGTTCATTCCCTACACGCCTCGAATATTGCGTTGTGCAATATTTCATGCGTTGATCAATGCAAAATGCGCGTTTTAATACGGGCCGCGTGCATCTGCCATAGCTAATAGATCGTGAAAAAGTTCGCCAAGACACTTTTCCTGCTTTCACTTACTGACGTTTTTAAAACTTTATTATGAAACCACTTAGAAAAAAAATTCTAACCAACAAAGTGGCTTTGTTGTATGAATTATATCAGGCAGCTTCCGAAGGCCTGCTCTTTCTTCTTAATACGTACATCGCTGTCAGCCCCCTTGCTCTTAAGCACACTGTGTGCCAGGGCTGAGTTTCCGCGGAAGAATGTCACAAATGTCAGGTTTCCTCATCTCGTCTCCTTCCTGGCAGCCGAACGCAGTATAGAATGCCTCGAACGTCTTTAGGGCGTAATTGATCCTGTAAATCAATTGCGGTGACTACTATTTCAGCTATGAGACAACAAAATTAGTTTGCACAGTGCACAAGTTTTCAAGATAAGTAATGAATGAAAAGCTGTATGGTAATATTAAAAGTCCACTAAATGGCCTTAGAAAGTTGCATGCAGCGCCATCAATGACTTTTATGCATGCGGAGAGGAATAGAGAAAACAAGGAGAAAAATGGTAGGTATGCCGGTCGACCAGACGAGCGTCCGGTTAGCCGCCCTACACTGAGAGTAAGGGAATAGAGGTATATAAAGAGGAAAAGAAGGGGCGAGTAAAGTCGGCGCGCACAGAGTAAACGGCCTAGACGACAGTGGCATTAGAACCACGGAGAAGAATAAACAAATAGAGCCACGCAGGCTGTGTTTCTCACACAGACTTCTCACACAGCCCATAGCCAGTGCTGTTATTTTTCCGTTGGTGCGCGTGCATTTATTTTGATCGTACGATCTGGTCCTGCATGGTCATTTCGCACGCAATTTATATATATATATATATATATATATATATATATATATATATATATATATAGCAGGAGGTTGCGGAGGGAAACAAACATGGTCGCCCTAACCCTGCCTGTATTCTTCGTCTTCCTCCTTCACCACTATTGCATAGCACCATCCTTGAGCAGTTCGTCACACGCTTCCGCCTATCCCCGAAAGAGTCGTAGGTACAGGAACGAATGATACTGCCTTCATCTCCTTACATGGACAATGTTAGTCTGGCAGTCCGGCGAGGTCCAGAAGAGCTCAGGTGTCCGAGGCTGGCTGTTGCGCTCCGGACGACATATCCACGTCCCAATGAAGGAAGGCTTTGACACATTGCGGCAGTGGGAACTCGGATGTAGTGGGTGTCGGCTTACTCGTTGCGACTTGCAGACACGCGGTGTCTCCTGCTCAAACGTTCGGTAGACTGAGTAGTCGAGGGGAATTCTTTGTTGGTCCAGCGTGTCAGCAGAGTGCCCGTGTTCTTTTCGTCGTTGTGCATAGCGTGGTCGCACGAATCATTCGGGTGAAGCAGTCCTGATAGGTGGTGCTAAAGGTATACTTGGCGACGTTTCTTTCTTGCAAGACGTCATCGTCGTTGAGTTCGCCTTGGTTTAGTTGGCTTGCGCACTGACGTTTTCCTGGTTGCAACTGTGCTTTCGACGACGCTCTCCGTCGTTGCCTGTGTAGAAGTCGTCTTCGAGGTAGTTGAAGTTGATCTTGGAGTGAATGATTTAGACCTTTCTGACGTGACAGCGATAGCTGATGATTTAGCACTGATTCAGGAATAAGCCTAGTGTCTGTTTGGCAAATTTTTGTCGCCAGCGGCAGGCAACTGACAGACTGCTTGCTTTCGTGTGGCTTATCTGATGGCGAGGTCAATGTGTGAGGTTCTTGGGAAGCCACTTCTGAGGCTGCCATCCATGTGGCGTCGTGCTGAGCGGACACTTCGGTAAGTTGGTAATGTGTGATATCAGGTGTCCTCGATGCCTCTGCAATGTCAGCAATTTGCTGGGGTTCAGTGTGCATAGAAGGGCTTGAAATATGCAAAGCAGCTTGAACTCCGTGTGCAACTGTTTATACGCAGCTGATGAAGGCAAAATGTTGCGAAGTGAACATGCAGAGTTGGTAGTTTGATTGTGGTGTCCTGGTGGAAAATAAGATGGCTTAGTTTGACTCGTTCTGTTGATTGCGTCCATGCAGCCTGAAATTCGAGGTGGCTGATTATTGGCCAACGCTGCAGTGGATGTGGGTGCACCACGTGCTTCCAGTGGTAGGTATGTCTCAATAAAAGTCGAGGTTTCCTTTGCGAACGAAGTGATTCTGTGAAGCATGGGTTGCGGAATCAGCTTCATAGAAGAGTCGCGTGACTTGAGATCAGGCGGCAGGTCGCGATAGCAAGACGCAGTGAACGCATCCAATGCATTAGCGATGGCAGGAGTACGATAGCGTGATGAAGGCGCTGATATTGGCGATACCTGCACGGAAGTGAAACATGATGGAAGGTTTGGTCTTGAAGGAAATCAACTTGGATATCACTCAGCGAACGGAAGCTTTACTTTGTCCATGGTACGTGGTGCAATCATATTAAGCGTGCGATTCTGTTTTGTCTTTTCGGGAGGATCACTACATGAGAAAATTGTCGACGATCTCGTCATGCATGGTTTTGGTAGGCCCTGATGATGATAGGTACGTGGAGACTGCAGGCGACTACGGCGATGCAGTTGCGATTTCTGCAGCTGTTGGATAAAGAGTGGGTCCGCAGCGTATAATGTAAAGCGACTGATCATCTCTTCTTTGATTTTCTCCCACGATTTGTTGTTTTCGAAGATGTGCGTGAGGTAGAATCGAAATGCCACACCGGTGACGTAATCATTGAAGTTTGCGACCATCTCCCGTTCCGACCATGGTGCAGCAGTTGCGTAGAGCTCGAAGAAGAGGAACCAATCTTCCGCGGGTCCGTCGTCCACTGATCCAGTGTACTTGGGTATGTCCAGGGCTTGCAGTGATGCAGTCATGATGCTGGTCGGTGTAGGTGGTGGATCTCTGCGCTTGGGGTTCACGGCGTGG
Source organism: Dermacentor silvarum (assembly GCF_013339745.2). Lineage (NCBI taxonomy): Eukaryota > Metazoa > Arthropoda > Arachnida > Ixodida > Ixodidae > Dermacentor > Dermacentor silvarum. The sequence goes on along the minus strand of NC_051162.1, from coordinate 76,304,618 downwards.
TGTTTAACACTTGCATAATAACGTGAGCCCGATGCGGTGGCTGCCAGGTCTTTATCCTGTCGACTTGTGTGCCACGAGCAGGAGGTTGCGGACGGACACAAACATGGCCGCCCGAACACTGCCTTTATTCTTCGCCTTCCTCCTTCACCACTATTATACAGCACTGTCCTTGTGCGGTTCGTCACACAAACACACACACACACACACACACACATATATATATATATATATATATATATATATATGTCTCGTCTCTGAATCTATTGTCCGAGAAGAGAACACACACAACATCCGTTTCTTGGGCAAGCTGTTTCATTCTACTTCTTCGCCCTGCACCTATTCCATCCAGCCTCCGAGCCATGGGACCACTCTTCATTCCAATATATATATATATATATATATATATATATATATATATATATATATGTGTGTGTGTGTGTATGTAGTTCCAAAAATCAAAGCACGTAGGAGAAACATATATATATATATATATATATATATATATATATATATATATATTGCAGCGATCCACATCGCCAGTGGCCACGGAGAAGAAAGGTAGAAGAGGACGACGAAGAAGAGAAGCCTGCTTAAGAATGCCACAATAAACAGATAGAGTCACTATGTCTACGTAGAAACTTTACATTGACGCAGTCGAGGTCTGGAACCTGCAAATGAAGATCAAGTTCGACATCACGCGCCGTGAGGGGCGACCCGTCATCGTGGGCTTCCAACCGGATGGTGAGAGATACGTCGGGCTGCCGGAGGACACCACCGCTCCGAGTCTTCTGGAGACGATTTCCCATGTAACCGGAGCCTCTGTAGATGACCTCGTCACTCAAAGTAGTGTGACTGTCAGCATGAATCTTGATGATTTGGATGCTTGTTTAGGAAGAGCCCCACCGGCACGTGAAATGCAGACGCCAGGTAATTTCACTGATTCTAAGACAGAATGCATCATTCGCGCATTACAAGAAATGCAGATGATGCATATGGCACAGCAGCAGCAGCTGTTAGCACTTGTTATTTCAGCTGCTAATGTGAGAAGGAAGCGCGAAGACCTTTTTTGTGAAACCGGACTTGTTTGATGGGACTTCATCAGGCGTAGCTTTATGGCTAGATTTCTACGAATATGCCTGTAACAAAAACCAATGGACAAGAGAAGAAGACCGCATACGTAATAGGATACCTTTTCTCTGTGGGAACGCACGGAAGTGGTTTGACTTGCAAATAATATCGCATGCAAACACTTCTTGGACGGAATGGAGGAAAAGCTTCTCGAGTGCTTTTCAGATGAATCCTGTAGAGCTCTGGAATAGTGCTATTGTATACAGGCAGAGAGGCACTAATATCAAAGAGTACGTTCTTGAAAAGTGGCGGCTGCTTCGTACTCCTGACCCGACATTGGCGGATTCTTCTGTCATCGCTCTTGTACATGGTATGACTAGACATTATCAAAGACAGATTCAAGTGAGGTCGCTTACTACTATGGACGAATTGCTACTAGCACTGACATATGCTACATATCCTGAATACCGTGCACCTGATAAGGAGATGTCGGTCGGCAGAGGCGATTACCGTGATAAGAACACAGCCACATCATTGGGGGCAGAAAAGACTAGCACTGATTGTAACCGACACTGCAGCGTGACGTCCAATGTACAGGCTCAGGACTTGGATGAAGAGAAATGCAATGTTGAGGAAACGGTATTTCTCACGAAGACAGGCATTTTGAGTGTCCAGATGCTAGTGGATGGCCGCACTTTGTCAGTCCTAATTGATACTGGTGCTTCTGTAAGTTTATTCAACGAGAGTCTAGTCGATACTGACAACATTGTGCGTGGGAAGACAATTCGTGTCTGCGGCAACGATGGTTCTTGTCGAGAATATAATAGATGGACGTCAGCTTATCTGGAGTTTGAAGGTGAAAATCAAAGGTTCAAGCGTTGGTGGTGCCCAGAGTCAATTTTGATTTTATCTTATCAAGACCCGATATGAAACGCATGAAGATTAATATCCTCTGGAATCATTTGGTCACCATAGGAACAGGCTGTCATCAACTTCATATCGCCCAAAATACTGATCGTAGACTGTCTTCCCCAGAGGATGTGCCTTTGAAGTTTCCAGAGCTTTTGTGCATTGGCTCATATCCAGAAGCCACAACAGCCCTTGAGGTGCCTTTCCTCTTACGCGACAGCACTATAGTCAAGAGAAAGCCATATAGCCTCAGGCACGAAAAAAAGGTATGGTTAAAGCAGGAGCTTCAGGGAATGCAGAAGGCGGGAATAATCAGGCCTTCTACTTCGTGTTTTGCCTCGCCTATTACGATTGTTCCAAAAGAAGATGGGTCATTTCGCCTCTGCACAGATTATAGATTAGTAAACAAGCAAACAGATCTGTTCCCATATCCAATGCCGAGAATTGATGAACTAATTGACGAGACTGGAGGATGCCAATGGTTTTTCCCGCATTGACCTATGTAAGGGATATTGGCAGGTACCACTAAGAGAGGATACCAAGAAATTTACAGCATTTGTTACCCCTTTCGACATATACAAGTACAATAGGCTGCCGTTTGGATGGAAAACCTCCGGATCGTAGTTTCAAAAGATGATGAACGATGTGCTAAAGAACTTCATCAGAAAATTCTGCAATGTTTATGTGGACGACATAATTGTATACTCGAAAACAAGGGAAGATCATGAAGAGCATCTGGGTAAGGTCCTCCAAGCCCTCAGCACTGCTAGACTGAAGATCAACATTAAAACAAGTGAATTCTTCTGCAAGAAAGTGGTATTCCTTGCAAGAGTATTTGATGGAAGAACCAAGGGCACTAAAAAGGAGAGCGTTCAGCGCATCAAGAAGCTGGCCAAACCCTATGACATTCATTCTTTAAGAGTGCTCCTTGAGCTCGCAGGTCACTTCCGCGCGTTTATAAAAGACTATGCGAGAAAATATAAATGTCTCACTGCACTGACACAAAAAAGGCATGTCGTTCGTATAGTCCGAAGAATGTGAGAATAGCTATCTGAAACTTGTAGAAGCCATATCCTCCGATCCTGTGCTGACACTCCCAGACTTTGATTTGCCGTTTGTGCTTTACACGGACGTATCTCACTACGCTGCTGGAGCCATTCTTTAACAAAGATATGAAAACGAACAGCCTGCCCGGGAACTCAAAGTCATCGGATACTATTGTTGTACTTTCACGAAACCACAAGAAAACTACACGACAACAGAAAAGGATGCACTAGCGGTTGTAATGGCCCTAAGATACTTCAGAAGCTACCTGGAAGGCAAACACTTCAAGCTCTTCACTGATAATCAGGCATTAACGTATCTCTTGGAGCTCGCACTGCCAAAGGGCAGAATAGCCCGCTGGGTGAGCGAGAGTCAACAATTCAGCTTCGACATAACGCATAGGCCAGGCCAGAGGCATCAGGACGCTGATGCATTATCCCGACTCCACGTACCGCAGCAGATTTCGAAAGGAAGTGTTAACTTGATGCAACTCTGGGAGGGTACGCAAGAGATGGAGCTGCGCAAGGGGAAATTCTCTGTTCCTGAAACAAAAGTGCCCACAGTGCTGAAGTTATATCTTAGCAGTCTACAATCGGGAGGACATGACGGATTTTGGAAGACCTACCAGAAGCTCACCAAGAGGTTTACGTGGAAAAACATGAAAGCAGATGTTGCCAATTACGTCAAAACGTGTCACGAGTCTCAGATGGTTAGATCAAAATACAAGTCTCGTGGGAACAGAATGGTACTGCCAGAATACTCAACGATCCCATTCGAAGTCATTCATCTTGATTTTGCTGAGCTTAAAAAGAAAGGTGAAGACGTTAGAACAACTCAAGCTTTTCTGGTCGCCGTGGATGAAAGCACGCGCTTTGTTGCCGCCAAAGCTGGAAGAGAAGATGCAAACTGCGTCATATCTCTTCTCGCGCGGGACATCTTCAAGAACACTAAAGTAATTATCGTGGACAATGGACCAGCTTTCAGAAGTGAGAAGTTGCGCAAATGGGCTAGTGAGAAAAACATTGCGATTCGCTACCCAGCACCATATCATCCTGAAGCTAATTCTCTCGCCGAGCCGGGACCACAAAATGTTTATTAAGCTATACCCAGAGTTTAAGGGAGGCTGGAAGAATTCCTTGGAGGCAGCAGTGTTGCACCACAACAGATCCTACACCGCAGGCGTAGGGTGCCGCCCGCACTTTGCTGCATTCGGCACTATTCCTTGGTTGCGGCTGACCGAGAGCTGGGCTTAGTCGACCGGATTAATTTAAAGGAACAGCCAAAGACCCAGCTGCAGCGACAGAAATACCGCATGACTATGAAGATGCACTTTGATCGTCGCCACAAAACAAAGATGCCAGAGATCGACCCTGGATCCATGGTACTGGTGCGAAAAGGATTGGACTCAGACTCCATTCACTGGTCCGTACTTCGTTGTTAAAACAGCTAAACAACAAGGAATGTTGAAGGCCATCTATTACAATGGACCAAGTGGTAGAATTGAAGAGGCATCTGTGGGAAATGTGCTACCATATTACCGTCGTCAGGGAAACGACAGCCGGCCGGAGAGTGTAGCGATCCACATCGCCAGTGGCCACGGAGCAGGAAGGTAGAAGAGGACGACGAAGAAGACAAGCCTGCTTAATTAAGAATGCCACAATAAACAGATAGAGTCACTATGTCTACGTAGAAACTTTACATATATGTATATTAAAAGGTAAATTCACGAGGATACAGCATAAATTACACGCGTATTACCGCGCAATTACACGCATAAGTGGAAAGAGGCATTTCTTGCGTTAGCGCTAGAATAATATAATAGTGTTGAGAGTGGTCATATTGCAATCGGAAAAGCGGTGACAGGGAAATGGTTCGACGCGTGGTTTTCGTACAATTTATTTTTCCTGATGCGGAAACAATGTTCGCTTTTGTGGAAAAGAAAAAAATAGAACTTCATCTGTGCTAAGGTACTTTGCAAGTGTCACTTCAGCTTGGTACAGAATGCCTTGAACCATGCAATGCATAACGTTCGCGTGTGCTCGAAGGCCCGATTTAGGCCCTTTAATGAGTGGGCCCGAGTCTGGCCCGGGCCTACGGCTTCAAGCCTGGGCCCGGCCCGAGCCCGCCAAAAAATGCTTCGGACATCTCGGCCCGGCTCGGCCCGCAGGCCGGGCTGGCCTCAGGCTTTCGGGTCGACCCGAGTCGACCCGGGCCCATGCCGTGCTCTATTGCAGCGTTCTACAGGTGTGACCAATAGCTTCCTAGTTTTATAGGCTAGAAAGGTTTCAAATCTATGGCTGCGACTGCTATGGGAGCGTTGCGAGCATTCGTTGCTATGGGTGTAGCGAGTTCATCAGCAAGCATATTACTCTCGATGCCTCTGTGTCCAGGCACCCAACATATATTTATACGTTATTCAGCTGCATAAATAGTGCACAGAAGGGAATACAGTTGAATATTTACAGGATATTTATCTTTTTGTAGTGGCATAAGAGCCTTCGCTGCGGTTTATAAGTCTGCAAGTGCAATTACTTTCACCAATTTTAATTAAATAACATGCTTCACACGCTTCACAAAACATTCTTCACAAAACCAAAAACCAACTAGCCCGAACCATTACACTTCCGACAATAGCATATAGGTCTCAGCCTTGAAGACGCTTGTTAGTGGGTTCAGAACCTCTGATATCGAAAGTGATGGACCAATGGCTGCACAAGGTACGCCAGCATGCGACTTTGATGGGTCGGTGTAAAATTCCAGGCATGATCATTTGACTCTAAGCTCAGGTAAGTGCATTCGAACGTGTGCTTCTGGGGCGTGCTTTGTGAGGTGTATAAAGGATGTGTCCCATTCAACCAACGGCCACTGCCATGGCAGCTTTCCTGGATGCATTAGATGATGTTCTAGAAGTGGGTAACCGATTTTTTCATAGCTTCCTCACACGCATTGAGAAGGGCTCCCTCGCTTTGGGCCGATTATTAAATACTATGGCACATGACACATTGTTTACAGTCCTGTAAGAAGGATGTTTAAGATTCGAGTGCACTTTCAGATATGTGAAGCTGGCATATGACCTTTGTAGATGGTGTGGCCACTCGTTAGATGCTACCTACAGCACTTGTCCTGAAGGCTTGGCCGCGATGCCAATGCCTAAATGGTGAGTACAGTCTAGGATTTTTAATGCTCTTGGTCTTGCAGAATTATAGATTATAGCCACATACTCGAGGCTTGAGCAGACAAGACTCTTGTGCAAGTTGAAAAGGCGCTTCCGGTCACTACCCCGTGTTGTGCGTCACATAAGTTTTAAAAGGTTCATTGTCTTCAGAAATTTCGCCCTTGGATATTCAAGATGGTGGATAAAGGTAAGCTTAGTGTCTATAATTATTCCTGTGGCATGGTACTGTGAAATATTTGCGTAGTGCTTACAGTAAGTTCATCTCAATCAATTGCGACACCTGGGACGGCTGTCATGCCTGTCTTGATTAAGAAGAGTATGCATGCACTTTGCTGGGCGCTTATTTGTAAGCGATTTACATCTGCCAATTTAGAAAATTTGGTTAATCCAAAATGTACCTGTCATTCGCAGATAGCAATGTTGCATGATTTGAAACGTATCTGCGCATTCTAGACACATACAAAATAAAATATAGTGCGTTGAATTTCCGTATATAGTGCGTTAATTTCCGAACACTGTGAAATTAGGCATGCCCCGTTGCGGCATGCCAGTATCCGGGGTGAATGATCGAGGTAACGCATTACTCACTCTAACGCGAAACGTTTCTTTAAAGAGGTACCTTTTTACTGTGTTTAACCTATTTCCACGGACACCCATCGCGAGAAAATGTTGCAGTATCCCGACGCGGCCATGTAGTGTCGATCGCTTTCTGTAGATCTAGAGATACCGAAAGGAAAAGAAAATTGTTAGGTATAAACACAGGACGGTAATCAATGTGAAACGGAACTAGCATCAAAACATTTGATCCAGCTGCTGCAGCACACCATACCTAGCCATATGTAATTGCTCACCCACATAGGGAACATTCAAGCGTGAAAAAAAATACATGCGTACTCACAGCGCCTCCAAGGTGTGCTCCTACTCAAGTGCCAAAACACCAAAGTGGTAAATACGAACACATTTAATTAACCGTTATATTACACATTTCTTTTTCGTTTACTAGACATTGCATTTACTCTATAAGATATCCGAAAATAAAACATCCCGCTTAAACAGCTCCGCTATTAAAAATGGAGCTGGGCAGGTTATGCAATGCGTAGGGTAGATATCCGCTGTACTATTATAGTTACAGAATTGGTGCCAAGAGACGGTAAGTGCAGTCGAGGACGGCAGAAAATTAGGTGTGGTGATAGAATTAGGAAATTGGCAGGGAGAAATTGGGAATCAGCTAGCACAAAACAGGGGTAACTGGAAATCGCAGGGCCATTGATCTTGCTGTGGACATATATATGCGCTGATGATGATCACGATGGCTTAGCTACGACTACGCCTTTTCTCCAGGCAAACATTCGACCTGATCATTGGCGCATGTGAATCAGTTTTGAACCTTCTACAAACTATAAATATCGTCTGTAGGCATTTCGTACGTCACGCGCAAGCAGTGCACCAATCACATACAGGAATGGAAGAGAATAGAGAGAGTAAACGCGAGAGAGAGGGGGGGCGGTGAAAGAAATGTCACAGTTTCGCCCTAAGGGCGAAGCAATGAATGCGATAGCAACACAGCAATGTCATACGAAGTAAGGTGAGCGGCTTTGGTAGCAATATGAATTGTAGTAAACATGAGCTGATTAAGTAAGCAGGTGTGCTGCGGCGTAAGTAGACCGACATGAAGAGAGCCTCAATGACCACGAGAAGGCGAGTGTGAAACGGTGGTGTTGATGAGAAGCGCTTCCCGTGGGCAGCGCGTGCGAAGGGACACACCTGTAGCGCTGCACTGCCGATCCGGGCAGCATTGCATGTGTAGCGTGCGTTGGAAAATGTGGCCCGACTATTACTAACTGAATGAACAAGCGTGGTGTGAGCGCGCACAAACAAACACGAATAGATCACACTGAATGACTGCAGACAACGACTGTCAAAACGCTGGCAGCAAGCATACGCCGCTGCGGGCGAAGGTACGTGCGGTCTATCGCTTCAACGGAAACTGAGCGGCGACTGCACGGCGCATAAAGGTCAGAGCCGTGTGGAGATAAGAGACGGGGCGGACTAGCGACGAGCGCGGTTGTTGGCAGAGTAGAAGTGCGCCCCCCCCCCCCGCTCCCTCCGGCGCTGGCTTCCTGCTTCCTTGCTTCCGCGTGGGAGATTGAGTGCGTTCGCTCTCCGCGATAGCGCGCGTCCCCGCACGCTTCCGCTCGGGCATACGGCGCGCGGCGAAGATTTTATCTATAGGGAACCTCACGGCGACGGCGACGCCGACGGCAGAAATCCGGTTGAACACTCATTGTTATAATTGCTATCGCAATAATAACAATGAGTGTCGTCATCTTGAAAAACTTTTTTATCTAGGCACTTTAACTGCAAGGTGACGTTGCAGGACGTTTGGACTTCTATGGAAGTTTATCTACCATGCACGCATATACCTTGGTAGCGTGTCGATAAAATTGTAACAATAGTTCGGGCTTTGGGCAACGGGCGGATATTTGTCGGAACCTAGAAAATATCGTGTCGGGGTATGCGTGCGCCGACAAGTAGGTGGCGTTAAGCGTGCATTAGTTTGTGTATTTAGGAAAATTCACCGATTCGAACTTAGATGACGCTAGATGCTTTTGTGATTGATTAAATAAAGCAGGCTAGGTGATTATATTTGTCACCGCCCCGTTTCAAAGGGGATGCCATTAAATCATCATCATCACCGTCACACGAAAAGGAGGGACGAACGGAACGAAGTAGAACAGGACCCCGGCCACCTAGTCTAAGAATACTAAGAAAAAAAAAATCACAGGAGCCCCCGGTGATTTATAAACGTTGTGCATTCGACCAACCTTTGTCAAGTTCGCTAAGCGACGCTTCTAATTGATGAAGGAGCTGGTAAGCACCAGGATACGGGAAAGGGTGGCAACTAATAATTACTATGTAACGCGTGGTAGAGTGTTTCATTTATATTAAGTTTTGATGAAAAATAATGTAAAGCGGCCATACGAAACAAAATTTCCAAATTGCTGGACTGAAAAATATAACAATACTGAACACGGATCAATGTTTGCTCGCAACTTTGTTGGTGCCAGTATGAAAGCGTAACACGGCAAGTGCAGGCAACCATTCCAGGTTGTGAATAAATTCGATTTGAAGAAATACCATCTCTGCTGCTGGCACTGTGGCACAAGATCATTCAAAATGCTCCCTCTTTGCTCAGTGGATATATGTTCTGGCACTTATGTGCCTATTTAGGTACCCCGAATGGTTGAAATTATTCTCTAGCTGCCTACTACTATGTTTCTCACGATCCACTTCGCGATTTATGCATTTTGAACACCGTGAAAACTGCAATAAAATATAAATGAAAACAACAACATTGCGGAATTGTGGCAAGTTTATTATTGGGGTCAAATTCTCAAAGCTTCCATGCTAAGATTTTTGATCCTCGGTGTTATACTCTGCTGAATCCAGCATCCAAGGTAAAATCTTACAATTGTCGAGTCCTTTCATTTTGTCTCCCGGTTTGCACTGAAATGCGTTTGCGAACTGGTCAAATGTTTTTAGTGCAAAATTGACGCTGCAAAAGAAAATTATAAATATTAGGCATGTGTCAGTGACATCCTCTTTGCGGTATGTAGGTAGCGATTGAGAAAGAGAGATTCGTGTAGTTTTTTTGGTACTAGTCAAAATAAGTTTATTCTCTTGGTGATGTTTGCAGCTTTAATAGCGAGATAGCACAGATGCTACACGCAGTGTCATTTGTGTATGTGTAGAACATTACTACTTTTGTAATCTACACGTATAACAATCACTGAAAACAACTACATGACGGTGAAAAGAACTTTATTTGGTCCTGAGAAACAGTGGCCCGGGGGAGCCAACGGCTCCCTCAGGTCCAAGTCGGTGGCTCCGCCCACGATGGCACCGGGAGGCGAAGTCTCGATGCAATATCGGGGTTCCTCTGAACTGCCTGGAGCCGGATGTGGTCATTGTCGCTTCTGAGGAATTCCTCCCACATAGCCCCATTTTATACAAAGCTCATTGTAATGTGTACCTTCTTTTTGTCTGGTATGCATCTGTGGTGTGAGAAAGTGCGCGACACAGTGCTGGTGGATTGAGGCAATAAGAAGCAGACGACAAGGAGAGCGCGCGCCGAGGTGAATTCCGTGTTGGCTAAAGACGACAACGTCGAAGAGTGGCCTTCACGTGAACGCGCGGCGCAAGAGAAGAAAACAAAAGGAAAAGCATCAAATCGCAAGAAAACACGGAGCTTTGAGCGGCCAATGACCGAACGGCAAATCGGCCAGAGCGGTAGAAAAACGAGCCGCGTTGGCAGAAGAGGGGAGGAGTTCCAGAAGCGGCACCAGGAGAAGGTCGGCCACCGGATCAGGGGTTGAAGGCGGCCGTCGGGTTCCGGACCTGAGTCGCCAGGACTTCACCCTGGGCGTCGCTTTCAGTGAGGTTGTCGTCACAAATGCTTAAACCAAGCAATGTAGCTCAATGAAAGGAGAGGTAGGAAGCGTTTTTCGGAAACCGATCGCTTAGCGAGTTATACGCCAGAGCAAAAGACTGCCTGACTGTGCCGAAAACGCCAGGATTATGCGGCCGTTCACGAATATGACAACATTGCCACGAACCGCGGCCACCTACCTAAGGCCGCACATTTGCAACCCACCACTTCGATGCGACAAGAAGAAAAAGTCGTGACAGACGTTAAAAAGCAAATGGAATTGTGGGGTTTTACGTGGCAAAACCATGATCTGATTAGGAGGCACGCCGTAGTGGGAGACTCCGGAAATTTTGAACCACCTGGGGTTCTTTAACGTGCACCTAAATCAAAGTACACTGTGTTTTCGCATTTCGCCCCTGATTAACTCTGGTCCCCTGGTTTGTGAAATTAAAATAAATTAAAAGTGGGGAAACCCGTTCCCCACCTTTCCCGCGACCTCGTGCTCAGCAGCCCAACGTGACAGACGCTCAGCGCGTTGGACTGCTGGAAGAAGAAAAGCGGTTGATGGCGGCGGCACCAGAGGCAGCAAAAATCGCCATATGGATGCAATTGTTCCCTGCCACTGTCTGTGAGAGGAAACAATTGCGTGGAGATGGATCAGTACACAGTATGGCGTGGTGCGGTGCCGTGCGGTGTGGTGCGCCGTTGCGAACATGCATTACACCCCTTTTAAGATTGTGGCTAGTATCATCTCCAACCAATCTGCTTTGCCGGTAGCCATTTCATGCTGAGATCTACTCTCGCGTGCAGGAGAGCCAGCAGTTTTTTAGGACTGATGTAACCGTATTTTAAAACACGACCTGCTTGCTATATTTAACCTGCGGGCGAGAAGACGTCGGGATAAATATTTATAATCAGCCGACCTCAACGACCAGTGTGCCTTACGGAATGAAGTCATTAGATGATCAAATGGTGGAACTATTAATTTCTGTCAAGAGATGGCCTACACAGCATCACAGCCTCAGCACCTCATCACCATAAAAAATGTAATCAAACCTTTTACAGGTATAACTGTCTAATTTCAGTGTAGTCACGACTTATCGTAGATATGTTCGTGAAATGACCTCGGTGGAACGTGCACAGCCATTTCAACACCAATTGACCACGACTTGTATTTTTCCCAAAGGTATGTATCACTTCTGACTATGTCGATTTCATTTTCAGGATATTTCTAGATAAGAGCTGCACTATTACTTGTTTCCTGGCTGAAGCAAAAACAGCAGAGCTTTTATATTTTACGAAAGTATGGGACATCTTTGGTGAGATGTACTGAAAACTTGAACTGTGTAGGTTGTTTATAGGTTTGGAACACAATAACTGAATTCTTGCGTTTATTCAATTATTACGCGTTCTAAATGGCATTTAGTTTATTTACCTCGGTATCTTGGGAAGAATATGCTGGGCATGGTGTTTATTTTTTATAAGTACGAAGTAATGTTCTGAGTGACGAGCGATAAATGTTTATTCGGTGTAGGTTTATTACAGCCTATGTAGAAAGTTACGTATTGAAGCGTCCTAGGGTGTCATTCAGTCACTAATTCAAATGCTTTCTTGACTCCTAAAACAACAGCACGAGATACGGACTTGAAGTTCCGTGAATATAGGGAGAATATAAACGCAATCAAATGCAAAACTGTCAATGTTCTTATTTAAATACAAGTGTTGCAGATTTTCCATGCGTTATCGTGCATCATATGAGATTCGCAGTTCGTTCCACCGGTGTCCTCGGTGAGCTAAACAAGTCATCTTGTTTATATATCTGGGGAAAATTAGGGACATCGTATGGGTAATGTGTAGGCAATGTTCAAAATGGGTGGGTAAGTACGCTCTTTGCTGTAGAATACGTATGCAATGTTCCATAGCATTATTAGTCTATTTTACGAGTGGTGCAAAATTTAGACGGCTACGCTGGCATAATTACATATACAACTGAGGCCAAATTTTGCGAAAATAGGAAGAACAATACACCATGTTTATGTCCGATGGTACATGCGTGTTGATCAAATACAGGTTTAAAGAATTCCAAGCAAATATTCTAAGCAACCGAAAGTCCCAGGAGAACTCTGCCTTTCAGATATTTTGTACTTTGAATAGGCAGCATTTCCAGTGCAATGTGTCGCGTACGTTTAACGTTTCTGGCTTATAGAGAAGCGTTATGATTAATTATGGAACACTCATCCTTTTGATTTGTACTTTTTATGCATGTTGTAATAGATTCGCCTGGTGTGTGGCCTGAACTAATGAAGGTAGCTCTATTAGGATTGGTAGCTGTTAGGATAAGGTAATGGGTGATGTGTAGATAAAATCCCAATTAGATGGGTAGATGGGGCTTGTGCAATAAATTAGAAATACAAGCATTCTAGAGTGTTATGAGCGTGTCTAACGAGCCGGGAAGTATTTAGCCCGCTAGCTTGGAAGAACTCTAACACCTGCCAAGACCAAGTTTAGCGAAAATAGGTGGTACACTATGTGCCAAGGTAAATGCCTTTGGATCAAACACATACTTTGTAATAAAAATCCCATTCAAGCGTGAGAGCTTGTGATATGGCCGCTATAAGCTATGCTTCCCAGCGTCCCGACATAGCTATAGTTTACAACACGTATATATTTCGTGGAAAGCGGAGGGGGGTAATGGTAACTGCAATGTGCGACCAAATGTTTACTTTCCTGCTCCAGTAAGAAGTGGTGCAAATAATTACTAAGCCATCGTCTTTCTCCCCTATTTTCCTGCGTCATAAGAAATTTCTACTTGGTTTCAGCGATGTCCTCGGTGAACTAAACAATACACGGTGTTTATAGGGGCGTGTTATGGACAATATCTAGGTACTCTTCAAAGGAAGGGGACTAATTACGACGTTTGCAGTAAATTACGCAAGGTAGTTATCCGGAGCTTTATGAATGTCTTCTACGGAGAAATACGACTTTTTCCTGCGGCCCTGGGAGCACTGTGAACTCAACTGATAGCACATCTAGCCATAATCGATTGGGGGGGGGGGGGAGGACACCTTGTTAACTGTTGTAGCGAAGTACCATGTGCATTGATGAATTACTGGCTGTTCAAAATCTTCCAATAAGAAGGGCTCAAAAATCGTCCATGCGCGCGAAGTTTGAAACTTCATCTTGTTGTAGAACGAGTCTCTGTATCCTGTTCATCCCTACTTCCAATGAAAGTAGCTTGGCTGCTCTGAGCACTGTAAGGTCAGTAGGGAATTCTCGAGCTGATTTTACTATGTCATCGAAATTGCTGATTATAATACCCTGCTTATCTTTCAGTGCATACATCTCGCCTTGTCCTATGGCAGGTTTTCTTCTCATTGGTTTAATGCTGCGTCCATATTTTACGGCTTCGTCAATCTTTTTCACCTTTTAATTTCGAATATCCCTTACTATCTCGTTGTTGATCTGTTCTGACAGTTCAGCGAATTCTATCTGATCTCTTTTGAGTTTGACACTTTCATGCTTTGTCATTTTTTACAGCGAACCAGTTAAGGGCTCACTCTTCGAAAGTCGCATTCGGCAATAGAAAAAAAAAAACTCTCTTTGGCTGTATGCTGTATGTGCGAGTCAAAGCACGCGAGGGCGAAGGACGCGCGCTTTCACGGGGAGCGAACGTACGGCGGAGAGCAAACGCTACTTTCCAGTGGAAGAGGAGCGGGGCGAGAAGGGCTTTGGGGCACCCTAGACAGTGTGTGCCCGCTCTACCGATCAGTGGCGGCTTCAGACTACTCGAGGCCACGACTGAAGCAGCTTCTACTGGCGATCCACCCCGACCCGAGGGTGGCAAATGGCAAGGGACCTAAGCTGCTCCCCGAGTCTGGCCTCACCAGGCGAGACAGAGCTACCCTGCTGCGACTCCGGACTGGCTGCATATGGACAGCAGCCAGGCTTCATGCCAAAGGTCGCACCGCCTCCCCCTCGTGCCAACGATGCGGTGACCCCGAGACACTCGAACACCTCCTCTGCGCCTGTCCAGCCCTAGCACAGGAACGTTCGAAGGTCACCCGAGCCTATAGACTGCAGGGACTTCCTGCTGACTCACTGACCAACCTGCTGTTCCCATCCCGCTACCATCTCCCCGCACTACACAGCCTCGTGGAGTTCGTGGAGGCGAGTGGGATAGCAGCATACCGCTGAGCGTACCTGCCCTTGCCGGTCCCTGCCGCCTCTGCTGCCTACCCATGTGCGGACGAGCCCCCTGAACTATCTCTCTTCTCTTTTTCTTTACCTCCTACTCCCCCTATCCCCTACGACGCTGCGCCGTGCTCCCTTATGGGCTGCAGAATTAAGCGTCTCTTCCTTATGTATAATAAACACCTCCTCCGCTCTCCCACCGCGACGCATGCGCGCAGCCCTGCCGGCCTCGGCCGCCTGTCACACCGACTCTCACTGGGCTCTCGCCCGCCTCTCCCCTAACAGTGTCGGCAACGGCGTTTAGCCATTCCGTCACGTAGCCAGCGTTTTGACAGCGGTTATGTGCGGTCACACAAACAACGCGCACAACTTTTGTCCACAGCCGCAGTGTTTTGCCGCATTCACACCATACGCGCGCGGCGTTCGTGACGTGTTTATGAAGAACTTGCCAACCTTTGCCGTACACCCTATAGAGGTGTACCATAGCGACCATAAGGTCATGGTCCCTGTGGTCACGAAATAAATTAAAACCACCGGATCATATATATTTCTCAATGTTTAATAGTTCAATAACCAATTGCATCATCACATCCTAATAGTCATAATTGTAAATACATAATTCCCACCATCGTACAGCTTCGCTGGTCTTCTATCTCCACCCTAGTGGAAGGGCTGACAGTTTTTTACTAGGTCCTTTCCTACTTGGGAGAGCTTACCTACAGGTTGCCTTGGTGCCTTACCTCCCACTTCAATTACTGCTGCCGATATCAGCATACTTACGGTTTCATAAATTTCTTCTATGTTATCTTCATCTTTCGGTTCAAAATTTGTATATTTGTTTGCGAGAACCAGCCTGAATTGGTATGGTTTTACCCTTACTGCTTCTAAGCTGGCCCGTTTCTTTTGACAAATTTTTCTCTTTCGCTCTTCAAATTGAGATAAATCGTAGCCCTCACTATATCTGTGCATCACTCATACCTTCCCCTAAATTTACCGTGATATTGTTATTGTTGTTGTTGTTGTTGTTGCCCCAAAACATATTTTTCTACGCCCGCGGTACTTCAGTGTCATCTTCTTGGTCTGGCACACTCCATGAGTTGGGGCAAATGCCGCATTACACATTGCCGCCGCGTGTATGTGTCAGGCCATCAAGACGATGACGAAGTAGTCCGTGGGTAGACAAACATACACGATGACGACGTCGCGTTGACTGTTCTGATAAAGCTCTTTTATTCGTGCTGCCCACCGCCTTTCTAGTCTCTCCTAGTACGGCACGAAAATATACGTAAACCCTGTGCATGGCTTAGTTCCCACTGGATATTGGGGAAATGTAAGACGTGCGTCGTGAATTCAATCAAAAAGGGCTGGAAACGAGGGCTAAATTTATTCAAAAATACCCGCCGCCTCACCCATAACTTATGGGGGAAGAGGCCGCAGATTGGCGCAAAATACACACCGGGGTATTCCCCCATCTAAAACTGCTAAATGCCATGTATCCCCCCACTATAGGGCCACGTGCCCTTTGTGCGGTGGCATACCTACACTAATACATGTAACCTGGGAGTGTACTAAGCACCCTCATAGGCCAACTGATAATATCTCAATGGACCAGTGGGAGGCACAGCTCAGCCGTTCCGACTTGGCAAGACAAAAGTCCTGAATTAGCCAGGTCAGGCAGGCGGCAGAGGCCAGTGGAGCCCTGGACTGAAGGGCTCCGACCACCGCTATACTTAAAATATTTTCCAGCCAAATAATGTTTCTATGTATATATATATATATATATATATATATATATATATATATATGCAGAGTGTTTCAGCGAACACTCAAAAATTCCGAAAAGTTGCCTGTGGCAGAAAGCACAATTCTAGTTGATGAGCTGGTCAACTCGAAGAGGCGGACATAACTTGCTCAAAAAATTGAAATGCATAATCAACTAATTAACAGAAATGCACTAATTAAGTTTTTAACTAATTGCCTGATGGCCCATGTTGCAATTTACAAATTGTAGCCGTGGAGTTCGCAAGGCGGATCCACTTGGACCGAATTCTCGGGATGACATCAGTTTCGAGATATTAATTCCAGAACTTTGCGGAGAAATGCATTGGCGTTCCAGTTAGGTTCTTAACAAAACGTCACTTCATGCATTGAAGCTCAAAATTAACTGGAACGCCAATGCATTTCTCCGCAAAGTTCGGGAATTAATATCTTGAAACTGGTGTCATCCTGAGAATGAATTCTAAGTGGATCAGCCTTGCGAACTCCACGGCTACAATTTATAAATTGCAATATGGGCCAACAGGTAATTATTTAAAAATTTATTTAGTGAATTTTTGTTAATTAGTCGATTATGCATTTCAATTTTTTGTGCAAGTGATGTCCGCCTCTTCGAGTAGACCAGCTCATGAACTAGAATTGGGCTATCTGCCACAGGCAACCTTAAAAAATTTTGAAAGTGTTCGCTGAAACACCCTGTATATATATATATATATATATATATATATATATATATGTTTGGAAAGTCCATATTTATGAATAAAACGTTACCATTTCGGCAATCGTTCCTCCTAATCTGCCCCCGATATTCACCTAAATGGGAACGCTGTTTGTCATAGAGTTTTAGAGGTCACTGGAAAACATGGCAGTATCACGCTTTCGGGCAGAGACTGCCCTTTATTCACACAAATTTGCCATCTCATCAAAAATTCCTGTAATGTTCATGTCATTTTATGTAAATTAATATCAGTGCAGTAACAATTATAGTTTTCCCAGGAGATCGCGGCCGTATGGTTTGAAACTCTTGAATATAACAATTACTCTAAGCGTCCAATTTATCCGAAATATGTAAGCGAAGTTGTCTTCGGTTACATATTACCTTTAACTTGCTCCTTATTGTCATGAAATATAAACAAGGTGCCTAGTTAACTTGCCTCAGGACACTGCCGAAGCCTACTTATATGGTGGAGTAACCCATAAAGATAGCCATAAAACGCGTATATTTGAAACATTTTAAGCAATCACAAGTAAGCGAGAAACATCGAATGTTGCACACAACACCCTGTACAAGGTTTCTGTTTCCACCCTAAATGAACGAGCTCTCACAAGCAGCAATGTAATTATGCAGTGTGCACGCTTCAGAAAGGCCTTAATATTGTAATTTAGTGGCAGGCTGAGCTCAGTCAGTACCTACAGCAGGCTTGATACGCAAGTTCGACAAATACACTTGTAAACCTATGGTGTGCTGGCCGAAATAATTTTATGTGTTTCGCACCTTTCTTTTACCTACTGCATTGGAAAAAACTTCAAAGCGTTGACATAAGGTCAAGGGACACGTAGAAAACGAGTGTTGAGCTAATTTCATTTAGGCCGTAGTTAAGGCCAACTTTTCAAAAGTTGTTGATACATTGTTCGTGGCGTATAAATACAAACGTGGGGAACAATTACTTCTCCCAGGCGACCGTGAAAACACGCATCTACCGCTTTCGAGCGGTTTTAATTCAGCTTATAGCTCAACAATAAAACGGAGAAACCTGAATGCAGATATGTGGCCTACTAGCTGTGCAGTAATATATAATGAGTTCTTACCTGTATTCGGCTTCACTATGTCCATTAGCTTCACAGTGACGCTATAAGCACAAAGAAGATGATATGTATAAAAGGTTGGGAAAAAGTTAAACCATCCTCATCATCATCATCATCATCCGCCTATATTAATGTCCACTGCAGTACGAAGGCCTCTCCCTGCGATCTCCAATTACCCCTGTCTTGCTCTAACTGATTCAACATGCGCCTGCGAATTTTCTAACTTCATCACTGCACCTAGTTTTCTGCCGTCATCGACTGCGTTTCCCTTCTCTTGGTTTCACTCTGTAACTCTAATGGTCCACCGGTTATCCATCCTATGCATTACATGGGCTGCCCAGTTCCACATTTTCCGCTTATGTCAACTAGAATATCGGCTATCCCTGTTTGTTCTCTGATCCACACCGCCCTCTTCCTCTCTCTTAACGTTAGGCCTAACATTTTTCGTTCCATCGCTTTGTGAGGTCCTTAACTTGTTCTCGAGCTTCTTTGTTAACCTCCAAGTTTCTGCCCCATATGTTAGCACCGGTAGAATGCAATGATTGCCCACTTTTCTTTTCAACAACAGTGGTAATCTCCCAGTCAGGATTTGGTAATGCCTGCCGTATTCACTCCAGCCCAAATTTATTCTTCTATAAATTTCTTGCTCATGACAGGGTCCCCCATCCTGAATTCTTGTTCTCTTTCCAGGCGTTTGAACATGTTCTTTGTCTTCTGCATATAATCTTCCACCCCACTGTTACAATTTCTCGGTTAAGGTCCTCAATCATTTGCTGCAATTCGTCCCCATTGTTGCTGAATAGGGCAATGTAATCTGCGAACCGCAGGTTGCTGAGATATTCACCGTTGATTCTCACTCCTAAGCCTTCCCAGTCTAAGAGCTTGAATAGTTCTTCCAAGCATGCAGTGCATAGCATTGGAGAGATTGTGTCTCCTTGCCTGACTCCTCTCTTGAGAGGTAACTCTCTACTTTTCTTGTGAAGAACCAAGGTATCTGCGGAATCTTTGTCGATATTTGCGAAGATATTCACGTTTGCCTCCTGTACTCCTTGATTTCCCAGTGCATCTATGACTGCTGGTATCTCTACTGAATCAAATGCTTTTTCATAATCTATGAAAGCCATATAGAGAGGTTGATTGTACTCCGCAGATTTCTCTATTACATGGTTGATGACATGGATATGATCCATCGTAAAATATTCCTTCCTGAATCCAGCCTCGTCTCTTGGTTGGCTGAAGTCAAGTGTTGCCCTGATTCTATTTGAAAGTACCTTGGTGAATATTTTATATCAAACCGAGAGCAAGCTAATGGGTTTATAATTCTTCAATTCTATAACGTCTCCCTTTTTACGGATCAGTATAATGTTGGCGTTCTTTGAGCTTTCTGGTACACTTGAAGTCGTGAGTCCTTCCGTATAAAGGGCCGCAAGTATTTCAATTATATATCCTCCATCCTTGATTAAGTCGACTGTTATTCCATATTCTCCAGCAGCTTTTCCCCTGGTCATGTCTTTCAAGGCCCTTCTAACTTCATCGCTACTTAAATAACGGGCCTCAGTATCCTGTTCATCACTACTTCGAACGAGAGTAGCTTGGCGGCTCTGGGAACATTACAGGTCAGTATAGAATTCTTCCGCTGCTTTTACTATTTCATCGAAATTGCTGTTGATATTACCCTGTTTATTTTTCAGTGCATACATTTTGCATTGTCCTATGCCTAGTTTTCTTCTCGCTGATTTCATGCTGCATCCATATTTTACAGCTTCCTCAATATAATTTCGGATATACCTTACTTTTTTTTCGACAGCTCAGTGAGTTTTCGACAGCTCAGTGAATTCTATCTGATTTCTTGAGTTTGTCATTCTCATATTTCGTCGTTTCTTTATTTGGTCCTTTGTTACTTGGAAGAGCTTACCTACTGGTTGCCTTGGTGCCTTACCTCCCTCTTCAATTGCTGCTTCTGAGATCAACCTAGTTACGGTTTCATTCATTAGCTGTATGTTGTGTTTATCTTCCTTTTTTATCATATTTGTGTGCGAGCACCAGCCTGAATTGGTGTGATTTTACCCTTACTGCCTCTAGGTTGGCCTGTTTCCTCTTGACTAATATCACTCTTCTTCTCTTCAAATTGAGAGACATCCTATACCTCACTAACCTATGGTCACTGCACTTTACCTTACCTAACACTTCTACATTCTGCACTATGCTCGGATCGGCAGAGAGTATGAAATCTATTTCATTCCTTGTTTCTCCATTAGGGCTTTTCCAGGTCCACTTCCGGTTGCTACGCTTCCAGAAGCAGGTATATATTATTCGAAGCTTATTTCTTTCTGCGAAGTCTACTAACATCTCTCCTCTTGCAATCGAAGAATCGATGCCGTAGTTGCCAATTGCTTGCTCGCCAGCCTGCTTTTTCCCCGCTTTTGCATTGAAGTCGCCAATGACTGCAGTATACTGAGTTTGTACCTTTCTCATTGCTAATTCAACATCTTGATAAAACGGTTCTATTTCTTCATCATCGTAACTGGAGGTTGAGGCGTAGGCTTGTACAACTTTCATTCTATACCTTACATTCAGCTTTATTACGACTACTGCTACCATGTCATTTTTGCTGTAGAATTCATTAATGTTGCCCGCTATATCCTTATGGACTAGAAATCCTACCCCCAATTATCTCTTATCGACGTACCTAACCATTTGATGCCCACTGTTGCCCAGGAGCAACAGCCTAAAAATATATTTTTTTCCTCGTCAACTACTGCGAATTGATACAGTTAAAGCCATTTTATGATACGCCTCAGTATTCTAAGCCTTGCAAACGGAGGCAGGAAGTGCACTACCTGCTAACTGTTCTTGGAGAACAAAGGACGTAGAGAGATTTCGTTCTACTACCACACCTGCAAACAGTAGATAAGTAAATTTCTGTTGTCCCAACAAAAATGTTCCTTTTTTTCTCTTGTAGACGTGTTGTTAGGTTACTCTGCCTAACACTAGTGGTGCTACGTGTGGAAGTCGTGCACTTTTATATATTTTATTTATGGTTAATAAACCCGCAAAAAATGATGTTTTTATGGGGCAACACTGGCACATGAAGACATGTGCATACCGTTATGCGTTCAGGCACTTTCCCTGATGCGCCGGCAATATACAGATACGCATGTGTCGTAATTTTCGGGTAGACGTGTATCGTTGTACTTGAGTGTATTGTGATAGGCGTGTAGTCGCGTATCGTGATTTTTGCAGCTTGTGGAAATTTGCGCCTGCAAATTTCCTATCTTCATCATCCCATTTGATTTTGTGCCGACCTCGACTGTGCTTCCCTTCTCTTGGTATCCATTCTGTAACCCTAATGGCCCACCAGTTATCCATCCTACGCATTACATGGCCTGCCCAGCTCCATTTCTTCCGCTTAGTGTCAACTAGAATATCTGCTATCCCCATTTGTTCTCTGACCTATACCGCTCTCTTCCTGTCTCTTAACATTAGTCCAAAGATTTTTCGTTCCACAGCTCTTTGTACGGTCCTTAACTTGTTCTCGAGCTTCTTTGTTAACCTCCAAGTTTCTGCCCCATATGTTACCACCGGTAGAATGCAATGATTGCACACTTCTCTTTTCAACGACACTGGTAATCTACCAGTCAGGATTTGGTAATGCCTGCCCTATGCACTCCAGCCCAAATTTATTCTTCTGTAAATTTCTTTCTCATGATCAGGGTCCCTGTGAGTGATTGACTTAGATAAACGTACTCCCTTTCAATCTCTAGAGGCTGATTGGCGATCCTGAATTCTTGTTCCCTTGCCAGGCTATTGAACATTATCTTTGTCTTCGGCATATTCATCTCAACCCAATTCTTACACTGTCTCGATTAAGGTCCTCAACATTTGCTGTAATTCGTCTCCATTGTTGCTTAATAGGAAAATGTCAGCTGCAAACCGAAGGTTGCTGAGTCATTCCCCGTTGATTCTCACTTCTAATGCTTCCCATTCTAAGACCTTGCATACTTCTTCTAAGAATGCAGTGAATGGCATTGGAGAGATTGTGTCTCCTATATATATATATATATATATATATATATATATTTAATTAAAGCATCACGACAATAACACCCTAATCCTGCTTCATACACTTTATTCCACCTTAATGCACCCTAATCCACCTCAATCAACCCCTAATGCTCCTCAGTCCACTTTAATCCACCTTACCCGACCTTTATCCACCTTAGTCCTTCTTAATACTCCTTCATCCACCTAATTCCAGCTTAGTCGACCTTAGTGCACCCTAATCCACCTATTGAAATCAGATCCTCCTTAATGCACCCTAATCGACCCTAATTCACCTTAATCCTCCTTTATCTACCTTAATTGGTGGATTGGTGTGTAGAGTACCTCCGCTGCAGGTCAGCCCGGTATTGCACTATCGTCGGGATTGTCTCACTGTCTTCTCTGTCGACGCGCCGTTTTTTTTTCTATAGACACCCTGTCGACGCAGCCACATTAGGTCAGAACCAAGCCATATACAGTACGTCCCAAATTGTGTATCAAGCGGAAATTATCTGTATCTTATATGCCTGAACTCTTGAGAGGGCAACAACTAGCTATCAAGTATATATGCTTCAGGCTTGTATACCTATACCACAACGCCAGGTGAACCATTGCGATAGCGACACATTGGTATCAAGCCCGAAGCAGCTTAATATGCAGGTACCCTTACACATTTAACTACTCGAAGCGTCCACTACACCCATTATTCAGTATGCAGTATGGTAAACAAGGAGCCATGACATAGGCTTGCGAACGCGTTATTACTCAACCAAGGTTCGCTACTTCTGTTCTTCTTTACTCCTAGGTTTCCCCGAACGGTAGACCAATTTGAACGTCTCCTGCAACGACCCATTAACGGCCGAACTGGCTGCGACATCCGCTGTATGCGACGCCGTCCTCATGCCTCCTTTCGCAGCCTTCACTCATCACACTGTTTGCACAGACTCGCAGACCTCCATAAAGGCCTGCGCCCAGCTGGACTCGCGCAATGGTGCTGTTCACTGAATACACCGGGCGATCCGAATCGCTGACGAGGCTGGCCACACTGTCCGCCTCGCATGGGTACCAGGTCACGCTGCGGTCACTGGCAACCGAATGGCCGACTCTCTGGCAAGGGAGCTTCTTTCCTACCCCTGAGAGACGCGTCCACAAGTGCCTCATGACCCATACTCCATCGACCCGGGCACAGTCCTGGCAAAGGCGCAGGCTTCTCGAAGGGCCGCGCTCCGTAACATCCTCCCGGAAAATCCTACGCCCCTGCCGGGGAAGTGTACCCGTGCTGAAGCCACACGCCTGCGACGCATCGTCACGGAGACAGCAGTGACACCAGCCCGCCGCGCCATGATGTGCCTCCAAAAGTGGCAATCAGCTACTTGCCGCTCCTGTCCAGGGAATCAGCTGCTGGATCAGAATCATATACTCGGGGGCTGCTCGGATCTCGCCGAGCGCCGAAAAAGAGTGATAGCCACCCTGCCCCCTACTCTGAGGCCTCAGGATTTGGACGCCTGGCGCCTTCCCACTGGTACCCTCGAGAGACGGCGCCTCATATTCCAGTCATTACTTCAATTTTTATAAGAGTAAAAAATGATGAATAATATTTGAACCTCCTCCTTTACCCCTCCCCCCGCCCTGATGGATTCATTTCCTGGGGGCGGAAAGTTTTTATGATTATTTTAAGAAACGTTCTAACAACAACAACAAACGTCTTCTATGATGACCATGAGATGGAGGCAACTCGCGCTGAAGTGCGGGTTGTAAAGCTTATCTTGTCCTTTAAAGTTGCACGTTACGCTGCTAACGCTGCGATGCATTAGCCAGATCATTTCGTAGTCGCCAAGATCAGGGTAGTTCTACTGGTGACGACGCCATATACGTTGTACGGTAAGCTTGCGGACCAAAAGTAAAGGTTTCTAGTCTGTCCACTATGTGGACAGGTGGCAGCACCATGCAGGCCGCTCATGTATACGGTTCCGTCAAAACGCCCGTCCACCCCGTCCGCCCGCGTTTACCTGTTTACCGGACAAGCTAAACCTCTCTAATGTTAATGGTAGGGGCTTGGTTGTTGGGAAGTCCACTCCTAGACGGGACGCTGATGTTAGCATAGTGATGTCGTTGTTTCAGGAAGAACCGGGCATTTAAAGTCGCTTAAAGCATCTTGCTGTGATTGGCAGCGTTCGATGCCTACAACATCGTCTTCAGTTGCCGCGAGGATGTCCTTGTCAACCGGTAGGAGCTGAGAGCTGATCGGTTACCCAGCGCGTATCAGAATCCTTGTTCTGCAAAAGTTATGCCAGGAGATTAATATTCTGGGACGCTCCGACGAAATCATCGTGTTCGTAAAAGGGCACTCCCGAGTTTCATGGCATACAAATATAGAGGACCCGTGGCTTAAGCTGGCAAAAGGCTCTTTCCCCGACCAAGGCTAACTACTCCATCCTACTTCGTTCTCTTCTTCCATACTCGGGCGTTGTCTCACGCCATAGCCCGTTTTGAACGTTCAAAATGAAGCACTTATTATTTCGACGTGGAGCCAACCGGTAGAGTGAGTGGAAACGTAGAGCCAATAGCAGAATGCTGCGCATACAAAGGGCGCATCGCAAATTTCTCAACAACAGGCACCGTGGAGAGCTTCAATTGTGGTAGTTACGTCACAGTGCCAAGATTTGAAGCATCACGCATGCCTGGACACCCGGAAAAATCCATGACAGTATATCTCCAGAAAATGCAAATATCTTTAAAGAACATTCAGGACTATGCCTGATATATACGGTTTCGCTATACGAAAACGAGACCCTTTTTGTTGACAGCTGTCAGTCATGACGCTTCAATCAACGAAAATTTATCCTTCTATTGCTCTGATTCAGAATTCTGGATATCGCTGAAATCTTAACTGATGTTTAATATTCTGGTAGCCTGCAAAAATGAACAATCCCACAGCAAAGCCGCCCATTGCTTAGTTCTATCGAAGCCTGTACTTTAGTTCTAGCACTTGTTTTCTATTCACGCAACATACTGATCGGTGAATGATCATCAAGGTTAGCGGATGTCAAGGGGAAAAATGTTGATGGGTTACCTATCACATACAAATGTTCCTGGTAATTTTTAAATATGGCAGCGTGAAAAAAATCTGAATAAAGCTACGGTTTTTCTTATGTTATACGTGTGATGCGAACTTACTTTTGTATACGCTTGAAAAAATTCTTTTAAACGGTTCTTTTGGTCTTCATCCTTGTTAGGCTCTTGACACTTTGCCGCACAATTTGACGACACATCTCGAAAGGCCTGAAAATTGAAGGACGTGAGATGCGGTGAATTCTGCAAGTGACTATCATGTTTACATTGGTTACATTGTCCGCCACGGCGGCCGCATAACGATGGGGACGAAATGCGAAAACACCCGTGTACTTGGATTTAGGTGCACGTTAAAGAACCCCAGGTGGTCCAAATTTCCGGAGTACCCCACTATGGTGTGCCTCATAATCAGATCATGGTTCTGGCATGTAAAACCCCATAATTTAATTTTTTTGTTTACATTGTAAGGAAGTGTGGCTGTATATTTTTGCACTGCAAGTCCTGGCAATAAAATCTGTCAAGAAGGCGTGACACGTTAGATATCTGGCAATAAAATCTTCGCACTGTCTCTATACGTATGTTCTTACGTCGCATTCATTGATGGTTTACATGATGTGCTACTAGTTGGCGCAACCTTGTCTCAGGTATGGTAAAAAAAAAACAAGGCTGTATAGGGGATCTTAACATGAATAAATGGTATAGTAGTAAAACGAGGTACTAGGAAATGAAGAGTGACACAAAATTAAAGAAAATTAGAAACCTAACAACGATATATTGAGACATTCATTTCTTTGTTGGGTTTGACGTGCCGAAACCAGTTTTGATTAGGAGGCACGCCGTAGTGGTGGCTCCGGAATAATTTTGACCACCTGGGGTTCTTTAACGTGTACTACAACGCAAGCACACGGGCGTTTTTACCTTTTGCTTACATCCAAATGCATTTGCTGCGGCCGGGATTCGATCCCGCGACCTCGTGCTCAAGACATTCATTTGACAATATATAAATGGTAGTGTGTGGAAAGGTAAGAATAAGGGAATGTAAAGTTAGTATGAAGCTTAGTACAAATTTAGTTAGGTTTATTGTGGTTCTCGCACATGTTACTGATTAGGGTATCACCGACATTCTCACAACTGGAAAAAAGAGTGCGAACACGAAATCAAATGCCTACCAGAAGAGTTACAATATAGGTGCAAAGCATGAGAATAGAACGACGCATAGGGTAATTGCAACCAATGTTTAAATATTCCTCAAATGGGTTCCGCGTTCCCACTGTCAAATGTTTCTTCATTCTTACACTTAAAGTGGCATTGTTATACAGTATCACTTTCTGCACTATAGAAATATGTGCATCCTTGCTTCTGAATCTAAGGCAACGTCGAAAAGGTTATATCAAGCAATAAATAATGGAGCGACTCAATTTATTATTGAAATGCACGAAAGTCAAGCCCTAGCTTGTGTGACCTCTTCGTATACATAGCGCTATTGCAGGGGAAATGTGGAACAAAAATGATTGAAATTTGTAATCACAAGAACCATTATGCAAGGATATTATTGGTTAACAGAGTGACCAGCCTTGCCATAATTGTTTTTGTGCGTGTCGCTAAAATAAGACAAAAACCGCTGAATGTCCCAAAACTTTTGCTGCAACGTTGGTAAAATTGTCGCGAAAGCTTTTGAGTAAATTCAAGTAACGTAGGCGTCTGGGAACACTATAATATACGCTAGCATAGCGTAGGCATTCACCCAAACGACTCACGTTGGTCTAGGGTCTGTATGAGTGATAAATAAACAAAGAATTAACTGGCAGTGTGTAGTAGGCTTTTACATTGCTATTACACTTGCGTAAGGATGGACTATGACAGCTGAAGTTTGGTGTCTACCCTCATATTGCGAAGTTCCATATACTGCACAATTAAAATAAAAGCAAGCAATCTGCAATTACTAGCATGAAAAGGCAATTGGTTCACACTGTCACTGAAAATGTTCTACAGATATCGGCGCCACTGAAAGCACCGAAGAATTATGCACGACCCACAAGGTCGTATGTTAACCCTACGATGACATATGCGTAAACATTATGCATGTTATATGCTACACGTCCTCCCCGTGGACTATGTGAAGGCTCTTCGCAATATTGATTTGTATAAATCCCATGTGATAAGGAAGCAGTGTGTTCAAGCTCGTGTGAACAAGCCCAGGTGTTCGGTGCTCCTATAGATACACATCTCTACAAACGATGTATCTTATTATTCACCGGCGTTGTTTCTAAAATTGACACAAACTTAGTAAATGCTTACTAACAGAATGCATTTAACGAGACAGCAGAAGCCGGAGCATTAAGACTATTTCAAAACTGTTTTGTAAATAGTGAAATAAGAAATACAAAAAAGAAACCTGTATTTTGCCAGCAGACTGTGAATGCGGTGAAGGCAAGTATTGTTTCATCACGGTAACCGTGCCTACGCCTCATGCAGTTAATTTAGGCCCCTCACATGTTGCTTTTGAATAATAAAGTGCGTTGAAGATGGATATTTTCGAAGCAACTTCACTAACATCGAAATCACTAAAATATCGCCCAATACCTTGTCAATACCGGTGCTCGTGCCCCCTCCAGAGTTTCCCGGGAGGGGGGGGGGGGGGGGGGGGACTCTGCCCCTCCTTCCCTCCGCTCGTACAATTTCATGACCATAGTCCTGTTACCGACATCGTTTATGGCTTCTTTTGAGTGGCCTCTACCTTTTCCCGTAACATTTTATTGTGGCTACAAGCTAACTGCATCACTGTTGACGCAGACGTGCACGGCTTTTATTCATACTTTCCCTTTCTTTCTGAAAATCCGGACAATAGGAAAACAAGAGCATTAGAAGCACCAACGGCGGCTACCTGAACCATATTTTTTCAATTCAACATGGTATTTTAATTTCCAGTGTGAACACCATGCACAGATACATTATATTTCAATGTGTACACAGGACAACGTTCATTATATTTAGAAACAGAAAGAGGTAGCCAACTAACAATTATTTCTAATGATATGAATAGCCTATGTCTAGAGAATCAATGTGTTGCTGTATGTTCAACTCGCTACAAATTGCTTTGCGCATTATTTGACACTGAAAAAGACCTGCACACTTCCAGAGACCCCTTCGGCAGAATCATTTATCAACGGTGTGTGAAATGCACGTGAATGATGTGTCTCAGCATTGCTTCTCTTTCCAGTAGGTTATGCTAGCGACTCATGAAAAAAAAAGAACCCATAATAGCTTACATTGATTGGGGATGGAAACATCGCAACGTGCATGCAGATGTCATAAATGTATATAATTAACTTAGTAACCTTGGTAAGTGAGGACAAGCCGGATTCACTCGTAATCAGAATCAATAGCAGTCATGCGCAGCAGAGCTTTTACTAGGACTCAAAATAAAAAAAGAGGCTGCAGTTTCACGGAAAAGGCGAAACAGTGTTAGTGATAGCGAACCATAAGACAATTACATGAAGGAAGATTCATCCCGTATAAATCCGTGTAGAAAGGACGCAGCTCATCCGTGAAATAACTGAAGCGCAGATGATTGCAAAATTCGGTGAGAGTGTGTTAGTTTCCCTTCACTGGCCGTCACAAAAAAAGAACTAAGTTTCTTGGAGGCGGCATCACATGACTCATAACTATGTTACACGAATGCGCAATCCTTTTTTCTTCATATAAGTGCATGCGCAGTCTATACTGCTTCCCATATATAAACCGACTCAGTGGTACAATAAAGTTAGTTGAAAGTTTGCGCTTGGTACGTGTGTTCTTCTCTTCCGTCCGTGTCTTTTTGTTGCGCAATAATACCTGAGTAATTAACATGGAGTGACGTTGCAAGCACCTCTCACTTAAAAAGAAGCCTACCCTTCAAAGAAAGAACGATATACCAAGAAAACAAAGTTTCAAAAATTTATGCGCGCGCAAACCAGCTCTTTCTGAATATCGGAGAGCTTCTAAAACAATTTAAACAAAGCTCTAAACTTGCTTATTGAAACAATCTCCAGTATCGGACATCTCCAAACGTTTAACCGCGCACTGAAAAAAAAAACTGTTTTTACAAAGGCTGTATTGCCGCTTTTCATTCCGAATAGTCTATGGGCGCCATATTCTTAAGCCGTACTCGAGGCGAGCGCGGTCTGACAGCTCGTCTGGTCAACGAGGGAATACAAAAGGTACGTAGGTCATTCTCGTCGCTGCCCACCCCCGACACTTTGCAGACAGGCAACATGCCTCTCAGGCATCCCACTTCGACATCACTGACGCGTATGACTATTGCGCGGCGCCGTACCGGCTCGCCCTCCTGTGCCATGCCTCGCACACCTTGCAAAGAACCGAATGAGGGGGAACTTAATGGCCCCCTTGCTTTTGTCCGCCCCCGCGCCGAACGGCGCTTTCTTTGCTTCCTCAGCCGGCGGCTCGGATGCGCTCTTACTGGAAACATTCCAATCGGCAAACGCGCCTTTCGAAATCCTCCACTGCGTTCGCCGCAGGGTTTAGCACCTTTTCTTTTATTCGGCTGCGTTGCCTTCTCTGCCGCATTACGGACTCTGCGACACCGCTTGTTTCTCTTACTAGATTTGCTGGCGCTAATTTCCGAGCCTTCCGTTCGCATCTCGTGATGACCGGCACGCATATGGTCGGTCACGATTCCCACCTCAACCGCATGGTCAGGATGATTAGGGGAATCCCACCTTCAGTAGCGGAGAGCCCCAAACACCTCGGGACAATGCCGGTATTTTCTCCTGCGCAACGCAGTTCGCATACTTGGGAGCTGTCCACAACGGCACTGTCCTGCCCGGATTGTTCTTCAGAGCACTTTTCTGATCGACTGAGCTCTACACTGGTGCTCTGGCCTAACGAGTTTGTGTCACTTCGGACTACTTCTGCAAGAGCTAAGTTCGCGACATACTCCCAAGATAACTGGGCCGAATCGTCCACAGCTGGTCTAGCTGCTTCTCTGGTATTCCATTGGCACAGTATGTCGTCGCGCTCAATCCAGTCCCCATCAATGAGTTCCTCAACAACTACGCCATGGTCTACGGATCTGGCATCACCTGTGAACGTACATTTAGGCTCACAAAGATTTGCCTCTCTTTCTTCCATCGGCGAAACCATGCGTGCGACTTTTTCGCACTTTCCGTGCGCGAATTGTTCGGGCGCCTGTTGCTTCTGCTGCTCCTCCTGTACTTCTAGGCGCTCGTTGCTAGCCATGCTCTCGTTGCCACTTCGAATACGCTGAATCCTTAATTGTAGCAACAGGACTTCGCGCTCTCCAGCTTCCTTCGCCGCCACTCGCTCTTTCTCATTTTCCTCTCACTCTTTCTCATTTTGTTCTCACTCTTTCTCCCTTTTTTTCTCTAGGACCAACGCCCGTTCTTCTCGGGCCTGCCTCTGCTGTTCCGAAGTCCATGTCCTCAAATCACACGAACTCTAGGCATAACTGTTTGCCTTGTTCTATCCACTTTTCGAACTCCATTCCCTCCACAATGCCGCTACACCACCAAAAATCATGCGCTCACAATTCGCTTCTTCTTCTTTCTGGTGTTTTACGTGCCCAAACCAGTTCTGATTATGAGCCACGCCGTAGTGGAGGGCTCCGGATTAATTTTGACCACCTGGGGTTCTTTAACGTGCACTACAACGCAAGCACACAGGCGTTTTTGCATTTCGCCTCCATCGAAATGCGGCCGCCGGGGCCGGGATTCGATCCCGCGACCTCGTGCTCAGCAGCGCAACGCCTTAGCTGACGGAGCCACCCCGGCGGGTGCTCACAATTCGCATGCACGTGCGTTCGACACTGCACTAGAATGTGTCAGTAGCATTAATCAATCAATCTCCACGATTATCGTTCTCCGTTCACCATGCTGCCGTTGTACCGAACGTCCTGTTCGCGGACGCCAGTTTATGTCACGGCTGTCTCCCGTTCGCCGTCGGCGCGAAGCCGATCGACGGGGTATAAAAGGCGGTTGGGCGTTTCGTACTCAAGTGAACACAGTGAAAGAGTCAGAGTCGGGAGTAAACAAAACAAAAAAAACAAGGTGTTTATCGACAGAGAACGATACACAAATTGATAAAATAAAATACTAAAACAAAATGACACAATAAAACTAACACCCCTGAACTTAGTAAACCTCGATGACGACAAAGAATATAACAAGAAATTAAAGTAGACATAAAAATGAAACACGGCGCGGAGAACATATACAGGAATACACTTAACAGTGCTTCACTAAAATAAAGTTAAAAAAACAACAAAGTTCTAAAGAAAACCAACGATGTCATACGCGTCGCCGGGCAGCAGCAGCAAGTCCATAAACCGTAAGGTCGGCGCTCAGAGCTTTCCCGAAGAATGTTGGCGGACTGATCTTGTTGAGGTGGATGCGATTGCTAGGCTGGGTTTGCTGAGAGTCTAGATCTGACGACTTCTCTCAAGCAGGTTGAGCTTACTTGAGGCGAAGTGCGGTGAGCTTCGTTGCAGACGTTGGTTTGTCGTCTCGTACGTCAACTATCTACGCGGAGCTCCGACGTGGCTAGGCGGCCCCGGCGATACTGGATGGCACTAGCCCCCCAACTGCTTCTCAGCACATTACAGGTTCAGCTTCTAGACTGATTACCAGGGCCTAAAACCTGTGCTCAAATAGCCTCTTCTTTCCCTAGTTCCTTAGGTCGGGGAACGGAGGTATGCAGAGCTCACCTAATTATTTCATTACTCCTCCCAGAGGTCTTGGCCGCGGCCCTTATAATCAGGTGCGAGAGAACGGGTGATTCTCCCCCCGCTGTCCAAGGTCGTGCCCCACACTGCACCACACGGACGCACACGCACACACTTGGGTCCCTTAATCGGCGTGTCACTATTACGAAACTACATGCCGCACCGTGGGACCACGATGTTTTTGCCGCCCGTTAATCGGCGTGTCGATGACGCGAAACTATGCCGCTCCGTGACAAACAGCAACAGAATACGCACTAAACACATATATCTCCCTAACGTGTTTACCTGAAACCACTTGTCGCATGACTCAACCAAGAGACGCCAGTATCTTGGCGGTGCGAGGGCACTCAGGCTGTAAAACTGGAGTGTCTCCTACTGTGAGGTCTTGCAAATGGTCAAATAAGCTCGTCACTTCTGTGAACAATCTTGCCAGGTCGCCCCAAGTGTCCAGTCTAACAGTTATTAAAAGTTATATATATGCATACATGGGTGGAGTTCGGAAAGCTAGTCAGGCCCCAGCCCCACCCCCCCCCCCCCCCCGGAAAAATCCAAACTTTCCGCCTATGCACAGGGCGACAAGAAAGACAAACGAGGTTCGTGCAGTGCAGGAAAAGAGGCTCGCGCTGAGGAATTGTTCCAAAGCCGGGGCGACTAGGGCCACAGAGCCTACGGAACCCACATCTACGCGTGAGGTTCG
The DNA here is from genome assembly GCF_013339745.2 of Dermacentor silvarum. Taxonomy (NCBI): domain Eukaryota; kingdom Metazoa; phylum Arthropoda; class Arachnida; order Ixodida; family Ixodidae; genus Dermacentor; species Dermacentor silvarum. The sequence goes on along the minus strand of NC_051162.1, from coordinate 76,271,671 downwards.
CTTGACCGGGCGTCCGTCTTCGGGAAAGAGAACGCCTCGGGTCGTTGCCCAGCAGGCGACCTCGGAGCATCCTGCTGCAACCTCGAACCCGCATCCACGCGCGAGGTTCAGGAGACCGGGCGTCCGTCATCGAGAGGAAGAGTGCCTCTGGTCGTTGCCTTGCACAAGACCTCAGATCGGACTGGTGCCGTCTACCGAGATGGGGGCCGCCCACCTTCTCCTGGCCCTTGCTGCTTCTTCTACTTGGGCACGTCGGACATCCCTCTACCCGAGAGTGTTCCATCTATATGAGTCTCAACACCCTCTGGACTTCAATAGCCACCTCGTGAGACTGCGTAGTTTTTTTCCTTGTTTTTGAACAATCCTGGTCTAGTTTAAGATGTTCTTTCGTGTCTGTGTGCCATCTAATATAATTGTCGTGTGTTTCATAATCACGCACCGGCTCCTCCATCTTCCTCGCGTCATCCGCCTTGGAATGTGACGATCCTAACCATCACATCGTCATTATATATGTGTATGCACAACACTGCTGTAAATTATAAATGCGGATGTGACCATGCAAAGGAAATGTAAGACAATTTCTTGAACCCTGACATTTCAGTGTGAAATTGTGGCTAAAATAAAATCCGTAGAGTGTTTACGAGGCAACGAACACTGAGTAAATGCCACGTACCCAATAACTGAGTTGTATTGATTTCCAAGGTTAGATTTCTATAGAAGCACCTGTCTGTAATTCGTTAGCTGTGTCACAGATTTGTTTTTATTAAATTGTAAAATGTGCTGTACTTCACTGTACTTGACAGCGGGACTCATAGGTTTGAGAAACCTGGATTAGTAAGCGGGAAAATTGAATTTTGCTACATAATGAAGGAATGATTTAACTGACCTTCTCAGTTAACTTATTGTCAGTTATATCACAGTTATCACAGTTATCAGTTATATCACAGTTATGGCAGTTATATAAAATCTGGTGATATATCATGTAAGCCTTGGTTAAGAGCTGGTACATGAGTTAAGTGCCCCCTGTGATTAGTAGAAAAACAGGGGCAATAAAAATTTCTCTGCATTGAGAAGATTTGATGTTTATTTCATGACATACATTCCCTTAGAACACTTCTGTATACTCGGATGTCGTATCCATCAAAAAATGCTTATATTATTTAAGAAAGTGGTGGCTCAGTTGTTAACTAGAGCAACATAGACGTGTAGTTAACATATTTGTGGTATGCTGCACATAATAACTACGTTCTTTATCAACAATAAATGTACAGGAAAAATCTTACGACGAAAGAAGTGCGCAGGCCAACATGGTCGTACAACTTCCGAGCAAGGGTGGTATCATCTCCTCGTCTCTGCAAAGAAAGGAAGAAAAATATTACCACGTGCCTTTATTTTATGTCAAGAACACTTTTAAGTAACAAAATTGAGACTGGCCTGCTGTTTTATTTTCACAATAAATTTGCCTTGCTTTACCAACATGCAATGCGGTTTTGATTAACAATTACTCACAAATGGTTTATAGCCTTGCGAAAAACTAAACGAAAACACGCATCATTCTTGATAGCGGTAGAAGTAGCGATTGCACTAAATGCATATAGGCATGGAAATTTAATATTTTTTTTGAATTCTATTTAACGCGTGTTATTCTTGTAACCTATTTTAAATTATTTATTTTTCCAGTCTCGTGTATGGTAAAGGTTTTCAACGGGCAGTAAGAGTGTACGAGATGTTAAGGCGAAAGCATTATACGGCCCATTACGCGAAAATTCTAGGATTGACGTCATGTTTTTCACGGAGGTTGCTGAAAACAGAGTAAATTAATGGCTTTGAAAAGAAAATGTGGTACATTTCGGTATGGATGGAATCGGACCTGAGCCTCCGTTACGCGATACGGTTATGGCTTACTAAATATGTTCCTAGTGCGTGCGTGATTGCACACGTCACGTCGAAGCCATCTGGCTGACTGAAGGTGTTGTCAAGTGCGTGCCGCATTAGGCACGTGACGGCGCAGACAATGGGGAGGCAGGAGGTGGAGCCACGTCATGGGTGTGTAAAATGAACACGTTCATGACGTTGGGAAGTGTACAAACGGTATAATGCCTCCTCACTCATACACGTAAGCAGTGTTAAGCATTTCTGCCAAATATTTGTTACTTTTAAATGCGAACCATTTCTTGGCGAGCATTTAACACTTTGACATTATCTGTCTAGCCGCTTACGTCTTGGTAGGCGTTTCGTTTTGTTAATTTGGTATGTACCAAAATTGGCATAGTATGACAAGAGTGTATGATAAACATAAATGATAGGCCATGACAATGTCATGACATGCGTGTCATGGTTTGTTTCGGTAACTTGGTAGGCTCCCCGCATACTGCTTCGCATAACATTGATTCCCACAGGGCGTGCGATATGCCGGCTTTCTTGTTTTACTCTTAAATTTGGAAATGCAGAAGGTGGCGTATATGCAGGTGTTTTTACTGGAACCTTTATTAAAATTTCGAGATTAAAGACTCTGTTTTTCTCGTGAGATGTCATCATTTCACGCAGCGAGTCTAGAAAAGCATGGCACAGACTCCAGCATTCTTTTCCTTGTAGTCTTTCATTCCTAAACTCTCCCTAAGGTTCACTTGCATTTGTATTGCGTGGAACATGCATTCTCTAAACCAGTGGTTTTCATGTTTAATGGAGACATTACTGCCTGCATGGAAACAAAATTCTGAATGTCACTTAACCCTAGTGAATTATTATTTATACTGGTGCAGTTGATATGCATTGAATATAAATACCCCAAAGAGCACGTATTATTCATGATATAACAAGGTGGCGCACTTCCACAGGTTGGGAACATAGTAATCCAAAATGCACTTCTCCGACGACAACATAGTTTACCAGCTAAGCATAGGTCATAGCCCCATTCATGAAGAATTACAAAATTCCTATGCTTGTCATACGCACAGAGACCCTATTTTAAAAAGTAACTGTATATAAGTCTACATGGAATGCTAGTATATTTGAGGCGTAATGTTTCCTCCCGTGGCCATACTGCGCCAAGCAGTTATTAGTTACAAAACGTGATCACTGTTTCCATGACACTGTCAGTACGGTACACCGCAAATGTTTGGATGCGATGCGATGTACAAAGGTGTTCTCATGCCTTACGAGCTAATATTACACATGTATTGAAGAATAAAACTGTCAGCCCTTCCACTGTGGTGGAGATAGGAGACCGGCAAAGCTGTACCACGGTGGCAATTATGTATTTCCAGTTATGACTGCTCACATGTGATGGTGTAATTAGTTATTTGTACTATTATTAAAGAATGAGAAATATATATGATCCGGTGGTTTTCATTTATATGGTGACCACAGGGACCATGCGGCCTTATGGTCGCTACGGTACAGCACCATAGGGTGTACGGCAAAGGTTGGCACGTTCTTCATAAACACGTCACCAACGCCGCGCGCGTTTGGTGCGAACGCGCGCAAAACGCCGTCGGTAACAGTTGTGCGCGTTGTTTGTGTAACCGCACACGACCGCTGTCAAAACGCTGGCTACGTTAAGGAACAGCTAAACGCCGTTGTCGACACTGTTGGGGGAGAGGCGGACGAGAGCCCAGAATGAGTTGGCGGCCCTAGGGTGCCTATTTCATACATCAGCTGCAACGCTGTGGAGGCTATAGATACTTTTTGTAGTGGCTGCGTTCGCCCTTATAAATAGTTCGGTGTTATTGACCGATTTTTGTGAAAATGTTCTTTATATAAGCTCAGTTCTGAACAGAAAAATTATTTACCCCTGGAAACAAAATAAACCATGTACTCATACGGCTGCTAACACGTTGTTTCAGATCAATTTGCTTTTCCTTGTTTTTTTATTTTTGCAGCTTGTCGCGGCAGCCTCGCGTGCAAGCTCGCGCGAACACCGCTGGCGCTCAGCGAAGCATAGACGGAACGCGCGTAGTGATTCATTTTGGTGAACGTACTTCTTGTGTAGCTTCCACAGCGTTGCACGTGATCAATGCCTCCTAAAAAAGACTATGCCTGGGCAATGCCTCCCCCCCCCCCCCCCAAAAAAAAGAACACCGCATATCCACGAAGTGAATGATGATGAGTGGGCGAATCACCGGGGGATCATTCGGGAAAAACGCCGGAAGCGTTCTCCGGAAGCCGGAAGCCAGAGTTTCGCGTACATATACTATACATATACATATATATATATATATATATATATATATATATATATATATATATATATATATATATGTACTATATATATATATATATATATATATATATATATATATATATATATATATATACTGTATATGTGTACAATATATACAGCGCTTATATAGCCCTTGTGCACCGCAGCGTCCCTAGCGGTCTCCATGCAAACTAGAGCTACGGATAACGGATGACGACGAGGGACAAGGCTCGGCCCTATAAGGTGCTTCGCCCCTAAAGAGACTACGCCTGGGACGTCGCTTGCCTTGCCATTGGAGGTACGCTGCCGCGCGTTGCGAGCGGGCGCCGAGGGTTGGCGCTAGCGAGCGATTGTACCGCCGGAGTGACGCTGTCGGCAACGCTGTGTCGGTACAGCTGACTACGCGTTGTGCAGGCGGTTGCTTGCGCGCTCATGGTGTGCTTGGGAGGTACGACGTAGAGCGCGCGCCTGCTGCGTTACAAAATTTAATTGCGATAGCAATTATATGGACGCTCCAAAGCGGATTTCTGCCGTAGGTGTCACCGTCGCCTTGAGGTTCTATACGACGTCAACGGCGATGAAATCGTCGCCGCGTTCCGGATGCCGTTTGTGCGAGTGAAATGGCGCCAGGGACGCGCGCTTTGACGGGGAGAGAACGCACGTCGGAGAGAAAACGCGCGTTCTGCGCCATGCTCCCTGAAGGGCTGTGACGATTGTGGCAAGTCCGATGATTATTGTTCTGTGGCAAAAATACGCCCCAAAGGGTGCAACTGTTTTTACAGTGTAGAAGGTAAAAAAATTACATCACCTTCCCGTAGGCGAACTCTGAGTAGTATACGAAGCAGCCATGGGGTCGACTCAAGTTCCCATTTGTTTTCAGATCGGCCTGTCGCGGCTGCCGTTTCGTGGCAGCGGCTCCAGCCCTCTTCTCCGCGGCGCTGTCCACGGCGCTGACACTGGCGTTCACGCTGGCGCTGTCCGAGGCACTCATCGCGGCGTTGCGGGAGGAGAATGAGAGGACGAAGTGAATGATGATGAGTGGGCGAAGCACCGGGGGATCATTCGGGCAAAACGTAGGAAGCGTTCTCAGGAAAGCGGAAGCTGGCTTTCGGAACCGGAAGCAGGAACCGGAATTGGAAGCGGAACCGGTAGAGGAACCGGAAAAGGAACCGGAAGCAGAAGCCGGCTTCCGGTTCCGGCTTCCGGAAGCCGGAGCTTGGCGTACATATACTATACATATTCATACAAGCAGAGGAGGGGGAGGAGGATGTGCATGTAGGATGTGGACGCCGCACGGCGGAGGGAGGGAGGGATTGACATAGCCCCCACCATAAGCTGCTTCGCATTTAAAAAAGACTTACGAAAGAACTCATTTGACGATGTCTGTCGATGATACTGCGATTGCCATTCAAGCAAAGCAGCGACACACTGTATTGCTAAAGTTTTTAAAATCTGTAGTGGTCAATCTGCGATTTCCTTTCTTTCTGCTAAACGCGACCAATACTGTCTCCTGTATTGGTCCACTTTGCTGTCGCTCTTGCGTGCAAAGTTCATCCCTGACAATGAAGGCTGGGCGACGACTATGCGACAACGTATTGATGAAAATAGAATAACGAAGAAGGAATGACGTCAACGAAACGGAAAAAGTAGTATGACGACGACGGCATAAAGACAATAGGATGGCGATTCTGAAATGACGACGGTGGAATAAAGACGACAGCGTCAGGCCCCGGAAACTCCGCTGGTTTTTTGTCCACGCGAATTGCAGCGCCATCCTTGAGATGGATGCGGAACCAAAATCGCTTTTCTTTTTTTTTCTTGTCAACCCTCTCTCAACTTTGTCGTTTCTCTCTCGCCTTCAACTATCGGTGGCGCGGCCAGCGCTCGTCGTCGGCTGTGCTGATAACGGCCAAAACGGCAGAACTTTTTTTCTGGCATCATACGGTCAGTTTTTCGCCTTTTTTTCCCGCCATGTCTCGCAGCTGTCGCTGTTCGTGTGTGGTTCAGTGGTGTACGAACACATCAAGACGAAGTAAGCCATGCGACGTGAAATTCTACCGCATCCCTAAAGACAACAGGTAAGCACCGTGCTATTTACTTCCCGGTTTTTATTTGTGATAGTAATGGTGCGCAGTCGTACATGGCTGTCCGGTGGTGAGGCAGCAGTTGGCTGATTTGAAAACACCACAACGATGCTGTAAATCGTTGTGCCAACAAGCAGCGAACAAAAAGCTCCTGATAAATATAGTACCACCTGTGCGTATCGCAAGGAACACGTGTGTAGGTTTGCGCTTTCCACTTATTTCTATCTAATTGGTCGCAGTCGTATCAAAATGCGTTTCTGAGAATTAAGGTACAATTAGTACTCTGCCGCGATGCGAAACGAGTTCTGTTTTGTATGTTCCAACTGCGATGTTATAATTTATGGTCTTCACTGTTCTTCAGGATGGAAGCGTTTTTAACCTACGTTGGAAGGATGGACCTAATGGGTTTGCCCAGAGACAAGGTCAACAACCGCAGAATATGCTCTGTGCCCTTCACGGAGGTGGATTTTATGGACCGAGCGAGAAGCAGGCCGTGAGAAGCTATTCTGCGCATTGGCCATTAGATCAATTACAATAAGTGTTTTTTTACATGTGCGAACATGGAACACCATCCGCGTTTTGTTGCATTCTATAGTGTGTTGCACTGTCTGCTCCAATTCTGGTTTTCGCAAACGAACACAATAAAGTGAGTCCAAAGAACTGTTGTGTTGTAAGTGCAATTATTTTTTAATATAATTTGGGCACATGCTTGCTTGACCGTAATAATGAACGGGATTGCGTGCATGAAAACGTAAAAAGAATCCACTGCGCGCAAGAACGCAGCACGAATGCACGAATGGCACGGCCAGACAGGAGAGGAGCGCGGAGCACGCGCTTCGGTCCGGTGGTGCGTCTGATAACGCCCGCGACAAAAAAAAAAAAAAAAAAAGAAAAAGGCGCGCCGGGGACAGCTAAAGAAATAAAAAAAGAGAATTGCACGTGGGGCATGAGGGGAGGGTGAGGCGAGGCTTGCGAGGAGGAATAGGAAAGTCAAGAGGGAAAGGAGAAAAGAGCGGAACAACGTTATCATAAAAAAGGAAGAAAAAACGTTCTATAGCGAAAGGGGGAGGGTAAAAAAATCGCACCGCTTTTCTTTTTTTTTCTTTTTTTTCGCCACCGTAGTATCGTCATCCATCCGCTAGGGCCTAACTGAAGTGCGCCTTGGCGCTAGCGTCGACTGAGCGTCTGCTAAAAACAACCAATGGGAGGTATAGGAAGATTCACCCCCCTGACAGCGTGACTAGAAAGGCATAGGGACAATGGGATAAAGGCGATGGCTACGCGTTGACGGTATGACAACTGATGCTAGACAGCGACTGTCTGCCGACGATGCAATGCCGACGATGACATGGCAATAGTGGCATAATCCCCGTTGAATCACTGCAGATTGAATAGAATAAAATTACGAAGAAAAATGACGTCAATAGAATGGCGAAGTCGGTATAACGACGATGGCTTGACAACAATAACATGGCGTTTCTGAAGTGACGATGGTAAAACGATAGCATGAAGACGACGGCATGACGACAGTGTTATGACGATCACTGTGACGACGATGAGTTAACGAGAGTCGAATGACGGACTGAAGTGATGATCATAGAATGACGGGGATGACCACACGATGACGGTTTGACAACGAATGTACGATGAACGTATGACGACGACGGTACGACGACGACGATGATATGACGAGAGTCGCATTAAAAAACTAGAATGACGACGATTCATTGACCACGACGGCATCGCCAGCACGAGCTCATACCTTTTCTTTCGAGGTATTAGACAGCCTCTGCAACTGTATCAGGGCAGAATGCTTTACATCGACGGCATAATGACAGTCAGATAACGAGGCTGGAATGACTATGATCGAACGAACACGACGGCTACAGGATGACGAGCACATACCAAACAACCCAAAGTGGTAGATAAATAGGCTCAAAATACTTGAAATATGTAAAGAATGATAATCGCATTGACGATAATTAACGGGAGAGAAATGCTATAATTAGCGGGGGAGAAGCGCGACAATATGCCACCATCGCCAACAACGTCTGAACTTTCAGGTGCCACAGCGCTCTCGCACGACAGAATGTGCGTCTATATCTGGCTTAAGGTTGGTAAGGTGACGAACGCGTTCTTTTGAGTACGAAAACTTGTGTAAGAAATAAAGAAAGCTGCGTTCAAGCTGTGAACATGTGCAAGTCCTATATTGATTCATGCCGTGCGATGACGCGCTTTCCGTGAGACGGAAATCTTTGGGAAAGCTCAAGTAAAACCGCTTCTCTGTGCAGTATAGTGGCAAGTCTTAGCAAATGCACCCCCAAGGTGACCAACACATTAGCGCTACTGCGTTTCTTATTAGATTACTTTTGACACTTTTATACTTGAATGAAACATTACAATAATACAATAGCAAAAATACGAATGTTGTTATTTTCTGGACATTTCGGAGCATACGTCTTGCCCGGTTGGCATCACAAGATGGTGTCGGTACAATTAACCGGGGAACTGCTTTCCGAAATTTGGGGTTTTTTTACAAGTGGACGCAACGATGTCGGCTGCAAACGCTTCAGCAATCTCGACAATGTGGTACCGAAATTCGGTCTCCCCTCAACCTTCGAGCCGATTACACTGCAGCCAAAATTGGTGACGTCTATAACAGGATTTAAAACACGTTCGTATCTTTAAACTGGAGTCGGCATGCATACAAGGGCAATATAGCTGTTGGGTACACCAAGTTGCATGTCTGTAATAGGATCCAAAATACCAAGACGAGAGACATAATCTTAGGTATGTACAATAATGAAGTTAACAAAGCCCCTACATCCGCGGGAAGTACAAAGGCGCCTAGTGCCTGGCTGGAGACACAAATACCGAGTGTGTGGCTGGAGGTAAGGCCGCAATGGGCTTCCGGAGTTTCTTTGAGAAATGTATCCCTACTTGTACATGCGGAGTCGCTCAATCATTGACGCTATCATTCGCCATTTTGATGCCGGGAAACTGATATAGTGAAAGGGCCACCTCGCAATATATGTATTGACTGTACACTGAAACCATTCTCGGTACCTGATGTTGTCGGAGTCTTGTAGCGCCAGCCCCCAAAAATGGGACCTCCAGCTCTTGCGAAAAGCGCGAACATCTTTTATTTAGGAACTTTAGTAATGTTATCAAACAATATTTTTGTAAAAATGTTTTCGGTATTTGAAGGCCATTTAGCTTTCTAGTTTTACCGAGAAGCTGTAACGAGTGATTCCACGACCCTTTTCGTGTGAAAGGTGTACGGTGCAAGATGTACTATTTTAATAGGACAGGTTGAATTGAGTGCCTCGAGAGTACTGCTTCGCTGCAGCCGTGTTAACCTAGGGGTGAAGCCATCAACAATGGGGAAATATTTTGGAAAAGTAATTACCAATAGCTGAAGCAAAAATTCATCGACGATTATGATACTCCCTAATGCAAAATTAGAGCCTAGCTCTATCCGTTTTTCAATTCGCGATATATTAGCCGGCACGAACAATCTGTCTCATGCGGCACGTTGCAAATGGAACGAAGTGTGGCGGGACTGCCGCGCTAATCGGGAGACCGCGAGAGGAAGCGCGTGGGTTGTGCGTGAGCTTGATTCAGAGCAGCCGCCGCAGACCGACCTCCGCTCATACAGTGCTTTGGTTCTATATATGGCATCGTTGCTATCATCGTTGAACAGAGGACGCGCGCTACTCTGACGCCATTTCGTAGCCATCGTCGCCACAGAGCCAGTCTTGCGCGGCACTACGCATTTATTATCACGCTTTCACCATACCATCCTCTTTATTTATTTATTTATTTATTTATTTATTTATTTATTATTTATTTATTTGGTACATACTGCTGGCCTGAATGTCAGGCCTTGGGCAGAAGTGGGTATGAAATAATACAATAATAAGTGAAACAATGCTAGGATACAGCAAATCCTTATCAACAGCATGCTAACGTTGCACGTAACAGCACTCGGCACTGCGCATAACAAAGTGAGCATACAAAGTCGCAGCTCATTTAAGTAAAACTAGAAACAATACAAGAATAAGTTCAATACACGGATACAAAATTTCCGTACCAACAGCATTCCAACGTTGCGCGTGACGTGTGACAGCACTCGACACTGCGCATGACAAAGCTGTATTCGATATCGCAGCTGTTCAAAAAAGGAACGAACGCACATGAATGAAAACGCATGACAAATACGCATGATAAATAGAAGGCAAGTACTTATCGCAAACATTCAAGCGCGCACATGAAAGACGAAATAGTGGGGCTTTTGACCACCTCAGCGGGCAGGTCGTTCCAGTTACGGATTGTACGCGGGAAGAATGAGTTCTTAAAAGCAGTCGTTTTGGCCAAGTATTCACTGACTTTCCTGGAGTGGAAGGATCGAGTTTGCCGTCGCTGTACTGGTTGAAAGTATAAATTCTTTTCTATTCCTAATTTGTCATGATACAATAAATAGAATAGTTTTAGTCTATCACGATACCGCCTTGTTTCCAAGCTCTCCAAGTTGGCTGTCTGCAAAAGGGCTGTAGGGGATGTTTTCCAACTATGAGAGTTATAAATAAATCTAGCCGATTTTCTCTGTACTTTCTCGAGTTTTTGGATGTTAGTTTTTGTATGGGGGTCCCAAATTACTGCGGCATATTCGAGGATCGGTCTTACATAAGTTTATAGGCCAAGAGTTTAATTTCTGTTGTTGAATTACCTAAAGATCTACGTAGGTATCCTAAGCGTTGCATAGCTGTCCTAACTATATAGGTCACGTGATCATTCCAACGAAGATCATGAGTATTTAGTAGCCCAAGATACTTGTAACTCGTTACTTCAGATAGAATGGTACCATTGAGGACGTACGTGAACTTAAAGGTTTGAACCTTACGTGTTACTTGCATTGCCACTGTTTTCTTGATGTTAATACTCATTTGCCACGTGGAACACCATCTGTGTATGCAATTTAACGCGTTGTTTAATAATTCCTGATCTGCCGGAGTGCGGATTTCTTTATAAATAATGCAGTCATCAGCGAAGAGCCGTGCCACAACAGGAAGATCCCTAACCAAATCATTTATAAAAATCAAAAACAATAAAGGCCCTAGTACAGAGCCCTGAGGGATTCCAGATTGCACAGGGGCATATTTAGAAGTTGTGTGGCCAGTGGTGACTGCCTGGGACCTGTAGGATAAGTAGGCTGCAAACCATGCGAGTAACGAGTCGTTCTTAAGTATTGGTCTTAATTTTGAGAGCAGCTTAGAATGAGATACGCGGTCGAAAGCTTTCTCGAAGTCTAAAAATAAGATATCAATTTGACTGGACTTATCGATAGCCAACGTAAGGTCATGAATAGTTTCGAGTAGCTGAGTGATGGTAGACATACCTCGGCGAAAGCCATGCTGACGGTTGTCAATTATGTCATTCTGTTAGAGGAATGTCGACAGGTGTTTGGATATGATATGCTCAAGGGTTTTAGCACAAATGAAGAGCAAGGAAATAGGCCTATACGACGACACAAGTGACTTATCGTCTGCCTTTGGAATGGGAGTAATGATGGATTGTTTCCAATCGTGGGGTAGTTCGGCGCTGGCGAGTGATTTTCTAAATATTAGAAATAGGTATTTTGAGCACCATTCAGCGTATCGGTAGAGAAAGACAGTGGGAATACCATCAACACCAGGCGACTTTTTGATATCCAAGTTAAGCAAGAGCGAAAAGACGCCCTCTTCGCTTATATGAACATCGTCAATGGGTGGTTTGTCATCGAAACCAGAGAAGCATGGGACGTTGCTGTCGTCACAGGTAAAAACCGAGCAAAAGTAATCATTGAAGGCATCAGCGATTAACGCCTGGTCAGTCACAGCGATCCCTTGCAAAATAAGACTGATGGGTGGTTTTTTCCTGGGGGATAGACAACGCCAGAACTTGTGCGGTGAGGAAACAAGAAAGCGTTTTAAGCGAACGGTTTGGTAGTGGTCTTTCGCCTTTTTAATGGCGTCTTTCAAATTTACGCGTAACTGAGACAGCCCATCAACTGTAAACGATGAAGGGCGTAGCTGATGCTTTTTCGAGCCAGTCTTGCGCGGCACTACGCTTTTATTATCACGCTTTCACCATACCGTCCTCTTTCACTTTCCTTCTTGCACTCTCTTCGCTATCGCCATCTTTCGGCCTCCTCGGCGCTCCGCCTTCGCTCTTTCAGCCTTTGCTGTGCTTGTTCGCTCGGTTACGAGAGACGCCGAGCCTCACCTCAGGAGCGGGCGCCTAAGATCTGCACACTAAAAAAGGCTAGCTTACTTGTGCAGTAATCAGATAGACAGCAGCGTCTGTGCGTGTGTGTTTTAACTAGGAATTCATAATTTATTTCTCACGTCGCCTTTTACTGGGTTCTCTTGGGAGCTCAACTAGGCGGTGCCCAAAACGACAAATATATATTTTTTAGAATAGTGCGTATAGGCGCCGCACCATTAGCACTCGTGATGCGTTGACGATGGGGAACGCTATGAATACCTAATTGTTCACCGCATCAATTATTTACTACCCCGCTCCATCATGGTACGCGATGACGGTATACCGAGGAAACGCCAAGTAGACGTCGAGCAGACGCTGTGCCACAGGTGAACATTTATGAGGGCGTTCGTCCTTACTACTTGCTAAAGAAGCAACAAGGTAAATGCATGGGGAGCGTACAGGCGAAGCGAGGCCCCGCTGCCACATGCATACCAACGAAGCTTTTGGTTGTGGCGTCAAGACATTTTTTGCGTCAATCCACCTACCATGAAGCATGTTCCCACAGAATGGCAAGCAGACGATGAGCAGACGAAGTGGCGCGCATGAGCACATCTCGAGCGGCATTCGGCCTTCCTATTGGTTGAGAATTCGTGTAGCTTTCACACATTGGAAAATTACTATCTACAAATACATGGGACAAGTAAGCGCACACCTTTTGCACCAACCTACGCGAACATATTTATGGGTACTCTAGAAACGGATTTCCTATCTCGTTGCACCCACAAGCCCCCCACATACCTACGATACATAGACGACATATTCATAATATGGGAACATGGTCAGGAAAGCTTCGATAAATTTGTAACTTTCCTAAATTATTTCCACACAACAATAAAATTCACATCGGAACCTTGAAATGAGCGCATAAACTTTCTGGACACAACAATATATATTGATAATGGGACACTAAAGACAACGCTGTATAGAAAACCTTTTGATAAACAACAGTACCTAGAATATACAAGCCACCATCCCAGACATTGCAAACAAGGTATCTTCAAAGGCCAAGCCACACGACTTCGTCGCATTTGCGTTGAAAACCATGACTACATAGAAAGACTCGACCACCTTAAGGAAACCTTATCAAGCAGCAACTACCCGAACACGGCCCTTCAGAAAGCCTACACCGCTGCAACCAAGCTTGATCGAGCCGAGAACCTCAAACCCCGCCCTAAGATCACAAGGACAACAACGCCTCTTCTTACTACTAAATTCTCAAACGCACTCCCCAACGTGAACAATATCCTCAGTAAATACCACCCAATTCTCACCAGCAACCAGAAACTTAAGATATTTCCCAACCCGCCCAGAGCAGCCTACAGACGGAACAGTAATTTCAAGGACATTCTTGTACACGCCAAACTAAGGACAAATACGAAGCCAACATCCGGTCCCTGTGGCCACTCCAGGGGTTCCACATGCAAACATATTCAATCTACTACTACACTAAAAAGTACAGCGTCGGATTACATTCACAAGGTAACTTCGAATTTCACCTGCACGTCAAGCAACGTAGTCTACTGTCTAGAATGTGCCGCTTGTAACAAGCAATACATAGGTGAGACTGGACAATAAATGCACACGAGACTTAACGGCCATCGCGCAGATACAAAACACAATTTACCTAAAGCAGTAGCCAGCCACTTCAATGAGCACGGCCATATATTAGATGAAGCAAGACTATATACTACAAACAAGTTTTCGTTCACCTCGCGAGAGAAAATATAGAGAATCATACCTCATACACAAGTTTAAATGCCTGCACCCGACGGGGATCAATTTATCACGTGGCAACTTAGAATCGCTAAAAGCAGTTACATAAACCTTAAATTGTTATACCATTAACAAAGGCGCAAAACAAGTTGAACCTCCAGCTAATCTCAATGCTCAACCTCACCTATTCTTCCATTTCCAGTTCTTCCCTGCATCTCCCCTACCAATCAATTTATTATCCTCCTCCATGCTTTTACGCATTGATCAACCATACGAACGCTTTTTCAGGTACACCTGCCCCCTCCATGTTGATGTTCCAAATTATATTTCTGCCGCTGTCACTCTCCTGGGCCGGTTTGTTTTCTTTATTTTGTAGTTTTTTTTTTCTCTCAACCTCACCTATTCTTCCATTTCCAGTTCTTCCCTGCATCTCCCCTACCAACCAATTTATTATCCTCCTCCATGCATTTACGCATTGATCAACCATACGAGCGCTTTGCCAGGTACACCTGTCTCCCCCCCCTCACCCCCTCCCCATGTTTATATTTCTAATTCTAGTTTATATCCACTGTCACCCGCCTGTGCCGCGTTTTTTTTTTTCTCCATACAAGATCCACACCGAGACAGTCCAAAATCCCAGACGCCAGGATACCTTTTTGGGCGCCTTGACTACACAGGGTCTCGCCAATTCTGTATACCGCCACGACGACGCCTACGGCGATCTAGTGAAGCTAACGTACCGTGACGGACCAAGCTGCTCCCTGTCAACCACAAACTTACCCGATGCCTTGATGCTACGCTACTCAAGTCATGCTTTCAACTCGTATTGTTACTTGCACACTGACCGGCTCTTCAGGGACCCCAAACACACGCTGCCCACGACACCTCGGAACGCTCACTCGCCTCTCGCTCCCCAAACCCCCTCTAAGGTTTTTTCTTTTTTTTTCTTTCTTTTTTTTGCCGCCTTCGCGCTCTCCCACTCTTGTCCCCTCGTCTTAGAAACCGCGCCTAGCCAGCCAAGCGCCAGCGCTCGTTTTCTTTTCAGTCTCGCCCTTTACAGCCAGCCACAGCCGACATCGACGTGACGTCACTCCACTAACCCTTTAGAACTAACCCGCCGAGGATGACGAGGCCGCCTTTGACGAAGATAGGTCCTCCTATCGAAACGTTGGCCAGCCTTTCTGAGGCACCTTATCCATGTTTATAATTCCTTATTCCTCGTGTGCTACTCCATTAGTCAGCCACCGTTTTCGATTTTGAAACACTGCTGCAAGTAACCACTGAGACAGAGTATATAGATGCGCGGTGCGTTTGCTGCAGAAACAACCAAGCCAAATGACGCACCTTCACCGTCCGCTCAATAGGCTCTGCAGCGGCGCTATGACAGCGTTTTAGGGCACCTAATAGCTGCCACGCCGGCGTTTCTGCTGCACATGCTGTTTCGCGCCAGCCTGGAGTTTAGTAAACTATCTCAAGGCCTTCAGCGCCATGCTAAAATTTGTTATGGCCTTCAAAGCTTAGCCTGTCGAGCGAAACCACCCGATGGTTTTCGTGTATATGACAGGATTCTGCATTTGAAGAGACAAGAAATTTATTCACATATCCGTGGTACATTTTGTGAGAACTTCTAGGGGACGCTGTCGAAACACATATTTGCTTACTTTTTCCTAAAATGACAGGTCCAATCTCTGTAGCTCCAGTAAACATGGAACTGAATCCGTAATTGTTTATATACCTAAGGGCGGGAGGTTTAGCTGAAAAAGAAATTGTCTATGGAGGTGTTCTCCTTGTTCGTAAGTATTACGCATCTAGAAAAGAAACATTCGAAAGAGTAAAAAGGTATCATATAAGAGAACTTGAAGATGCATGAGTCCGCCATGCAGCAACACCATTATAAAGAGCTAAATGTGCTTGGATACGAAAATCGTTTCGCATTGGTAGCTCACATCGAGAAAGTGTGTTTTTTTTATTTTTTTATTTGTGTTAGCATTTTCGTACTACCAGAGACTACTAACTTAAAAACGTCTTTGACATATCATTTTCTGACATTCAAAGACACTTGCGATTTTGCGCTCATCACCGCTTCGCATGTTTTTTTTTTCTCTCTTACTACAAATCAGCAACCTACGGCCCATCTCCCTGACTTCCTGCGCTGGAAAGCTTCTCGAACACATGGTTCACGATCGCCTCACCACATACCTCGAAGACTCAGGACTCATGCCTGACACAATGTTTGGCTTCCGACAGCTCCTCTCAGCCCAAGATATACTCTTACAGCTCAAGGAAGACCTCTTGGACTACCTAGAACGCCACAAAAGGTTCTCTATTTTAGCAATAGATGTAAAAGGAGCTTTCGATAATGTGAAGCATGATGCCATCCTCCAGAATCTCCAAGACACAAACTGCGGAATCCGCACCTACCAATACGTACAGGACTTTCTCAAGGATCGCACGGCTACGGTGGGCATCGGCAACATCCGCAGCGACAAATTCGAAATGCCCAACAAAGGCACCGCACAAGGGTTAGTCATTTCACCTTTGCTATTCAACCTCGCTATGATGAAGCTTCCGCAACAACTCGATGACATCGAAGGTATAAGCCATGCAATATACGCCGACGATATAACGTTATGGACAAAAGTGTCGACAACCGGCCGGCAGCAAACTACCCTCCAAGAGGCAATCGATCTGATAGAACAATACCTATCAAGATGTGGTCTCCAGTGCGCCCCCGAAAAATCAGAGCTACTTATACTCAAGGCAAGGACCCGGGGAAGAGCACCAGCCTACGTCGACCCAGATCCCAACGTCACACTCAATGCAGTCGATATACCTCAAGTTGACTTCCTCCGCGTCCTTGGCCTCACACTACATAAAGATGGTTCTGGCGCAGGTACACTTCCGAAGCTTCAGAAGACCCTAACACAAGTAACTCATCTCATTAGGCGTGTAACCACTCAAAGAAGAGGACTTAAAGAGCAAGAAACCGTCCAAATTATCCAAGCACTCCTTATAAGCCGGATAACATGTGGCACCCCGTATCTACTCCTCAAGAAGGCTGAAATTGAAAAACTCAACATCGTCATCAGAAAGGCAATCAAGAGCGCACTAGGACTTTCCAGTACGACCTAAACCACGACACTACTCTAACTTGGCCTCCATAACACCTGGGAAGAAATTAGTGAAGCGCACAGGGCCAGCCTGCTGGAACGCCTTAAGCTGACTCAAACAGGAAGAGCAGTACTTCGCAATACTTTACAGTACTTCGCAAACTTTATACAGCGAAAACTTTATAGCAGACTCAGACGTGAAAGCCCGATTGCCGCCACTTCTCCGTGACTTTATCTCAGTCGCTCCAATACCTCGAAACATGCATGCAACACACCACAAAGACAGAAGACAAGCAAGCGTTCAAGCGCTAAGCAAGAAATACTCAAGGAACCCCAACACGAGATATACAGATGCGGCAAAATACCCAGGTAGAAGAGCCTACGCAATTACCGTGACTAACAACAAAGAGAATGAGCTAGTCGCTGCCACCATACCGGCCAGAAATCCAGAAACGGCGGAGGAAGTGGCCATCATCCTCGGCATCGCCACATGCAAGGACACCGCAATCATCTTGAGCGACTCGCAAACGGCATGTAGAAACTTACAAAAAGGCCGAATCTCTGCCGCAGCCGTGAAAATTCTAAAAGAGCTATCAAGACGCCAAGAACTACCCGAAACCTACGTTGTATGGACCCCAGGCCAAGAACACCTGGCAGGAACCGAAGCAGCACATGCCGTCTCCCGAGAGCATACCAGCCAGGATTTCCTGCCCCACGGGATCCGGAAATCGACGAGGGTGGAGGACATTCCCATCAACTACGCCGTAATACTGCAACATTACCGACTCGAAAGAAGAGAATATCCGTTACCACATCCAAAATTAAGCAAGGAAGAAGCCACCGCGCTCCACAGACAACAAACGAATACATATGTCCATGGAAATATCATGCACCGGATGCATCCCACTAAATTCTCATACCTATGCCGATATTGTGATGTACCAGACACCCTACAACACATGGTGTTGGTGTGCCCACACCGCGAGAAAAACAGTCAAGGCGATGCCTCAGAAACGATACAAGCCACCGAAGAAACGTGGGAGGCAATGCTAACGGCACAGAGCCTGGAGGATAAGCGAAGTCTGGTGGACCGGGCCCGGGCTGCGGCATTAGCCAACGGCTTTCTGGACTGAGAGAGCCGCCCACCTAGGGAGAAGAAAGAACACTTTCTCGCTGTTTCTAGCAATAAACTTTCGTTCCTCCTCCTCCTCCTCCTCTCTTGAAGACAGGTTTCAGTTAATTTAAATACCGATGCCCGAGCACGTAGTGCCTTGAAAGGGTTGTTAAATGAAATAACTGTGCAAGGTGTTTTCAGCTTACTCTGTAGCAACTGTGAAGCAAGCTCTAGCAAGGACGGTAGTGTAATGCTTATAGAACTTATAATAATTGCGTCTCCATTAGCTAAAATCAATGACTGAACAGTTCTATAGCGCAGTTTAGATATCGTCGAAGCCAAAGTTTTTATTTAGAGGAGGTGCACATGATTATGTTGCAGGTAGGTGTTCACTCAGTGTCTTGCTTGAACAATCTTAGTCCTCCAATTTATGGAAGACGTCTATGCCTTTCATTCAGCTTCAAGTTTCTAGCACGTCGAGGTATCAAATAATTTATGAATGTTCTATTATTCAGCGAGCATCCGTTTCAGTTCTTCTGACACAGCCACTGTTTTTGTGCGGTGCCAGGCTGGTTTTTATGTGGGTGCTGTTATGTTTGGTGTTCGACGATACGAAAACCTTATACGTTTTTAAATTATGGACTGCATATATGGACTGCATGCAATTATAGGTTTTGTATGTCTCTAATTCACATTATTATGCGCTATTTGGCCCTCTCGCAGCACCACTCCTATGAAAACTTTACCTTATAGGGCAATCTTGCTTTGCATCGCCATTTATCTGCCTTCGAATTTAGGTCGAGCTTGTTTTAGTAAATATCTGGTGGAAAATTAATTTCTTGGGCGATTTTCCTGATCGCAAAAACAGTGTCCTGATGTACACAGAATATCGTCTTCCATTGCAAGTGCAAGGGCGTTTTTAGTAAGTGCTCTATTTTTACGGTGGTGCTTCTTTTTAAAATACAGGTGTAGTGTCTAGAAGAACGACTAATTTATTTGCTACGAGGATAACCTACTGTCACATTCATTACCGGCACTACACACCTTTCTCTGATGAGTTGTATTGAAATGAGAAAACTTTTAATTTCACACATCATCTGTAACGTCCCTCAGAACTTTCATAATCGGTGAATGTCCACATCACTTCAGACATCACTTCAGACATGAAATAAGCAGTTTACGCTGTAAAAAAAAGGTTCATAAGTACACCTTACTTCAAAGGCATCCTGTCGATCTTTATCCTGGCGTCGTCCTTGACTTCCTTGGCTTTTCGAAGTTTTTAAACACTGCAGTTCCTTCTTGAATTTTCGTTTATCGTCTGACTTCCACTCGTATTTTCCATGGCGTTGCGTCCATACGTGACCTGCCGAACAGAAAAAAAATTAAGCAGCCATATCAGTATGCATTGTGAATACAGAACTTTCTGAATATGATTAGGTCACCATAGTTGAATCTGCATCTAAAGCCTTTGAAATATAATCGCCCTGTTTGATATATCTATGCGAAAAAAATCTGTTACACATTCCGGAAGTGACGTTCTAGGTCTTAGAAAATACACGCTTTGGTAAAATATTCATCCACGGTATCACTCTGTGGCGAGATCCTGGGATTTGCTTTTATTGTGATAGCCCTTATATGGAGACTCCAGGCCCATGTTCGCCGTCGCCACAATATTCCATATAAAGTCTCAGCGCAATAACTTCACGGCCGCGCGCCGTATGCTGAAGCTGAGAGCGAAAGCTAGCGAGGGTGAGCCGAGAAGAATCGCGGGTTGATGGGACGGTGTCTCTTCGCGCTCGCAAGAAGGCGAGGAGGGTGCGCACCGTCTTCTCACGCGCATAAGAGGGGAAGCGGGGACATGTGCGCGTGATATGAGGATGGTGGGAGAGGCCAGGTTAGTGCGCATCTCCTCTTCTACTACAGTTGCGGCGCTGAGCCAAGCGCTTCCTATCTAGAAGGCCACTTGCGCAGGATTCGAAGTCTAGCTCGCCGGATATAGCTGATGGCTTCGTGTGCACTGTATTGTCGCGCGCCTAGTTCGCGCTTAAGTGAGGGGCATCATGAAGGGAACTTTGGTCACCGCAGCTGCTGCTCTTCATCACGACAGCGCTCGGACACCGCGTGTCCGCGCTCATTGAGTGATATGCTTTCGCTTTTGCCTTTGCACGCGTGACAACGTGCTTGTTAATTTAGTGAGAAAGCGAACGTTTACAGCAGTTTACCCAGCCGTTAAAACGATTAGCCTTACTTCGTATATGTGTCTTATAATTTGCTACCGCAATCAATGCTTGGCATGTGTGGTTACACTGCGCTATTTTTTCATAAGCAGCGCTTGAACATTGACGATATTGAGAGGTTGAGCAATTAATGATGACACCTAGCATAATGATGTAAAAGGGAAGGTCACTGTGATACAATTTTTAGCTAAGGATTATAATTAATCTGTCTATGTACCTTCTACGTTTGTTTGGGAATGTCGTGTCAAGTACGTTTTTGGTGAACAGCTGTTACTATCGTATTAGCACACAACGATCAGTAAATCACCTCCTATGTGCAAATTATAAAAATTGTGCGTGCAAGAACTACGGGACCAGCAGCATAACACCTGTTGTACTATCATTGTTGTTCAATACCGCGCAAAATTTCATGAAAATGAATTTCACAGTTTAAGACGCCAACCATTGTCTGCGTCCGCCACTTCATACGCTCTTGGTTCCAAATGACACGAGGTTTCTCTACACGCGGCGGTGAAAAATTATTGACGAATAAAGAGCCTCGTCGTCTCCTTTGCTGCATGACGTTCCTGATAGGTACCTAACCCTATTACAAGGACCAGCTTCTTCCAGTGCCTTCCAGTGTGAAATCAGCGCCTTTTTTGAAGCGGGATAGCTTTGAGGACGCTGGCGCTCGCTGGGAGTCACTAGTAGAAGGATGACATCACTGAAGAGGGAGGAGGAAATAAGAGAAAGTCAGAAGGCAGGGAGGTTAACCAGGATAACGTCTGGTTGGCTACCCTACACCGGGGGAATGGGAAGAGACAACACTGAAGAAGAACTGGTTGCACTAGGCGAGGCGCTTATTTGACCGCTTCGACACTGGAGCGCACTGGTATGTGCTGTACACACACTGATTCTCGCAGGAGTTCGCTAGCGCGTAGAGGAAACTACTCTGATTGCGTTTCTGCCACACTGGTTCCAGTATGCAAAGAGTACATGTGCTGCTGAGTATTAAATGCTTGATACAATTGTTTTTAATATACTAGTCGCCTACTCTAAAGAATGATTTAATTTGAGGTCATAAATTTAAGGTATGTTTCGTTTGCAGTTGGGAGTAAAGGTACTTGAAATGCTCCGTTGATGAATGCATATGACACTGAAGATCACTTTTGTTTTTTGCATTTCCCGTTTGTCTATTCGGATAGCAGTGTTCTTGAAAGAAAATACGCGCAGGCCGATAACGCCTCATTTTTTGTAGTTCATATTTCTTTTTTTATCAATTTATTTGGGGGCACCCAGGAGGGCTCATTGCTGTTTACATTTGCTTACATATGCACTGAAATGTAAACATGCAGTGCATGTTTACATTTGGTGCAAGTTCACTGCACTTATGTCAGTGTCCGTGACGTGTTCCTGTAATTGTTTTATATTTGATTAAACGTGACGACATGACCGATAACTGCGACTTGTCGCGGTGTTGTGGGGTTAACACGAAATAAACAAACCCAGCAGTCGTTCGGACGCGTTCGAACAGACCCAGGAAGCATTCGCGCTGATTCCCGCTGTTTCCCTCTTATTGTCTTCGTGCCTGCACGCCTTTTTATAACATGAATATCTATGATCTAGGTCAACTTTCTGTCAGTCTAGCATAATACACTTCGCTCGAGCGTGTGTGAACCTGCCCTAATTTATCTGTCCGCGTCGTTGTTGCGCTCTTTTTGCTAAGCATAAACCTATACAACTTGCAGTTTTCTTGCTACTTCTGCAGGTTGTGCTTGCCTGGAAGTCAGTGCCGGTAATATCGCTGTCTGATCGTCATCCTTCAAAGCGCACATCACGCTACTCTTTCTTCATTTGGTAATAGTCCTGTAAAAATTAAAAGAGGCAAAGCGGATGCGAAACCTCCTTTTCGGCTTTATACGCACGGCTCTTCCGGGAAGACTCTTATCTGACCCACAAAATTAATTGTGTAAATCTTTTTACTAGTTGGTCAAATAATTGCTTCGCCTGTGCAATAAAGTCATTGTCAGAAGTCCTGCTCCTGGTCGCCCACTTCATTGTAGTTTGAGGGAAATGGAGAATTAGTGTGCCTGCTCTTGAAAGCCTACGTTGAGGTAGGAACCGGTCCTGCCTGAGTTTTGTATGGTAGCGTGGCTTTATTGCGGCTCAGCCCTTTGATAACATGAGGCTCCTATGCCGGAATTCAGTCGGAGTGGAAATAGTATCGCAATGTTTCGTTGGACGGCTGTTGATTCGAATCTACAATATTTTCGTTTTTTTACAGACGTTCCGTCGTTCAATTACGCTGTCTTTTTTATTCATGACATTAACGTCCGATGGATACGTTTTTTAGAGCGCAGCTCTAAGGCGCCCGTTCCAGCGGCGAGCGTCGTCGTAGCCTAGCGGACGAGCACAACAACGAAAGATGAAAGAGCCACGCGGAGCGCAGCGGGGAGTGAAAGTCGAGGAGAAGCGCGAGGAGGAGGCTATGGCGAAAGCGTGAGAATAAAAGCGTAGTGCAGCGCAAGACATGTTCTACGACTATCGCTATGACATGCCGGCAGAGTACCGCACGTCGTCTGTTCACTTCTTTATCTTGCTTCAGGAAGTGCTTTTAACCGGCTAACAAATGTTAAACGTTATACCTCGACGCACGACGCGCCTACATGAATCAAAAGTTTTTCGAATGTTATCGATAGTTCCATCCGTTGGCTGTTTGTCACTAAAAGTTTTTGGAATATGATTGTATGTATGCGCGACGGCAATTGTGTTGAACTTTCTGGAAGCCACACGGGCAACGGTGATTACAGTCGAACCTTCGACGAGGCACGTATAAAAGCCCACGAGCTTGACCCGCAGATCAGATTTTCGACGATCGCGGACTTTGCTCGCCGCTCTCGTTCTTCTTGAGTGTTACTTGTTTTGCTGGGCACAACTTCGCCCAATTAAGAGGTAAATTTGTACCTGGGTTTAGACATTGTGTCGTTCTTCACTGTCATTACAACGCGATAATATAATCATAATACAAAGTCGCGTCAGCCAGTTCTTTCTGAACAATGAGTGACACAACCAGTGGAAGTGCTTCGTCTGCCGCTGCTGCTAAAGGCTTCGTTACACTAGCCCTTTAGGCCCTGGCGTCCTATATAAAGGACACGAAAAGAAATTGTTCTTAATCGTTACGCAAATGGTTAGCAAACTCAAAAAAGAATTTAAGCTATTCTCCATACACCTCCGCCAGCATAACGACAGTTTCTTCATCCTTGTCTTTCTCAGAAAGCCCTAGCGGTGAAATCAAAATGGCGGAAGGCAAGAAACAAGACTGCAGCAGTTTCCGCGTCTTTTGATAATATTTTGCTCAATACCTATTGTCTGGGTAGCAATCATACTTTTGTGTGTTGTTTCTGATATGGTTAGGAGTGTATTTATATCGGGAACTTTTGCCTATTATTTGCGCATAGCCCGCAGCACGCCATGATCTGCGTGTCCTAAATATAGGACACCAGGGCTCAATGGTTGTCAAGGGCCCGGAATAAGCTGAATCTACAGTGAGGACGCTGTTGCTTGTAACAGCTTCCGATTTCTTGTGTTATTATTCCCAAGGCGGTAAGTCAGCCTGAACTTCTGCATTCAGTGGAAAGGGGACTCCTATAGTAATAAGTATGTGTATCAAGGACCCAAATATGTTTGCTGCACTATAGGAAGTGTGCGTGTTGGAGGTAGAAGACGATGACGATGAAAATCAGGATATACAGTTTGATTTTGCAGGCTAGGGGAGCAGTATTGCTGCACAGTAGACGAAGAATTTGCCATATATGGCGAAAATACATCTGACAAAGTGACTACCAAGTAAACGGAGGCCATTCGAGTGCAATAATGAAGGAAGTGGGCGTGTTGGAGGTAGATGACGATGAAAACCAGGATACACATGTCCGGAACCGAGGGGTCGCAGCGGAGCGCCCGAACAAGAGGACCAGCGCAGCATGCTTTTAGAACAGACTAGCGCGTGCCATCCTTACGCATCGAGCACGCGCCGCCTAACTTTATTTTCGTCGTCTTTTGCAGCCGGAACCAAGGCGCCGGCCGAGAGCGCAGACCTTAGCGTCGCCGCGTTGCGGCGTCCGTGGGCGCTACACACAGTTTGCTTTTGCAGGCTTGGGGAGCAGTAATTTCTGCACAATAGATGAAGCTTTGGCCATCTATGACGAAAATACATCCGATAAAGCGACTATCAAGTAGATGGAGGCCTTTCAAGTGCAATGATGAAGGACGTCTGCGTGTTGGAGGTAGCAGACGATGACGATGAAAAGTGGGATATAGTTTGCTTTTGCAGGCTTGGCGAGCAGTAATTTCTGTACAGTGGAATAATTGACTGTCTATGACGAAAACACATCTGACAAAGCGACTATCAAAGATAGAGGCCATTGAAGTGCAATGATGAGCCGTGTATAACCAGCGTGAAGAATATTTTTGACGCCTCTGATGCAAAAGAACCACTGTCAAAGGACCATCATGCAAGTTTTATACATTTAAATGAGTGATACAGCCGAGAATAATATGCAACTTCGAAATACTTCATATTGCTCTTTACAACCACTGAGCCCTGGTGTCCTATATATAGGACATGACGCCATATCTTATGCTGATGTGGTACTCCGAATAAAATAAATATTTTGTGCTTCTTAGGCCGTATTAAATCAATACAAAACGAAGAAAAAATTTTATGCACGTTAAAAAAATTCAGGGCTGAAAGGGCTAGGCCGACATGACCCGGGGGGGGGGGGGGGAAGGGGTGATTTTGGTCCGCCGACTGTTGGCGACAGCGTTTTCATTCCTTTAAACTGTTGTCCACAGCATTTTCCGTCCTGTAAACTGCTGGCGCCAACATTCCGCAGGCCATATTCGGTGTCGTCTCGGCCTAGTGTGAATGAGCTGCCCGACCAGAGGCTCAGCGCCGCCGCCGAGAGGACGCTGTCGTTCAGAATCAAATTCTTTGCCACAATATCTCGCGAATTCAAAACGATTAAACAGCTGGGCTCAAAATTCGCATTAGAGAGCATTGTAATCGCCGGTAAATTTTTTGAATGCTTTTGTCGCTAAAGAAGTTTGAATTGTCAGAGGTCTTCGAGATGCTCTCTCTGCTTTTAAGATCCGCCATTTCAGCAGGCTCTGATTGACAATACGTTGAAACTAAGCATGATGATAAGGGTTCCTGTGAAGTCTAGGCCGATAATAAAGTTCAGGTGGTATCCCACAAACATTTTTATTCCTGTTTACTCTGATCGTGTGTATACAGTAGAATTACGATTTAACAATGTATTTATATAAATCCTCCGCGTGATTGATGTGCATCTTATCACTTTCGATTTTGCACTGAAGCTCCAGTACGCAGCCTGGTGAAAAAAACTGGGCGAAGCTCTCTAAAACAGTTTATTGAAAGCTGCACTGCTACACAGTGTTAGTATGCGCCGTTTGTAATAAATACAGAACGAGGGCCAACTACTCAGCGCGCTGTATTTCGATATTCGCGGGTGTTATTGCAAAATTGCTTTTGGTAATATTGACTGAAAAAGAAACTGCTAGCCTATAATTGTCTGCTGCTAAACAGGTAGACTTTACGCAAACAAGAAAAGTTATCTTGAAAATAATGTGATTAAGGCAAATTACAAGAAGACGCAGAAATAGGATGGGCAGGAAGCGATAAGGTAAAGCTGCATGTGCACCTTTTTCTCAAAGTTTGTCGCGGAAAGCATCAGAAGTCTGCTTGATAGTGTGAACTATGACATCAAATATCCAAGACAAGGTCTTAGCTGACTTCAGATGGATTCGGCATGTATACGGTCTGAGTATCTCGTAACAACTTCTAGGAAGAAAGAACTGGTTAGGTGAATTGTATAAGTCGTATGAACATGACATTCAACGATACCTCGTCGTTCCGAGGATATTATACAATAGTTACCAACTAAGAATATAATCAACATGTGTGTAGACAGCTTGTGGGACGTTGTCACCCTCTTCCATTCTGCTGCGAAGTGCCATCAAACATAACTGCCCCGCCCTCCACTATGTGTGGGATGCCCGAGATCAATCGGTACAATCAGGGCTAGATAGCCACCAAATGTCTTTGGTACACCTCGCATTGGGAGCTCACGAGAAGACTACAAATGCAGCTGTGCAAGGAGATATGGGCTCGTCAGTTTTGAAGTGAGCAAAGCTGAGAAAAAAACTGGTTGTAAAGAGCAACTCAGAAATATGTGTGAAAGTAAATGCGTTGCGAGAGTGTTCATACATTTGTACAGACAGAACACTGATTCACAGTGGCGGAAAAGAACTAGGAAGCTTACCAGGAAATATGCGACCGTTATAGTCAGTAACATGGCAACAAAGAACATCAGACGCAAAGTCACAGAGGCTAATACAATCTTAAGGGTGGCGGAAATAGGAAATAAACCTGCTATGAGTAACTATCTAAGAAGAAAAAAACTAAATGAGAAAAAATTATGTTACCGCACAGGGAAGCTCTTTACGTTTGGAAGCGAGATCAAGATGCCTTATAACGCGCACTTATTAAGCGAGGTACAAAAAGAAATTCGTAGATATCTGCCCAGCAGTCGGATTATGCACCGCTGGCCTCGTTGAAGCCCTAGGGTTCAGCGGTAGCAAGGGTAGAGTATACATGTCCGCAAAGGAGATTAGTAAGAGGCCATTGGAAGTATGGTGGCCGTAAAGAAAGGAGATCAGAAACAACGGAGGCCTACAAAAACAAAGTTCCCAATAGTGGTTTAGAAAATCTGATGCAGGGATTTTTGGGTTCCTTTTTCAAAGTTAGGTAGGACATTAGGCAAAACAATAACATGAGTTTGGTGACGCAACCCACTGCTCAGTTTCAAAGGGGACGCTCATCGCGTCCATCCATCCATCCGATAGGGTGCTTCGCTGCGCACTCGCTGCAGCGCACGATGGGAGGGAGGGTGTGGGCATAGCGGCACCCTAGAATTTCGCTGGGTAGGAGACCTTGGTCGGAAAAGAGCGTCTGAATGCGCATGCGCACTATCATCGTTGAATGTATGTGAAGGTGAAAGTGGCGTGGCGGCCCCACGGATCCAAGCGACCCTGTGACCGGCCCGGCCGGAGCCCTAGTGCGTCGCGGTATCTAGGTGCGTGTGATCGTAGGACGGA
Source organism: Dermacentor silvarum (assembly GCF_013339745.2). Classification (NCBI taxonomy): domain Eukaryota; kingdom Metazoa; phylum Arthropoda; class Arachnida; order Ixodida; family Ixodidae; genus Dermacentor; species Dermacentor silvarum. The sequence goes on along the minus strand of NC_051162.1, from coordinate 76,243,751 downwards.
CGCACGGAACAGTTCTGCTACGCCGGCGAAAAGTGGACGCTCATTAAGTCTAGTGCCTGACGCAGTCAGCGGGACCAGATGGGTTTGGTGCGCTTTGACGTGGCCTACACAGTGGAACATGCCCTATCTCACGCTGAAGCCGCTAGACCACAGTACATTCGCTCTAGTTTGGCTGGCTGGTAGTATCCTGGCCTGTACAGTTCGCGTGCATTGAAGAGGGCGTGTTGAGTTTGCACCTTCGCCAAAGAAAAATGCGCTCTCTTGCCACACAATTGTGAGCATGCTGCGTCAACGCCTAATCGCCGTGCTGCTGCGGCCCACCTTCAACGCTCCTAATTTTACAGAGGGCAAGTATTCGGTGATATTAGATGGCTCCGATTCGCCCATCTCCGACGTATCCGACTCGACATCTTGCCCAAATGCGTGATTTACATCTTGCCCAACAGGAGCCGCAATACGTCGGGTAGCGCTTGGGGGCCCTAGGCGAAAGAAATCGCCCAAGACAAAATAATTCTAGGGCGTTACATGCTAAAACCACGATATGTACCGTCCACCAAGAAAGTTTATGGACCACGGTGTCTCAGTAAACGTCCAATTTGCGAGCAGCCTGGGATAGTAATCAGCAAAACCGAACATCACAATGCTGTTCACATATACAGGTAGGCTGCGTTGTGAGGCTTCTCGGGAATTGGACGTTTTCTGAGGTCCTGTCTTCGGCAAACGTTTTTTAATTGACTGTACATGAGGCATGCCGTAGCGGAGACTCTGAATTAATTTTGAACACCTTGGTTTCTTTAACGGGCACCCAATGCATGGTGCACGGGCACCTTAGCATTTCGCCCCCATCAAAGTGTAGCCGCTACGGCAGGTATTTGATTCCGCGCCCGCGAACATAGCAGCGCCACGCCAAAATCACTACGCCAACACGGCACGTAGTCCGCAAAGTCCGACGAGTGGCTGTGGAACTTCTGAAGAAAACAAAAAGTGCCTCCTAAATTGCGGGATGGCCAAGGAGACCTGATGTGTATAATCGTAATTGCGAGTGAAATACGTTGTGTTAAGATAGAAATTAAGTGAATATGAAACATGAAAAAGATACGGCGTAGACACATAATAATAATTTATTCACCGAATCAGTTGCACAATCATGTACGTCGGCTGTGTTTTTTTTTGCGTCATACGGACTGACACTGTCCTTTTTGACACTATAGTATGTACTCAGGCGAGCAAACTTTTTACCCGTACATATGGAGATGTAGCTAGCAAAGCAAGAATAGTTTCATGCCAATAATGTAGGTTCAAGCCCAATAGAAAAACAGCTCTTCTGTGGTTGAGTTGCAGAATGGACTGAAGCTTCTAGCAAGTTAGCTTGTTGCAAATCAGTTAAAAGAATATTTATAACTAGTCAGGAATTTATGTGCATAGGTATATGTATTACATACTCCCCTGGTAGACAATGGGATACGGAAACACAAATTTTAAAGTACCTGAATATTACTTATTTGTATCAGTTCAGAATGAACCGATAAGAATAGAAGTAACGTCAACTGACCTTCAACCGTGAAGCCTCGGGCCATCACTTCAGCTGCCAGACTCCCCATCGATCCAAAGGTATGAGGACTAAAAATAAAAGACACAGACATAATATCAGAGACATTAAGCGAGAAACAGCAAAACAAAGGGATTTGGCCCCATTATGCCATGCACGCATAATAAAATGAAATTGCAGTTTACTGATCCTTTATTGAACTAGGTCACAGTTTCTATGACTCTTGAGGTTCACAACTCTATTTTGTCTCTGCCACATTTTATCTGAGCAGCAACTTTTTGGTTCCAGCCTTATCCTCATTGACAATGGTGGTGTCGGCGATGGTGTCTTCGCAATGGCGGTCATAGACATGAAAGGAAGGACCCTGACGGCGGGCTCCGTCAGGACCACATCGTCGGAGGCAGTGGAAGAAAAGGCAATCGCATTGGCCGTAATAAACGGTCGGAAACAAAACAGAATAATAATCAGCGACTCCGAGATGGCCATTAAGATCTTCACAAAAGGCTGGGTCTCCATGGAGGCGACCAAAATCCTGAAGCGCAGAGCAGTAGACTTCAAGAACGGTAAAATCACACCAAAGTACCTCAAATGGATCCCGGCACACATGGGGGAAGTAACCACACAAGACCAAAGCACCCCTCCCCACCTCAACGAGAAGGCCCACCGAACCGCGCGAGAACTAATCCACCGCGGCTCGGATAGTGACGGCCCGACACCCCGCACTCCCCGCGGAGGCGATTAGGAGTGCGGCGGAAGTGATGGGGAAGACGGAGGAGGTGACGACGACGAAGTAGCGATACAGGACGACAGAGACAGACTAGTCACGCACCACGACATACTGACACACTATAAGAAACAAAGAGAAGCAAACCCACAACCGCACAAAAAAAAAACTAAGCAGATTGGAGAAGGTTGCACACCAGAACCTTCAGAAACCCAGTACACTGAAACAGAGTAAATTCCACACAATACCCAGAAGCGAGCTGCAAGCTCTGCAAGCACGAACACGCAGACATGGCACACGTCTTAAGAAAATGCACGGAGATCAGACCAATATACAGAGAGGACAACATGGACAACATACTCGAAGAACGGGACTTTCTCGAGGAGCCGTGGCTAAGCGCTCTGACTATAGCTCAGATCTACACGACCAACTATGGGCAAGACAGCGCGCCGAAGCAGCGGTGGAAAGGCTATGCCTCACTGCACATAATGCCCGGGTGGCCTGAGCCCGTGCCGGCAACCTCGCAGGACTTTTATCAATAATTTTTTTTCCGTCAATATAGAACAAATGCTCTGCCGAGAACAGCTGCCGAGTTCTCTCGATGCAGGTGTTCTACGGTAGGCCGACAACTTGCTCGACGCGTCGGCCCACGCATGTCACCGGACGTGATCACGCTTATTACGCATGGTAATGTCCTCTAATGTGCCACTTTTTCGAAAGAAGTTATTGTCTACTGCCTCTGCATTGACACATCATCTCATGCTTATAGTTCTATGCTGCAACGATCAAGCTGCGACTTAAGATGACATCGATAAATCATACATCTTCGTGCAGCAACTACAGACCAACATTTGTAGAGTTTGCTGGCATCGGCCTATATATAGTATAAATGAATTCCACCACTGTCTGTCTTGCACGTACCCTTATGCCCCAATCTATCCTAACGCTGAGCATTAGTGCCGCTTAAACCTGCAGCAATATTTCTAGTTTTGCGCACTGACATTACATGAAGGTTACCAAAACGCTAACGCTACGAAAGAGGGGCAATACTAAACTTTGACAAAGTGTGCTGCAAGCTGTGCCAATATTGCCAATAATTGTACAACTATGTAAAAACCCACGGCGTGCGTAGTATGAGCATAGTTCGGGTGCCGTAAGGAAAACCTATTGGTGCTAATATTGCAACCAAATTATTATACTAAAAGTGAGGATCAGCCGAAAAGAAGTGAAGCCTTATGTAATGTCATGATTGGCTTAGAATTCAACCGCTCAACTGTAGGAAAACTGCCCGCGCCTTTTCCCGTGACGAGAGGCTGTTATCATCTTCCTGGAAACTCGGATCCCTCAAGCGTGGGAAATATGCCCGCGCGCTTTCCTGTGTCAAGATAATCGCCTTCATCTCCGAGAAAGCGTCACCCGTCTACGCTCTGAGCAGACGCAAAGGCGAGCACCCAAAGGAAAAGTACTGAAGGAAAAGAGGTCGTCGACTTGTAAACCTGACAAAGGCCCTGACACTTTCACAAGCTCCCCAGGGAGACATCGGCTACCACAAGACCACGATGGGTTATTTAAGGCCATCCTGGCCCCCGTGTTAGGCAGAACCACTCGTGACTCGGATAGAGTCACAACCATATGCCAATGTAGTGAATGCAGTCTTTGCTATTTTTCATCATCACTATGCCCGCCTTCGAAGCTATCTGCTGATGCTTGCGGTGACGACCTACCTAACCCGGTCGAGATCGTATCAGTAAGGATACATTTTAAAAGTACAATTTTTTTTTACTTACGCTGAGGAATGTTCTGTATATATTGGGCTTTGAAGGGCTCCAGCAGGCATTTCTAGAGAGATTGTGAGAATGAACAATTATGTACTAGTGTTAACTTCAAATAACAGGCAAACAAGCGTCACTGTCGTCAATCGCACAATTGCCTTCCTTTACTTGCCACTTGTGTTACCATTCCACATCTCTGAATTATTTTTCATAACGATTTGATTGGCTTTATTTCTCATTTTCACTGGTAGAGGGGCGGGCTGAAAAAGATGCACCAGGAGCTTGACAAGCCCGTCGGCACCTGCAGTGCCGAATCGCTGTCGGCAGCTATATAAAGAACAAAAAAAACAATATCCGTATATTCAACCGATAACAATAATTTCGAACGAAGCGAGTAATTCCTCCGGCTCTGAAATAATATCCTGCGGCAGGAGAATTTCTGCCTTATGAAGTACACTATATCCTTTTCGTATGCATACTTGAAAAAAACATTAAAAAGCATCTTTTAATGACTGACGACATAAATGCGATCAGCATTAAAGCAATGTCGTGATACGGGTAGTGCCACCGCCGGACCGCACCCGGTATGACTCATGTAATACAGCTGAGGTATTTTCGAACGCTTCCCTCTGGACACGACAAACTTTGCGACAAAACCGCAAAGTTTGCGCATGGACCGTATCCGAATTTATATGACGCTAGTTTGATTCCGCCAAGTAATGGAAAACTTTAAAAGGATCTTTTTTTTTCAATTAAGACGTGGCACGTACGTAGTGGAACATACCCTGTGACCATAGTTGGCGTCAAAAAGGTTTACTTAATAGCAGCAGTGCAGCACATACCTAGTGGCACATGTCCTGTGACTCATATGGAGTGTGAGGGATCAGTTAAAAAGGTGGAACATATAGTGTCTCCAGATGGAATTACAATAGGCATGCTAAATGTTTTGTTTGATAATGTGCCTCAAGACCTACTAAATACAGTAAATTTTTCTATAAAAAATTCCTGGATTCCAAGAGATTGGAGCGTAGGTAAAGTTATTCCACCGTTGAAGAAAAAGCAGCTGGACTTAATCTGGACAACATAAGGCCAATTTCTCTTACTTCCGATGTCGTAAAATTATTAGAAAAGGTTGTCCATGGGTGCATAGAAAATTTTATGCAAGACGGTACACTTCTCAGTCTGTGTGAGATTGAATTTCGTCCTGTGCACTCCATATGGTGCCGCCATGTAGATATAGAGATCCGAATTAAACTAGCTCGTGGCAAACGAGAGTATGCAGCTGTGGTGATGCTGGCTGTAGCAAAAAGCATGCGACACTGTAGAATATCTTATTCTATTCAATAAACTTAAGTCTACTAAGTTACCGGAGTATATAACGGCTTGGATATATGAATTTATGAGAGATAGATAATTTTATTGTTATCAACGCTGCATTTCAACGTCTAAATACAAGCAAACAAGAGGTGTAGCACAGGATCCCGTTCTTTTTCACATTTCGTTTAACATGTTGCTAAGAACAATTCCTTTGTCTAGGGAAGTAAACATTTATGTTTATGCGGATGATATCGCATTTTTTACATCAGCAAATAATGTACACTCACTACATCAGTCATTGCAGAATTACATAGGAATGCTTGAGACGTGGCTGGATGAGCTATGCATGTCATTTATGTTAGTAAAAGTGCTGTACTAGTTTTCCCGTTAACTGCACCAGTGCCTATATCCCTCCAATATCAACAGGAAACCATTCCACAAGCTGACTCGGTGAAATACTTGGTGTCATATACGATGGCAAGCACGTCTGGCGCAATCACATTGAACATATCGCAACAAAGGCAGAACGTGCCGTAGCTGTACTCCACCGGCTCAGTCACCGTAGCTCTGGACTACGCAGGGATACTTTAATGACGATATATAAGATGTATATTCGGCTCATTTTAGCATTTGGTTGCGTGGTATTTTGCGTGTTAAATTGAACCTCTGATACTTTTAGAAAAAAAAAACCCTACGTATATGCCTTGAGCTACCTAGATTCGTTGCCAACAATGCATGTGTTATATCAGGAACCTAATATACCCACTGTAGTTTGTAGATTCCGCATGGTTACGCGTCAGACTTTTCAAAAATCTAGGAAGTTTTCAGGAGCCGTGCACAATACATATTTCTCACTGAAGTGCCTGAGTTTTTTGAGGTATCGTGCTTGTGATTACACAGTCCTCCGATAATATTTGTGCACGGACAGTAACAACAATTGAATGTGCCCATACGTCAAGTTTGCTGTTCGAATCAGACTTCGAAATTTAATTCGAGCACATATTTCCCAATCATGCTAAACTATTGCCTAGCAAACATTTAAATAACATATTAAAAGAAAACCTAAGCCAGCTAGCTACTGACAACACAATACGTAGCTACCGACGCTTCCCTGTGCAACGAGAAGGCAGGAGTGGGGATCTTTGAATCTCATCAATGGTCGTACTCTCTCCGCTTTCCCGACTTCTCACCCATTTTTTCAGGCAGAAATAATAGCGATTATTCTAGTATCGCAAAAGATTCCCCAAAATGGCTCATTAGCTCTTATTGTGACCGACTCACTTTCTGTATGGAAAGCACTTACGTACAGCCTCTTCAAATTCAAGAGTTCTGCGTACATTTCGGTCAATGGTTCCATCGTATTTACGGCAAGTATACTTGCTTTGGGTACCGGGACATCGTGGTTTGCATTTAAATGAAATGGCTCATTCACTTGCCCGAGCATCCCTTAATAGCACTGTAATAGCTGTTTTGCCGATATCCGCTTATGTAACCACGGCCGGGTACAGAACTTTCTCTATATCGCAAAATTGTACAAACTCCATTTTAAACTCGTCTTCTAAATTCAACCATCTTTGTTTCTAGTGGCATAATAATTTGTGTCCTTCAAGGCAATTGTATGTTTCCTTTACAAAATTGAATGCCATATACCGGCTCTAAATTTTTACTTACACAGTTCTGGTCTCGCTGTGTCCGCTGTATATTACTTTTGCGATGCACCCGAATCTATTAAGCGTTTCTTCCTCTCGTACTGCCGATATTCAAGAGAAAAAAGATTCCTAGAAATTTCAGTTTGAAAACTTAGCCTGTTACCCAACCTCGCCAACCATTCTCTCCTTTGGGGCGACTTCACTGGGAAGCCACGGGGATGCTTTTGTTGCAGTTATAATTTCATGAGAGATACAAAATTGCTTAATTTATAGAATTATGAATTATTCCTATTATATCACTCCTGTATGTCAAAATGATTTTCTCCCAAAATTTTTAATAGTATTTTTGTAATGGCTGGAATGCAAATTTAGTTTTTGTTTAATTTCTAATAAACATAGTTGAAACCGCCTGCTTCTTGGCCAATCCCACGTAGAGGGCATGAGCCAAAGTTTGGGAGCCAAGACAAGACTGTCAAATAAAAAGTTATCCTAGTTGGTCCGTTGGTTCGTTTCCAGCCGGGTTCCCTCAACACAACAGCGTCACGGTCTATTTATTAGACCGTGGACAATGCAGTGACGGGCACTGGTCTGGGTCACAGACGGAGAAACATTAGAAAAACAGGAGCGATATTCTCGGAGGTTCACTGTCAGCAATACGATTACTATTGCGTGACGTAGTAAACGGCGCATTTAACGATTCGAGCGGTTTAGTTGAACAAACCAATCAGAATGCACTGAAAGGGCCATTGCTCAAAGTGATCGTCCGAAAATTCGTTTCCAGCGTAAATGAGTAAGTAAACACATTATTGAAAATAAATAAAGACAAGAACGCACGCTGGTTGGGGCCCTTATTGCAGGGCTCCACTGGCACAAAAGATCCCAAAAATGCCGATTGCAATACCAATTGCACTGTCCCACTACGAGGAACTGCACAAGAATGAAGCAGTTAGAGGGCGGTTAGTTGTGGGGAGGGGTGCGGTTATAAAGAGCAAATAACCTCAAATTATATATATATATATACATATATATACATACATACATACACACACACACTGTAGTGACAAATACGGACGCCAGCAAAAGACACAAAAGAAGACTGCTTTTAGTGCTCGCGCTGGCCGTGCATGCCTGTTGATCGGACCACTTTGTTAATTGTCTTCTTGACCCCTATGATAAGTGACGACTACACCTAAATACGTGCTTGCGGTATATATATATATATATATATATATATTGTTACGGGGATAACGTTTATTTAGGGAGGGAGTATGGCTATATATAAGGTTTGAACAAGCAGCAGCGACGGATGCAAGGCTGTCGTGCGCCTCTGGCCACTTCGTCGCCGTCGTCTTCGTCCGACCGACAGTAGCAGCCCCTTCACTGTCACGTGGCACTACCCCCTAGGGGCGAGACCGCCGACCCGGTGCTTGCTACGACGGACCAGAGGGTCCAGTTACGTACGGCTTAAGTCTCGCAACGTGCACGATAGCAGAGGGTGGGGGCGTAGGCGGCGCTGGTGCGCTGACAGGCTCGATCTCATACGTAACGTCGGTGACTTGACGTAGCACCCTTTAAGGACCATCGTAGCGGGACAATAGCTTTTCGGAGAGACCGATGCGGCGGGACGGAGACCACAGTAGCACGAGCGCGCCTGGGGAGTAAGAAACATCTCTGTGGCGACTATCATACAGGGCTTTCTGGGAAGCCTGAGACACTGTGAGCCGTTCACGTGCGATCTGGCGAGCTGTGTCGGCGCGCGCTATGGCGTCGCGAACGTACGTGGTGGTTGAGCTGACAGGAAGTAAAGTATCGAGATGCAGAGAAGGTTCGCGTCCATACAGGAGATAAAACGGGGAGTAGCCAGTAGTGTCATGTCGGGACGAGTTGTAGGCGAAAGTAACGTACGGCAAAGTAACGTCCCAATCGCGGTGATCGGCGGAGACGTACATTCAATGCATATCGGTCAGAGTTCGGTTCAGGTGTTCTGTGAGTCCATTCGTTTGCGGGTGATAAGCAGTTGTGAGCTTGTGGTGGGTAGAGCAGGAAAGAAGGATGTCATCGATGACGCGAGACAAAAAGTATCGGCCTTGATCGGTCAGAAGCTGTCGAGGAGCACCATGATGCAGGATGATGTCATGAAGGAGAAAGTCGGCGATATCCGTAGCGCAACTGGTTGGGAGGGCAGGGGTAATGGCGTATCGAGTCGCGTAGTCAGTCGCGACGGCGACGCACTTGTTGCCTGATGTCGAGGTTGGAAAGGGACCAAGAAGGTCGAGCCCAACACGAAAGAAAGGTTCGGCGGGAATGTCTATAGGATGAAGCAGACCGGCAGGTAACATAGCTGACCTCTTGCGGCGCTGGCATTTGTCGCAGCTAGCGACATATCGTTGGACGGAGCGATACAGACCAGGCCAGTAGAAACGGCGCCTGACGCGATCATAAGTGCGGGTGACACCAAGGTGACCAGCAGTGGGCTCATCGTGAAGCTGGCGAAGGACATCTGACTGCAGATGGGCAGGCACGACAAGGAGGCGTTCAGGGCCCTCAGGATGCATATTATGGCGGTATAAGGTGCCGTCCTGAAGGAAGAACAAGTGAAGGGAAGGGTCGGGTGTGGCGGAGTTGAGACTGTCGATGATAGACCATAAAGCCGAATGGCGGCGTTGTTCGTTCCGTATATAACGAGGTCCGAGATAGACAAGATGCAGGCGTCGGTGTCTTGCTCGGTGACGTCAGGGGAGTCCACGGGATGCCGTGAGAGACAGTCGGCATCTTGATGAGGCTGACCGGACTTGTGCACCACTGAAAATGAGTATTCTTGGAGGCGCAGAGCCCAACGACCAAGGCGTCCTGTAGGGTCTTTGAGCGAAGAAAGCCAACAGAGGGCGTGATGATCAGTTTCGACGGTAAAGGTGCGGTCAAACAGGTAGGAACGAAATTTGGCGAAAGCCCAGACAAGAGCAAGACACTCTCGTTCCATGATGGATTAATTCTTCTCCAGTGCGGACAGGAGGCGGCTAGCGTACGCGATAACACAATCGTGGCCACTCTGACGCTCAGCGAGGACGGCACCGATTCCATGGCCGCTGGCATCTGTGCGAAGTTCCGTCGGTGCAGTCGGATAAAAATGCGCTAAAATAGGGGAAGTCGTGAGGGCATCTATAAGGGCCGAAAAGGCAGCAGCTTGGGGTGAGCCCCATGTAAAAGCAACGCCTTTTTTGAGGAGCGCAGTAAGGGGACGCGCAATGTCGGAGAAATTACGAATAAAACGTCGGAAATAGGAGCACAATTGTATGAAACTGCGTACGTCTTTGGCCGAACAAGGTACAGGAAAATGCTTAACGGCGCGAACTTTTTCACGATCGGGCTGGACACCTGTCGCGTTGACGAGATGGCCAAGTACGGTTATTTCACGGTGTCGGAAACGGCATTTTGAGGCGTTGAGTTGGAGACCGGCATTGCGGAATACCTCGAGAATGGTGGAGAGGCGCTGAAGATGGCTGTCAAATGTTGGCGAAAAAACAATGACATTGTCAAGGTAGCACAAGCAGGTTGACCATTTCAAGCCACGAAGAAGCCAATTTATCATGCGCTCGAATGTGGCCGGCGCATTGCAAAGGCCGAAAGGCATCACTTTAAAGTGATAGAGGTCATCGGGAGTTAGAATGCGGTTTTTTCGCGGTTCAGTGGGTCAACAGCAATCTGCCAATAACCTGAGCGAAGGTCAATAGATGAGAAATATTGAGCGCCGTGAAGACAGTCGAGTGCGTGGTCGATACGGCGCAAGGGATAGACGTCCTTTTTCGTGATGTTGTTGAGGTGTCCATAATCAACACAAAATCGCCAGGTGTTGTCCTTTTTCTTGACCAGCACAACAGGAGCGGCCCAAGGACTCGAGGACGGTTCGATGATGTCCTTGGCCAGCATTTTATCGGCTTCCGTTTGGATTATGGCGCGTTCCGCAGCGGAAACGCGATAAGGGCGCGGTGAACCGGTTGAGCATCACCGTTGTGGATGGAGTGCTGAACAACTGTTGTCTGGCCTAAAGGGCGATTTTCGAGATCAAAGATATCGGAATACGACAGCAAGACCAGGCGAAGATCTGCTTGCGTATGTGGGAGGTCGGCTGATATCATTTTCTCGAAATTGGCACATAGCGACGAGGTGGTGGGCGAGAGCCGGAAACAGTTCGAGGGCCGTCGACGGCTAACACAGAAATCGCGCATTCTTGCAACGACGACATGGTGGCAAGCGCGATGCCAGCAGGTAGCACGTGGGTAGAAAGACCAAAGTTCAAAAGCAGCAGGCAGCTTTTGTTGTCGCGTACGGTAACCACAGTGTGCGGGAGAACGACAGAGTGCATCAGGACCACGTCGAGAATCGGAGAAACAACGTATTCACCATCGCACACAGAAGGAAAGGGACTTAATGGGACGTACGTGGAGGCTTGTGGTGGCAGGTGGAGGACCTCGACAGAACATAAGCGGCTGGGAGTGTCCGATAGTACGTGGGCGTCAAAAGCGAGCTCCAGTTGAAGGACACCTGTGGAGCAGTCGATAAGGGCTGAGTGCGTCGAGAGAAAGTCTAGGCCGAGGATCACGTCGTGGGGACACTGCGCAAGCACGGCAAACAAACCAATGGTCTGATGGCCAGCAATGCACACTCGGGCGGTGCACATACCAAGAACGGCAGACGAGCTGCCATCAGCGACCCGTACTGTGCTCTAAATTGCGGGCGTAATCACTTTGCGGAGCTGAGTACGGAGAGCAGCGCTCATTATTGAAATCTGCGCTCCAGTGTCTATGAAGGCCGTAACGGTGACGTCGTCCACTTGAATGTCCAGAAGGTTTCGGCGCGTAGGTACAGTCAACAGAGGATTTGTATATCGGGTCACTTATGCAGCGTCACCTCCGGAAGCTGCACGGCTTAGTTTTCCGGATCTCGATCGCCGCGCGTATGGTCGCGCCGATCGAGATCGACGGCCTTGTGGGGACGGTGAGCGGCTAAACCTGGAGTGTGGAGCGGCGGCATCGGAAGCATGTGGATCAGAGCGAGGGGAAAACCGTCGAATGTTGCCTCCAGGACGACGCCAAGATCCAGTGTTCCAGTTTGAAGAAGAGGACCAGCTACTGCGGCAGTGACGGGCAATGTGTCCAACGCGAGAGCAGTTGAAACATATGGGTCGGTCGTCTGCCGTCCTCCAGTCAGCCGGGTTTCTGTAGCGCGAAAGGTAGACCTGGTTCTGGGTGACATTTGCGGGTGTACGTTCGTATGTATGAATCGAACAGACGGCCGATGATAATCCCATGTTCGCAAACTCCTGGCGGACGACTGCTTTTATGAGTGACACGGTGGGCAGGTTGGCTGACTGAACGTCTGGAAGAACGGCCGTAGGACCTACAGCTTCAAGTTCGCGGCGGACAATACGCTGTAGCCGGTACAGGCGTCGGTGGGTCTTCGCATGATGATGTGGCGGCAGTGTTAGGTAGCCGAAGGAACTGGCGGGTGATGCGGCGACTCTTCGCTTGTTCAAAGCGTTGGCATTCCTTAACTATGGCGTCGACCGTCGTACAGTCCTTACAGACCAGTAGATTAAACGCGTCGTCGGCTATTCCTTACAAAATATGCGATATCTTGTCATCTTCGACCATTTGTGCGTCAACTTTTCGACAAAGGCCCAGGACCTCCTGTATGTACGAAATGTACGATTCAGTGGTCGTCTGGATACGAGATCCCAACTCCTTTTTAGCGGCCTGCTGTCGGTCAAATGATCTGCCGAACAACTCACGCAGCTTCGCCTTGCAAGCGTCCCAACTTGTAAGATCTTCATGCGTCCGGTACCACACGCGTTCCGTTCCTTTCAGATGGAATATCGCGTTGGCTAACATAACCGTGGGGTCCCACCTGTTGCGGTTGCTGACGCGTTCGTACATGTCGATCCAGTCTTCGACATCCAAGTCATCTGTGCCAGAAAGTGTTCCCGGGTCTTGTGGGTGCAAAAGAATCACAGGAGCCGGTGGCTGCTGCACCGTCGACACTTCACTGGTCATCGCGGAGCAACCAAGACGGCGACCGCTTCGAAGTTCCGTGCTTGGTTGACGGAGCCGGCACGTTGACAGGTTTACCCAGCACTTCCACCAAAGATGTTACGGGGATAACGTTTATTTAGGGAGTGAGTATGGCTACATACAAGGTTTGGACAAGCAGCAGCGACGGATGCAAGGCTGTCGCGCGCCTCTGGCCACTTCGTCGCCGTCGTCTTCGTCCGACCGACAGTAGCAGCCCCTTCACTGTCTCGTGGCAATATATATATATATATATATATATATATATATATAATGAGGAGTGGTGTCCACGTGTCAATTTTGCAAGAGTAGGTTCAACTCTACCGATGAAAGCTTTCTGGTACAAGTGTATTCTCTTGAGGGCTACCCCAGTGAGACAGTTTCCGACCATGGACCACAGCTATAGCCTTGGCACAACTCAAAGTGTTTCTTCATGAGCGTGGTGTACGCCATTGTTTCCTATCAGTCATTGGCAAAGGGTCTCGTGGAATGGTTTATCAGAGTCCTGAAGTCTTACGTGCAGATGGTAGTACATGAACGCCATGACATTCGCACCATCGCCACAGACTATTTGTGCGTCTACTGCTGCACTCCTCACGCCACGACGGTAGTTGCACCCACCGTCTTGCCATAGGGACTAATGGCACGCCCGCGACTAAACGTCGCTGACCTACAGAATGATTGTTTTTTTTCGAAAACTGTGCACAAGTGACGAAACTACTGCGCAAGCAGGTCAAGCAGAAACAAGCTTCGAATCGGTACACGGTCCAACGTCGTGGAGCGCGAACAATACATTTTGCCGTCAAAAAACTACGTACACGTAATGGGTTATTAGGCCAGTTTAATGCTTTAACTTGACTAATATACTTGATACACTTGACTTCAGCCAACGAAGAGAACAGGCTGGATTCAGGAAGGGATATTCAACGATAGATCATACCCATGTCATCAACTAGGTAATAGAGAAATCTGTGGAGTACAGTCAACCTCTCTATATGTCTTTCATAAATTATGAAAAAGCATTTGATTCAGTAGAAATATCAGCAGTCATAAGGCAATTACGTAACTAAGGAGTACAGGATACATGCGTTAATATACTGACAAATATCTACAAGGATTGCACAGCAACCTTGGTTCTCCACAAGAAAAGTATAAAGTTGCCTATCTCTCCAATGCTATTCACTGCATGATTAGAAGAAGTATTCAAGCTCTTACACTGGGAAGGCTTAGGAGTGAGAATGAACGACGAACATCTCAGCAACCTTCGGTTTGCAGATGACGTTGTCATATTCAGCAACAATGGGGACGATTTACAGCAAATGATTGAAGACCTTAACCGAGGAAGTGTAAGAGTGGGATTGAAGAATAATATGCAGAAGACAAAGATAACTTTCAATAGCCTGGCAAGGGAACAAGAATTCAGGATCGCCAGTCAGCCTCTAGAGTCTGTAAAGGAGTTCATTTATCTAGGTCAAGTACTCACAGGGGACCCTCATCATAAGAAAGAAATTTACAGAAGTCTAAAATTGGGTGGGAGTGCATACGGCAGGCATTGCCAAATCCTGACTGGGAGCTTACCACTGTCGTTGAAAGGAAAAGTGTGCAATCATTGCCCTCTACCGGTGCTAACATATCTGACAGAAACTTGGAGTCTAACAAAGAAGCTCGAGAACAACTTAAGGACCCCACAAAGAGCGATGTAATGAAACATGTTAGGCCCAACGTTAAGAGACAGGAAGAAAATGGTGTGGATCAGAGAAGACAGAGGTATATTTGATATTGTAGTTGACATTAAGCGGAAAAAGTAGAGCTGGGCAGTCCATGTAATGTGTAGGATGGATAACCGGTGAATCATTAAGGTTACTGAATGGATACCAAGAGCAGGGAATCGCAGTCGAGGACGGCAGAAAACTAAGTGGAGTGTTGAAGTTAGGAAATTCGCAGGCGCAAGTTGAAATCAGCTAGCGCAAGACAGGGGTAATTGGAGATCGCAGGGTGAGGCCTTCGTCCTGCAGTGGACATAAATATAATCTGATGATGATGATGAATGCTTTAACATTTTCAGGGTACTTCATGTTGGACGGTTAGCTGTCTCAGTTTGTATGTACTATGTATGTATGTATCCAACCGTTTCGAGCGTACCTGGCTCAATGGGTAGTCGGTGGTCGAAGGGTTAGTGAATCCGGCAGCTGTACTCAGGCAGCATGGTTCGAAACCAACTATCAGGTCAACTTGGGTAACTGAGTATATAGGCGGCAATGTGCACATGCGAGCCGCTCTTCAACGAACCTCCTTCATGCCGACATAGATCACTGTAAGTTGCGAAACCATGTCGGTAGCTCTGCTCGAAGAAATTCTTTGACGCCGACTTGGAGCACTGGGTATGAGCGACATGATCTGTGGTGGTTTTCAATGAACCTCCTTGACGCCAACTTGGGTAACTAGATGTGTGCCACTGGAAATGTGCTGTTCCGCAATACTGTGGAATAACACATTTTATAATTTTCACATATATTGGCACTGTAGTATTATTTTGACATTGATTTACATTACTTACCTAATGAAGTGAAGAACTCATCGTATGTGCTACTTGTGTGAAGTGGAGATATAGGCCATCTGCGCGGAATAAAGTGGATACTTCTGTCTGCGGATATACAGAACTGTTCGTAAGGATGGTGTACAAAAACTTATTCATTTCAGGAAAGTGCAAAACGACAGTTGATGGGGAAGAGTCTTTCCTTATCGTTGCCGCGCTCCGATGTTTTTCTAGAGTATGAACTGTATTGATTTGCAACAAGCCTAAATTAATATGAACAGGGGGAAATGAAGATTGAAAAATTCATTGTGCGATATGATCTCAAGAATAGACCGAACCTGCAAACTACATTATATGTCCATGTTTAGAGAATATGCGCCCCAGTACTACACCACGAGTGCTTTAACGAACATCGCCACCTTTTACAGATGCTGCATTCTCAAGCAGTCTCAAGCAGAATATTATAGCAGGCAACATTTCAGGACAACTGTCGACGCTAATGAGATTAGCACTGAAGCAGTGTAGCGAGACAGCGTATTGCCAACGCCGAAATGCGTCATGTCCGAAACGTGTAGTGCACAGGGGCTCTGTTTTCGGGGTTCACTTTTAACAACCTGCACAATGTAGCGGCGCCGCTGGAAAGTTTGCTTGTTGCGTATGCGTGAATAAATATGACGGACTTGGGCTGGAAATTGCCGCGCGACTGGTCGCTCGAGGCACTTTGCATGTATTAGTGGGCATCTTTCACGTTCGAAAAAACACTTTTATGTAGCAAGTATTAATAGAGCAACAGAAAGCTATATCTGGAGCTTCTAATATTGCATTAGATTTGTCTCATTGACACTCTTGAACTAATTATATTATTTGAGAAGTTGAATTATTATTTAAACCAATTATCTTATTACGTGGAATGCAAATAATAATCTCACGGTCTCCAACCGACGGCTAACAACATTACCTTGCATTACATCATCCAAGTTAAGGCAATCACCCTGTATATGTCGCACAGCTGCGTAAGCCCGCTCGCTCTCCTGGATGTCGATGTCACTGGGTATCCAGTGTTTAGTTATTTTGGTTCTGTGTTTCTTTAACTCTCGGGTTTTGATGTGAATGCGAGAGTGCTATGAGCCACACTCATGGAGAGCATTGCTTGACTCCAAATAGATTGATAAACTTGCTCACGCGGTCTGCATTTTCCGCAGCTGCAGTCATACCTGAGTTAAGGGCGAGGAGTTCAGCTTTACGCGAGGTGACATGGCAGTGCAGAGAAGCCAGTAATCATTTTGCGGTGGTAACAGGCGATGCCTACTTTGTCGCTCTTCTCAGCGGCATCAGTGTAGTTAGAAGTGTTGTGACTGGGGCTAGTTCTTTAGATACATAGTACAACCAAATAAGATGTTTCGAACTGCTTAGGATGTACCTAGGTTTCCTCGAACAGCTGAGGCTGTGCCCAGAAAAACTATTTGTTGAACACGAAGTAAACATTTGTATAGGATTTGCATTGGGATATTCATAACACCTGCCCAGTGCAACATTATCATGACAAAAGGAAACTTCACATTAAACAATATGCTGAGCTAAGTGAGCGTCAGTTCATGTTTCCGCAACGTCGATTATTTTTTGCAATGTTTCTTCGTCGAAATCAACATCAACGCAGTGACGTAAAACATTTTACACGTTTTGAGGAAAGCATTTTCTGGCATAGATTTACAATTTAAACTGCCTAACAGTACATGGCTGAAGTTCGTAGACACAAATTAACATTTAACTCGGAAAATACTCACTTTATGTACCTGACAAAGGGATAAAAATCTATACATGTCAGCTACATAAAAAAAATTACACGCAGAATCTCCTGTAGGAGTTATCTAAATGATGTGTAAGCATTGGATAAAGGTACAAAAAGCTAGATGTGTTAGCCACATAAAAAAATTTACACACAGAATCTCCCGTGGGATTTACGTTATTCTTGTGTCAGAATTTGCTACTTATCACCGCTACTTCGCCGTCGTTTCCTACTGTGTTTACTATAATTAGGAGGAACACCGCGAAAGAAGCATGAAACAGAGAAGCACAGTTGCAGCACCGAAATCTTAATTGACACGACGAAGAAGAGGGCAGTAGTAGCAGTGTTCCCTCATCATACATGATGGTGCCTTGGGATGCTGCCTCTGCTTCGTGTAAGATGAGCACTGGATGATGCGTGCTGTAGTACGTGACGTAATTGAACAGTGTCACGCTTGGTAGACCTCGTACGTATAGAGGTGGTTGATGACGCTGCCTCCTCTTGGGGCGAACCGGGTTGATCAACGGTGATCAACCGGACTGCGGCGGCGGCTGCCTTTGGCGCGGCCGTGGCGGCCCTCTCTTGAAAACAATCTGCGATGCGGACTGAGTGCACCGAAAGCTGATAGCTTGGTGAGCGCTGTGTTCTCGCCGCTTAGATCGCGCAGAAACGAGAGGCAGCGCGAAGATGAATTCGCTCGCTGATGTGGGCCCAATCTTAAAAGCGATCGTCTTACGTGACGCACTGATGGATAGGTTTTCTCGTTGGTAGACATATAAATGCTTACAGATTTATATATCTCGAAGCATTCGAATTTAGTGAAAAGAAGAGTGACTTTGTCGTGCTCGCTTCAAAGTGCTTTTTTAAGTTTACAGACATAATTAGAAAATCAATAGACAGTGGTTACCGAGTGGCGGGATTGTTCATAGATGTTGCGAAAGCTTTCGATTCTCTAAATCATTTCATATGAAGCAATAAGTTAGTTTGTTACGGAATTAATGAACTACCTTTGACGTTAATTCGCAGTTACCTAGCAAATTGGCAACAAATTGTTCAACTAGGAGATTTTCAGTCTAATAGCACCCTTATTCACCTCGGCGATCCCCAGGGGTCCATACTCGGACCTTTATTTTTTTTTACTCTATATAAATGACTTACCTTTGCAGCTTGTGTGTGCTACCCCTGTACTCTATGCAGACGATACTAACCATATAATAGCTGATCGGAAGGAACGCAACCTAATTAATAAGCTTAACTCCGAATTAGAAATTTTGCACCACGGGTGCACATTGAATGCTCTTCATCTCAACCCAACGAAGACAGCTTTTATCTTATTTCACTCTGAACAAAAGAAAACGACTATTCATTCAGATGTCATTTACAATAACCATCCTATAAAACAATGTAGTGAGACAAAATTTAATGGTGTTGTTATCGATAACTATTTAAAATTCCGTCTTCATGTACGCTCTGTAGTTCATAAGGCTTTTCATGTGGCTTGCATGTGCTGTCTAAATGTCGAAACTATTTCCCTCCCTAGATACTTAACCTTTACTGCGCGTTTGTTCACTCTCACCTTAATTACTGCATAGCAGTCTGGGGTTGCACATACAGAACTCATTTGTCACCGGTCTTCACACTTCAAAAAATAGCTCTTAGCATTATAGCACTCCACAATACGCATATTAAGAGTCATGATTTATTTAAAACCCTGAACATCCTCAACATTTACGATTTGGCAACATACAACATCGCCTCCGTCATGTATCAAATAGTCAATGAAAAAACTAGCCTTGACAACAGTCTCGCTTCGCCCCTCACTTCGCACTGTTGGGAACGTATCGCGCTTTCGTTTTTTATTACCTAAGGTAAATACTAATTACGGTCACTTCAGACTGAAGTTTACAGGCACCTCAGTTTGGAATAGGCTTGATAGTAACCTAGCCAATCTAAGAACATTGCGCACATTTCTTAAACAATTAAACACTCACTTCTTGACAATGCAGAGCACTGCGCATGCTTGCACACATCCTCCCTTTTTCTTTTCCTATGATGATATTTTTTGATGATGTGAGGAAGAAAATTGTTAGAAAAATTGATTACTTATGTGTCAAATATTTCTGTACTACGGTATTTTCTCTTTTTGTTTTGCTTTTTGCTTTTCTTTATTTTTAGTTACTTCAGCTGCTTTTGTTTTATGTGATTTCTGAGTATAAAATAACAGCTGCCATAGAAGTGCTTTTTCCTTTATAACAATCGGTCGGGACCCTTTAACAAATTTGTTGGGTCCCAAAAGTGTGTACTTTCTAATTCTATGGTTTACCTATGTTAAATAAACTGTCAAACTTTCAAGTTGCCTCCACGTCGTGTCCCACTAGCAGTCGTGTGCTGTATTCTGTAATGTGTGTGGTTGACGATGTTTGTATTTATTATGTATTGAAGTAATCCAACCGTGCATTATCAGGCGTTATTCTGTTACGTGGTTTGCGTATATTAGAAGTGCTTTTCAACCTACTATATGTATAAAGTGAAAAAGTAAACGAGAAGAACAAGGACATTTGAGGGCCTTCAATTTTTGTGGGTTATAAAAGCGGGAGATGAACAGATAATGAAGGCAAAGAAACCAAAGGGTAAATTGGTTTTCCTGCTTTAGCGCATGTATGCTTGATGAGGTTAGGACTATACACCACGTATTTCCAAATATGCATTCATAATTCTTTAAGTATACGTCAAATGAGGCAATTCAATGATTTCCTCTAGATTGCTCTTACCATAGATGGATACATTTGAAAATAGGTAGAGATAATAATTAGACAAGTAAATCTGCAAATTAGTCAAATGCACTTTTTAACCATAGGAGACAGATGAATGACGCAATTGAAGACTTGAAGCTTAGCAACCTAGGAGCTCAAAAAGGTTTCCAGAAATGAAATAAGCTGAGACTGTTTATTTTTACAGTACAATTATTTCTAAGTAATTTCACACAGACAATGAAAGAGTACCGCTAAAGAGCGCAACTGTCATGCCATTTGTAGACACCCATTAATGGCGTGCCTGCTTACGGTTGATCGTCTGGCGTCCAAGAAGCGAGCGTACTCATTAGGCCACCTAATGCTCGCTCGCTAACTCGAGTCATTTTACAGGTATGGCTCTGTGGTAAAGCAATTTATTGAAAAATCATTTATTTATCTAATCTTCCCTGTTTCAAGGAATCTGTAACACATTTTGTGAAACATCTGGTTTATAGGCATGCTCTGTTGCGATGTATTGTTTGAATGTTCAGAACTATGGTGCGCTAGCTGACACTAATGTTTTTAATGAACATGTGCTCTATAGCATTTTGCTAGCATACAGCACGTCAACGTCATGAGAAACGGATTGGTGGTGATGGCGGCCAAAAAACGTTTGCTGTGGATGCCGTGTTGCCCTCACGACACTTGGTGATAAACATGAAAACCGTGGAACCCGTCCGAGTAACGGAATAGACGGATTGACAACACGTTAGCATTGTCGTCATAAGGGCCATTACACATTTTCAAGATGAATATAAGCAGGTACCAGCATCGTATTAAAATATATAAACCACATATTACTCACATATTACTTTTCTCGTACGCAGTCTTCATTAGCGTCAGTTTTTGCAGGTAATTGTTCTGCCTTAGAGTCCAGAAATACTGTGGTAGGGAAGAGACACCAGAGAGCACCACCTGCACGCACAGAAAGCGTAGCCTTTCTTAATGATTTTAATATAAAATGTATGCAGAACTTGGAGAGCATGTAAGCATGCATGTCCTCTACCATGTCTGTGTTACGCTAAACTGTGAGTTCATTGATGTAAATGTTTTAAAACAACCCATTTTAATTACTAAAGATTATGTGGTTGTGGCGCTGGCAACTCTAATGTGTGCATTGTTCATAACGAACTAATGCATACTTTTAGATTATCGCAAGGTCTGTAGATGCCTATAATTAAACATACAATTGTTCACAAGGTATTCCACAGCAGGGTATTTCATACACATTAAGTTATAAGTATAATGTTACTAAATATGTAAAACGTTTGCTCGAAATGTCTAAAATTTCGAATCATCCAATTAAAATGGCGCATTACGAAATGAACCACCGGTATTCATGTGCTCCTGATTTGCAGCTTCAAATGATGCTGGTAATTATATAGTTTTACACTAGCCTTCTTGGACGCCATGTGTAGAATGACGCCATGTAAAGAATTCATTAAAATGGACACGCAAATAAGTATTTTATCTTAAAGGCCCTAGAAACCTTACTTTATTGCGAACTTGTATTTTCTAATTTGTAATTGTTAAATTTGTTCAGATCTCGCCATTTTCGGAAGTTGAGGCTAAGTCTAGCAGCAGTATTGTGGATTTCAAGAGGAGTAAGTCAGTACTTACGCGATGCTCCTTTTGTAATAATTTAAAGCCGCTACTTACAAGGCCGTAGTTATTCTGGACGAGAGACTCGTTAAGGCTTGCGTCGGATGCGCCAATGTGATATTCGAGGGCGGTCACCTGGGGGATTGTTCAATGGCAGGTCATTTGCATAATATATAGAGCGGTAAATAAATCAGGATCAGCAGGCTCAAAACATATCTATCACGAGGAGGCTTTCACGACAAATCCGGTGAAATGGCAAATGAAAGTAATTGTGCAGGTTTGCCCCAAATTAAAAGCACTGAAAGTCAGAGCAAGGTTTAGCGTTGCATTGAAGATCGTCAGAGGGATATTTAAGAACACAGTGTGTGTAGGAAGAGGGTGGGGGAGGGGGGGGAGGACCAGGTTATGTGACTCAGGACGCAAAGCTACTTCTACTGCAGAGCAGAAAGAGTGGCCTGTCAACCATTACGCGTCTCAAAAAGCTGGCGGGGGGGACAGGGCCATCACCGGAGTCGCAGGCGTGTCTTATGCACTCCAACAGAAAGACAGTGTATGCGATGAGATTGAAAGATATCCGCCAGCGTTTGCAGCCAACATTGAATCTAGACGACGTATTGTCACGTTGGCATGCCGGTGAATAGTTAGACTTTGAGACAACTTGAATGGGTGAACCTGTGCCCACAAACACAAGAGTTATGCTTAGACAGAACAATAGTGACACGTACAGGGTCGACCACATCTAAGGTGAACAGCTCATTAATATTCAAGCCGGTAAAACTACAGCATTTATTCTACTTCACGAGTGAAATGTTCGTTGTACGATGTGTAATTATGTCGATAAACACAATAATGATTTTTCTAATTATGTTCGGAACAGCAGCTGCAATTATGTCTTGAATACTAATGAGGTGTTCACCTTAGATGGGGTCGACCCTGTACATGCGTCTGTCGTCGAAACCTGATATGCGCGTCCAACGCGCAATTATTTTTGCGCTACCGTGTTTTAAGGAAATGTTAGATATGGAATGACGTCATCCAATATCTCGTGATGGACGTGGACATGCTAACGTGTCGGTAAGGGTCTTGTTTAGCAGTTCCCTAAGGTAACTCGAGTGCGGGTGGTAGGCGGTTTTCCTCATGTGACCTGTCTGTCTTTATTGCAGAATTGCTTGGCCAATCTCCGCCGTAAAAACAGTACCTCTGTCGGCGATCAGGCCCACCTTTTGGCAGCGCTTTTGTTCCGGCGTAGCAGATAAGATAATCGGTGGCGACGATGATATAATTATTTCCTGATGTTGAACTCGGAAAGGGTCCCAGTAAGTCTATCCCAACCTGCGGGAACGTGTGGCGACGAGATTTGATTAGCTGAAGGAATCCCACTGGCCTTGCTGGGGGTATCTTGCCTCATTGACAGTCTAGGCATATCCTGAAGTAGTGAGCAACGTTGGTGTCGATGAGTGGCCAGGAATACTTCTTCTGTATACTCGAGAGCATCCCTGACAATATGAGGTGTCCCGCGGTTGGGTCGCTATGTAAGGGGTTAGAGCGTCTGGCCGCAATGCTGATGGCAGAAGAGAAAGTAATTGGTACGGACTGGGGAGAAGTTATTCTTTACAAGGACACCGTTTTGCAACTAAAACGTAATCAATCCGGATCTAAACACCCTTTGGACAACGTCATTCAATTCTACCAAGCACTCAGCAAGGCTTCTCAATTCTAGGTCGGCCCGCTGCGGTTCGGCAAAGGCGTTAGCGCTTATTGTTTCCAAAAAGGTTCCCTCGTCTTGGTCGTCTCATGGAGGTGGATCGATGCGGGCGCAAGGCACGCAGTCGGCATCAGGGACTTTTCGTCCACTCTTGTAGACCATGGTAACATGAAATTCTTGCAGTCTGAGGCCCCACCGTGCAAAGCGTCCAGAAGTGCCCTTTAAGTTTACCAGCCAACAAAACGCATGATGGTCGATCAGGACGTTGAAGGTCCCACCTAATATCTAAGGTCGGAATTTCGTAGTAGCCTAAATGACGCTAAGGCATTCTTTTTCTTTCGTAGAATAACTGGCCTCGGCTTCAGATAGTGATCGGCTAGCGTTAGGTACGCCCGTTTCAAGTCCTCTTTCCTTTCGACTAGCACCTAAAATTAACTATTCTTTGGGCGAAACAGTGCCCAGATAAACAAGTTACGCTTTGCTAGAGCGATAGTGACGATCACGTGCGTTGACCATCGAAATCTCATCTGCGGGCCCGACGTGGGGGCTTGACTCCTAGAGCCTTCCTGCGTAATCTCTCGTGCTCGCAGAAGTGCTAGAATATACAACACTATCCGAGTCACGCATGCAATCTGATTATAAATTTTCGGTACTGGAACACAGGCATACAGAATGAATCGGCTGCCAGAATCGAGAATGTTTGGATATATTAACATTTGTTAGCCAGTAAAAAACAGCCACCGAAGAAAGCAAGTCACCCCCTCCCCACACACACACTCAAGAATTCCTGTTGCTAGGCCACTGTTTATCAATTGAAATCACCAGATTTCTGTAAGCTTCTGTCTAGTCCGGAATGCAATAAACCACCGTGTACAAAGACCACAGTAACAACACCGAGGCAACAATTCGACACAATTCAATATTCTCACGAACAATTCAATATTTCTGGGAAAAATTCTTGATGTTAGTGCCTAGACTTGAAGACCCTGTGCAAGACATACTTGAAATGGCATTTTGAAGTGCCGTTTTCAAACGCCGTTAAGCGCAGATTGCCATTGATGACTTAAACCCTGGAAAATCACTCGGTCCCGAAGGACCTACTGCGGCTATTTGTAAAGCGTTCAAGCATGCCCCAGTATCCGAAGTGCTCCGCTCCTGCAGCTGCAGCGGATGCCCGCCATCAACTTTGGACGTGTCCTGGGACAAAGACAATTCGCGAAAGCCTACCTAAAGGTGCGAAATTAAACAGTGATCAAGCTGAAGACTACGAAAGATTATGTACAACCCATTTTATAAGTCACTATTGAAGTACATCAATAAAATGGGCTTGTAAGCTTTTGTTTAGTCCCATACTGATGTTATGCCGCGTGGCAACCGAACAAGCAAAAAAATTCGATATTTACAGATTTGTGTTACAGCAACACCTTACAATAATTCTCAAAGCGGATTCCATTTTTTTTTCATTTTTACTAACAGAGCAATTACACTCTATTTTCGAAGTATGATTACGACCACGCATGTGTTCTTTCTCCAGCTAGTGCTCGCTTCCTTGGTGCCTCACCAGCCTTCTACTTCTCTACCTTTGGTCAGAAGATGTCTGCAGTTTTGTATCTAAAATGAAATATCACTACATCAGCCCAGTCACAGTTTTGTTGAAACGTAAGTTTGGCAAGAAGATTAGAACATCTCAATGCTGTCCTACTTAGGCCACACTGAGTTCCTGCAGCGGAAATTCTGAATACGTACCCACGTAGTCATTTCCCCTTTTGTTCCTGAATCCATCCATGCATTGGTTTTGATGAATTGCGAAAAAGTTTTTCCTATGTATTTTGTCACCTTCTCTGCCTAGAACATGGGTGGAGATTAGGATGGATTGTTAGGAACATTTCGTTTCTTATTTCATGATATCTACTTGGAAATATAAGTCAACAGGACATCATAATTATGACGGTTACCTCAAGTGTGCCCGATAAGGTGTTTTGGGGTTTTCGTAGAGTTAGCACGATTCTAGCACGTAAATGTATATGCGTGTTAGTGTTTATCAATGTTTCTTCCATTGCATCCTATATATATATATATATATATATATATATATATATATATATATATATATATATATATATATAGAATTATCAGAAGCACAACTTCGCGGTTATCTTAGGCTTATTTACCCAACAGTTTCAGTAGGTGTACAGACCTTTTCCAAGGGATACAGGAAATTCTCGCAACAGTCTTTTTATATCTTCAGGTACAGCAAGAAGACGCCAAAAAAAGAGAGAAAGGAGAGATAGAGAGAGCAAACAGAAAAAAAAACATGAGGGAGAGAGCTCTCTCCCTCATGTTTATTTTCATGGTTTTTTTTTCTGTTTGCTATCTCTATCTCTCCTTTTCTCTTTTTTTTGGCGTCTTTTTGCTCTACCTGAAGATATAAAAAGACTGTTTCGAGAATTTCCTGTATCCTTTAAAAAAGATCGGTCCACGGACCGAAACTCTTGGGTAAATAAACCTAAGATAACCGAGAAGTTGTGCTTCTGATTTTTCTAAATACGTCTGGTCCAATGAAAAATCCAGTTACGAATATATATTGTGAACAAAATATTCATCTTTCATCTTCTTCACCTGTACATAATCATCATCACGGTGCACGTCGTCTTCGTTCAGCGCGTGGCTCAGCCGAATAAAGGCGACGAGACAACAGCTGTGCTGCTGCCTTACAAAGTGGTGGAGATTGCTTTCGATCCCCTAGACCTCTACGACGTTCAGTTCCACTGGAGATTTGTTCGGGTCGCCGTTTGCTCAACCTGTCCACTGCCATGACCCAAGTACCGCAACCCGAAGCCTCCGGCATCACCCCCGCTGCCCCCCAACCAACCGCCTCCGTATGGACCGTTACCACCCTGCAGCGTCACCCCACCATATTCGCTGGTCTCCCGCGCGACGCCGTCGAGGAGTGGCTGGAGAACTGTGACCGAGTGAGTGAGTACAGCCACTGGGACGACACTCAAAAACTTCGCCACGTCGCCTTCTACCTGTCCCATGTCGCGAAGACGTGGTTATTTAACCATGAGAGCGCCTTGCCCCATTGGACCACCTTCCAACACCAAGTCCGGAAGATTTTCGGAACGCCATCCATACGTTCTGAAGTTTCAAAGCGGCAGCTCGATGCGCGCATGCAACAACCAGGGGAGACGTACACTTCGTACATTGAAGACGTCCTTTCCCTTTGCCGCCGCGTCGACGCGGCAATGAGTGAGACCGATCGCGTTCGATACATTTTAAAAGGCAGTGGACACGTTGCGTTTAACACACTGGCAGTTAAAAACCCCACCACCGTAGACGATGTCATCGCGACCTGCCAGCATCTGGATACATTACAAGCCATCCGGTTACAGCCAGACGTCTGTGACACGCGACCTTCTTCGGATGCCGATTTGCGCACGTTGATTCGGGCTCTGATCCGCGAAGAGCTTCAAGAACAAGGCCTGCCATGATCTGCTGTCCTCCAGCTCCCTCTACGTCCACTGGGCTACGAGACCTCATCAAAGACGAGCTGTCTTCCTTGGTTTCCGCTGTACGCCCTGACCCTCCGACGCCGCCAAATCCGCCACTCACGTACGCCCAAGTTGTTGCCATGCAACCTTCCGTCGCTCAGCGTGCCCTTCCGATTCCTCAGAACGACGTCGCAGACTCAACACCCCGTGCACCTGTACCTGCATTTTACGCCCCCTGGCGCTCCTCCCACCCAATCTGTTATTATTGTGGCATTCGAGTCCACATCTCGCGGTTTTGTCGAAGGCGCCAGCAGGACGAACGCCGCGGCTACGATGCTTACGAGAGGGATCTGGTGTCCTTTCCAAGCCTATACCAGCGCCGCCCTTCAAAACGTTCTTTCTCCCCACCCGCTCCACCCAACGCTCCTCTAAACTACCGCCCAGGACGCCGCCGCTCTCCTTCCCCTCTCCGTCGCTCAACATCGCCACTCCAGCCAGTCACCCATACCGACTACCACTCGGAAAACTAGATGGTGCAGTTTTTGGAGGGAAAGCTGCATCGCTCGGACAAACAATCCCTCCTGAGAGCCCGGCCAATTGGTTATTAGTGTATGCTGAAGGTGTGCCTGTTCGAGCATTAGTTGATACGGGAGCCGCTATTTCTATTATTCATGCTCATTTGTGCTATCGTCTACGCAAGGTCACTACACCTTACCATGGCAATCCTTTACGTAGCGCGAATAACCTTACGATACGGCCATCGGCACAGTGTACCGTTCGAGTTTTTATTGATGGGATTCACCACCATATTCCGTTCGCAGTGCTGACTTCCTGCGCTTCTATGCTCATTCTTGGTTGGGACTTTTGTTCTACCGCTGCCGCTTTCGTCTCTTGCCGACAATGTCTTGTCCACATGCGCGAAACCGATGACACCGACAAGGGGATTCAGTACTACCACCGTCTGCGAACCGTAGCCGATTGTGTGGTGCCACCTGGCCACGAGCAACTTCCTGTGATTGCTTCCGACGTTATTGACAATGACGATGTTCTAGTAGCCCCATCAGCCCGTTGCCTCTCCAAAGGAATTGCACTAGCGTCGAGTCTCGTTCGATTCATCAACGGCACGGCCCTTCTCACAGTACTCAACGTCCCAAATGAGCTGATTTTGCTCCCCAAAGGTGCCATCGTGGTTTGCGGTGTGGACACACAGCCTGTCTTGGTGATGGCTTCGAGTACTGGTACTGCAGAACCACGCCCACCTGCAGCGGCTGCTCCTGCTACTGCTCTCGCCAACGCAATCAGTACGGATCTGACTCCGTAACAAGCACATCAACTACTGGTCTTGTTGTCGAAACATAAATCTTCCTTCGACGTACACTCACCTCTCTTACTTCAGCGGCAACTCATCGCATACACGTTGATGGAAGTTCTATTGTCCGCCGTCGACCACATCGCGTTTCTTCCGCCGAACGCGAGATAATCGACGAGCACGTTGCCGACATGCTCGAGCGAAATATCATCCGCCCCTCCGCCAGCCCTCGGTCGTCACCCGTCGTTTTGGTGCTCAAGAAAGATGGCTCAGTGCGATTTTGTGTTGATTACCGTGCCTTGAACAAAATAATCCTAAAAGACGCATATCCTTTGCCTCGCATTGACGACGCCTTAGATTCATTGCAAGGCGCGGAATACTTTTCCAGTTTTGACTTACGCTCGGGTTATTGGCAAATTCCGATGCATGAGGCCGACAAGGAAAAAACTGCCTTTGCAACACCTGATGGACTGTACGAATTTAACGTCATACCTTTTGGCCTCTGCAATGCACCAACAACCTTCGAACGAATGATGGACACTGTTCTGCGGGGCCTTAAGTGGAAGTCTTGTTTGTGCTACCTTGACGACATAGTCATATTTTCTTGAACCTTCCAACTCCACTTGCAGCGCCTAGATGAAGTTCTGACGTGTCTCTCTGCGGCTGGTCTTCAGCTGAATACCAAAAAGTGCCACTTTGCCAGCAAGACTATTAAAGTACTGGGCCACCTCGTAAGCAAAGACGGCATTCGGCCTGACCCCGAAAAGATTACCGCTGTCCTCCGCTTTCCGAGGCCCCAACGCTCCAAAAAACTTCGCAGCTTTCTTGGCCTGACTTCCGGCGCTTCATACGTGACTTCGCTACCATCGCGGCTCCGCTTCACTGACTCCTTCCTTCAGGAACTCCATACGTATGGTCAGACGAGTGCCGAGCGGCTTTTGACACTTTAAAGCGTGCCCTCACCTCTGAGCCAGTGCTTTGTCATTTCGATGAGTCCGCACCCACTCTACTCCATCCTGACACCAGCGGCCATGGAATCGGCGCTGTTCTTTGGCAACGACAACGCTTTGAGGAACGCGTGGTCGCATACGCAAGTCGGACGCTAACATCGGTCGAGAAAAAATATACAATCACTGAGCAGGAGTGTCTCGCCGTTGTTTGGGCCATCAAAAAAATTCCGACCGTATTTACACGGCCGCCACTTTACGGTCGTCACCGACCACCACGCCTTATGCTGGTTGTCGCCGTTAAAGAATTTATCTGGCCGTTTAGGTCGCTGGATACTTCGTCTGCAAGAATATGACTTCGACGTCACGTACAAATCCGGCAAGAAACACAATGATGCAGATGCTATCAGCCGCTGTCCGTTACCACCGCAGTCCGACGTTCCCAGCCTGCCTCCATCCGTCACCGAGCCTGTAAACACGTCCTCTGCAGTTCTTTCACTCGCCGCTCCTAACGGTCTTCCTTCTTTCCGCCCTGAGACGTTCGTGTCCCACCAACGCGACGACGCTTACTGCCACTCAATTATGAAACGCCTTCACGGCTCATCTCGTACTCCTAACGGGCGAGCCCGTCGCCAGTTACAGAACTTCAAGTGTGCAAACTCAATCCTCTACCGGTATGTCTTCCACCCCGAAGGACAGCGTTGGGTTCCTGTCGCTCCTCGTTCACTCAGGGAACCGATATTGAAGACATTTCACAATAATCCCACGGCTGGACATCTCGGCTTTCACAAGACCTATGAACGCATCCGCAGTCGTTTTTCTAGGCCTGGACTTGCCACCTGCGTAGCGAAATACGTCGCTTCTTGCTCGCTCTGCCAGCACCGCAAACGGCCCACTTCACCTCCGGCTGGACTGCTGCAACCTCTTCCCTGTCCTGACGCTCCATTCGCAGTCATCGGGATTGACCTCTACGGACCGCTGCCATTATCAGCTAGCGGCAAGAGATGGGTCGTCACTGCAGTTGACCACTTGACCAGGTACGCCGAAACAGCTGCGCTACTTTCAGGATCCGCGGAGGAGATTGCGACTTTCTTCTTGGAAGCCACCTTTCTACGACATGGAGCGCCACGCGTCCTTTTGAGTGACCGTGGCAAGGCGTTTCTGTCGAAGCTACTCGAGGGCGTCCTCCGCACATGCAACACCATCCATAAGACGACTACCAGCTACCATCCTCAGACTAATGGCCTCACAGAGCGGTTCCATCGAACACTCTCTGACATGATCTCCATGTACATCAACGCTGACCACACCAACTGGGATACCATCCTGCCATTCGTGACTTTTGCCTACAACACCGCTGCACTGCGCACTACTGGCTACTCACCATTCTTTCTAGTTGACGGGCGTCAACCGACCTTTCTCCTCGACGTCTCATTTTTGGATGCCCCCGTGAACTCGTTGGCGTCAGTGAGTGAGCAATTCATATCTCGCCTTGCCGCGTGTCGCCATCCCGCCCGCCTCAACACCGAGGCAAGTCAACAGGATAGGAAGACTGTCATATGTAAGAGGCAGCCTGTGGCGCGAAAAAGAAGAGGACGATATGAACGGAGCGTTCCGAACGGCTCGAGCGCGCCAGGCGCGTGAACCGAGCTGTGATCGAGGGAGAAACAGCACAGTTCGGGCATTATCGACGTGGCTTCGGGCCAGGAAGGTCGCATCGCCAGCTACGCTCTGGCAACGGGAGACTTGGGGGTCTGGCCGAGTCCGTGTCGTTGGCCGTCCAAGGTGTGGCCGTCGACCTCGGCAAGTTCGAGTGAGGCTCCTGGACTGGCTGCAGCCTCTCACGGCAGGACCGGGGACCCCAGAGAGGATCCCTCTTGCACGGCAGACCGGCACGTTCGATGATCCCCAGAACGCCATGTCGACACTCGGGAAAGTAGCTGGACGGAAGCAGTGGCCGAGCACGTCGCTAGGCCTAATCTGTCAAGCCTTCCTGCCACGTCAGCAACAGCGACCGGGTTATACAGGCTTCGGAGGCGAACAAGTTGAAGGACCGACTGCAAGGCAGCAACGACTATGTGACAGTCGGCGAAGGCAACGACTTTAAGAAAGGTCCAACGAAATCCCCGCCGGGAGAATACGAGCAACGAGGACGAACTGAGTAAGGACGATCCATTCTTGTAGTAGGCCAGAGTTGCCAGACGTTTGTGTAGGAAAAGCCCAGAATCAGTGTGGTCTGAATTAAGGACACGTTTAGTGATTATTAAGGGTTAGGTTGTACATGTGTTAGTATTTTTCCTGCAGCGTGTTTTAGTGTGCTTGAGTTTATGGTTATGAATTTATTAGGTTGTACATTTTCCAGTACATATTTGTTTAGTGTAGTTTGAGTTTTTAGTTTGAGGTTTTGGGGTATTGTGTGAGATTAAAATCTGCTTGCTGTGTTGCCATGCGTCTTCCCTCTCCATCTCTCATAACACCCGCACGCCCCCGAGATCAGTAACAAAAACATCACAAAGACTCGCTACGATGCATTTCACCGCGTCGTTCTGTTCAGCCCCGGCGATGAAGTGTTATTGTGGACACCCACTCGAGTTCCTGGCCTGTGCGAAAAGTTTCAGTCGCGTTTTATAGGGCCCTACACTGTTGTAGAGCGAACTTCCCCAGTGAACTACCGCGTCACTCCCGCTGTCACGCCTTCTGATGGCCGCTATCGTGGCACAGAAATTGTCCACGTTTGGCGCCTAAAGCCATTCCAACGACGTACCGCACCCCTATAACCAGCGGCGAGGTTGGCCGCTTCCGCGCGAGGGGGTAATTAGTGTGAGCAAAATATTCATCCTTCATCTTCTTCACCTGTACAAGATCACGGTGCGCGTCGTCTTCGTTCAGCGCGTGGCTCAGCTGAATAAGGGCGACGAGACAACAACTGTGCTGCTGCCTTACAATATATATATATATATATATATATATATATATATATAGTAGTAAGTAGTAACTGGATTTTTCAATGGGCCAAGCATATTTAGGGAAATCAGAAGCACAACTTCTATATATATATATATATATATATATATATATATATATATTAGTCGTATACTTCACAGAGGTAGAAACGATGGAACCCAGCCTTTAAGACGCAAAAACCAGGAGAGAAGTAGACGGGAACACGCGTGTGTCCTTATTCTTCTGTCCTGGTGTTTGCGTCTTAAAGGCTGGGTTTCATCGTTTCTACAAGTATGTACCAACAGACCCAGCAACAGACTCTTCACAGAGGTACCTAAATAATCAATGTGTATATGTCGCAATAAGTACAGATGTACAAAATGTCATTTGTGACATTTTTTAGCGTTTCTTAGATAGCTGAAAAGCGGAATATTTGATTTGTTTTTGTAATTTTAGAATGTTTAATAACTTTTGGAGAGTACTTGATATCCTGAGTAACAAATATCTTCCGTAAAACTGGGTAAAACTTAAGTGTCTATTTAGAATGCGCCAGACCTCGTCGAACTTGATGCAGTAAATATCATAAAGATCTCCGTCACCTTGTGTTTAGACACAATCTCATAAAAAAATGTTTCCTTGGAGAGCGTCACTGACTGGATTCGGGTATTGAAAGTGACAATAGTGGTGCGTAGAACGGACTATAATTAACGTGTCTGCAAAATAGTATACCACTATATACCGCTAGATCGTATGAAACGTCACCCGAAAGACCGACCATTTTCTTTCTGGAACGAGCGGCTCCAAAAGTGAGCGAGAACGACGTCACAGGCAAGGTACTTACTCCTAAAACACACGCCCCTACATTGCACCAATAGCCAGTTGCAGCGGGAACGGGGAGATTCTTGCAAAACGCAGAGCGAACGGAAGTTGCTCTGAAATATTGCTTGGCAGCAACAAAATAGACAGCGGAAGAAAAGAAGGAAGCGGGGGTGCAGTAAAAAATAAAATTAGTTGAGGCCATAGCTTCGATGTAGGAGTTGCGCGTGCACTGGCCGTGGGAAGCAGATAGAGCTGCCTTGAGAGAAGGGTAGTGCGCTTCCTCTCACTAGTGTTTTACATTTCTTTTCGTGTATTTAGGCTACTAATAAACACTCAGCTTATTTTCTTGTACTTCAACTGTCTATGAAGGGCAAATACGTGTCTTGGTATATGAAGAAATATCTGGTAGACACAACTGTTCTTCACATTTACACAATGCAAAACATTACAAGCGTCTCAGACTGGTGGCTTTCACGCCGAAAGTTATTAGGGGTGTTCTATTGCTCCTGTCAAGGCATGATTCCGCGGTCAAATTGAAAGGAGCCAGGTGGCTCAACGCGCTGGCTTGCACGCGGGAAATTGTTAACGGTATTTCCTTTTCCCTCTTGGCGTATGCATCTATGGCATTCTAGTTCTGTTTCCTGACGCGTGCCGATGCAGGGTGGTTGGCTCAGAGCGAGCTATGGTAGCAGACTTCAAAAGCCGTGGTAGCCGGTCTTTTTCCGTGACCAAGCATTACATGAATATTCTGCCTAACGTTTAATGACGTGAAGCTACGATGCGTGCTATCGTGTTGCATTGCGCCATCTTCGGAAGGTCGCACCGCAACGAAGACATTCGAAAATCCTTCTTTCGACATTCCGAAAGCTGGCGTTCTCACGAATGATGCTGTGGGCATGAGTTGTTGGTGCGAGACAGGCCGACGGCGCACCCTGGAACGCGGGTTGAAAGGCAAAGAAGGCTTTGCTTTAAACACGGCACAAGCTTCTTATGCTTACAAGAAGAGTTCTCAAAAGACTTTCGGTTAAGTACTCTGGAACAGCACAAGTTTCAATAACCTATAAATTTAACTATCCAAATGGCACCAGTTTTTCTGTAGAGATAAAATGCTTGAAAGGTGAAATTTACTGCTATATAATGACAACAAGAAAACTGCATGCATGAGCTCAGCGCAAAGGGAACGTTCCTTAGCACATCAAGAGCATGTGTCGAGAGTGCACCATACGACAAAATACTTCTTTTTGTGGGCTAGCTTGACCGTAAAAAATGCAGGACCGGTGTTTTATGGGATAATTAACGCACTGCTGCCACAGTGTGGGCAAACATCTTTATAGAAGTAGGAGCTTTGGTTGTGGAGGACAAACTTGGCATCATGATCAACCCTAGCGCTTAAGATGCGTCACAGACAATCACATTCGCAGGGCCGTCTATGGATACGATGAGGTGAATGCGTTGACTAGAAACCACTTGAAAGCAGAGGGCTCCGAATGCGCTCACTCTATTATAAAGTTCCAGTACCTTTTTTTGAAGGACGGTGTGACACTAAACTACATACCCCATCAGATACGTCACGGCAGCATTACAGTGCTCATTCTTACACCATTTTCAGCTCCTATGTGGCTTCACTGAAAGGACGCGGGTCAAGGCGATGCGATGGTAGGTCCCCAAATTCTCCCTTCTGTCATGGGTTTGGCCACGTACAGGTGACGTCAATTCAAAGCTACGCCAAAGCCGTCAGTTGATCTACGGTGGCAGATCGAAGGGAGATGTTATCAATGACGAATATTCCAATGTACGATAAATGCCAATGTACAAGTAAGGTAAAAAGCAGGCGGCAGCACCAGCGGCAGCTCATAGGGAGGAAACGATTAGGGGGACCCAACGAAGAGAGCCTTTGCGTGCTCCAAGCGTCGGTCTGAGCGCGTCTAGCGTCGGTAAGCACCAACTGCCCGCGAAAACAAACGCGTCGGCAACAATGCGGACACTGATACGGAGCACCAGGATGAGGACCCTACGAGTATTTAACCCACGAGAGAGACCAGGGACACTACCAGCATCTCAGCTGTGCGGCAGCTGCAGGCGCAACACCGGTGGTCATGGGATTATGGACGTGGAGACAAGGTGTGCAAAGTGTCGCAAAATTAGGTGCTGGCCTGTCACAGAAGAAGCTTCTGAGGCAGGTTTTTTTAAATCGATTGGAGTGAATGGGGTGAAGAAGAATGCTCTCAGGGCCGTTCGGATAAACGCATCGTCGCTTATAGAGGGAGGCAAAGAAGACTAAGTTTTAGTAGACAAAATGGTTGTTGCTTCTTTATTTGGGGGGTTTTAGGTGCCAAAACCAGTTCTGATTATGAGGCACGCCGTAGTGGACGGGTCTGGATTAATTTTGACCACCTGCGGTTCGTTAACTAGCCCTACAACGCAAGCACGCAGGCGTCTTCGCATTTCGCCTCAATCGAAATGCGGCCGCCGCGACCGGGATTCGATGCCGCGACCTCGTGCTGAGTATTGACCCTTTTTGCGGAGCAGTTTGCTCTACAGGAACGAGATGGCGCTTTCGGCCGCGCGCCATACGTTGCCTCAGTGAATGCGCACGAATACGAAACCATTACTGCTTCTACCCTGCTACTGTGCGATCAGCTGTCGAAA
Organism: Dermacentor silvarum; assembly: GCF_013339745.2. NCBI lineage: Eukaryota > Metazoa > Arthropoda > Arachnida > Ixodida > Ixodidae > Dermacentor > Dermacentor silvarum. The sequence goes on along the minus strand of NC_051162.1, from coordinate 76,208,096 downwards.
ATGCAACTGGGTGTGCGCTAATGCACTGTGCCCAATTCGTACTGCAAAATATGTAACGATAAAGGGAAGACGTGTGCGGTACTTTGCTGCAAAAATAGTGATTCACATATTAATGAACGGAATCCTGTGTCGCCGCTGCTACATAAGGACTGCCTGTGTTGCCGCCCTTCGCGATGCACGGATTTCCTCAAGGATAAAAAAATATAATTCATCCGCCTGCGCTGTATAGCTAACCTCCAAAGAAAGGACTTCCAATTAACTCCGGAACGTCGGTACTTAAGAGGGACTACCACTCGTTAGAAAAGGAAGTAGCCCCACTTACTAGAATAGTAAGTTCCTCGCACGTTATCTACACTCACCCACCCCAACTCGCACTCAAACTTATGCCCACCCTATCGCCAACGTATCAATAATAAGTGAATGGGCGCACACTTAAATCAATGTGCCGAAACATGAGTGACTGCGACTACCCCGACAAGACGCGAATGTTGGAAGCTGAACGTTTCGTGACGGTCCACAGATTAAGCGAGGGACTAGCGACAACACTTCTTTGCTACGAGCTGCCGCAAAGTACAGAACATCTTAATTCCAAGCTTTGTGCACAGCAAGAACAAATTTATCGCAACAGAGCACACCCGCGATCGAGTGATTACGCTGAAAATAAACAATCAGACAGTGGCCGCACCGAGGAACTTTACTGAGTCAGAAATATTACAAGCTGCTGGTTCAAAATGTTTGCCAAATAAAGAACGCAGAGCACACTGATCCCGATTTAATTCAGAAGCGGAAAGTTTGGACAGCTTGGAAAACATTTCTAGCCCCGCTTTTAGTACAAGTGCCGTATACGCTGCTCGCGCCGTTTGGACAAGGCGTAATGAGCTCTGAAAGATCCGTGTCGTGCACGCAGTCACCGTCTACGATACGCATCGAAACAGCAGTTTGCTGCGCCGCGCTGGTGTCACGCGCTTGCATTGTAAACGCGGAGGTAACGGAGGTGGCTGAGGCAAGCAATGGACGCGTCACCACGTGATCAAACATGGCAGCGCCCACGGGAGCGCCGCGAAAAGGGTCAATAAAAACTGTCGAGATGTAAAATGACGGCGTCTTTCTGCCGGTCCTGTCCTGCAGTAACATTGTGCAGTTGGTAATGTGTATCTTTGGGTGGGAACAACTATTGCTGGCGTTATAGCCCTAAATGTAGGCAGAATCAGTTGTATCGTATTGAGACTGAACAAGAATCATATTCAATTCTGACATAGGAAACAAAAGTTGAAGGCAAGGACAAGACCGATGATATGGTACGCCCATAATTGCTGAGTTTTATTGTTGTTGATGATGTGCTGAAGGTTGAGAAATTGTGGGTTGTTGGACGCACTAGTTGGCTTGGCTCTCGGCGACTTCCTTGATCTGCTCGACGGCCCCGAGTTGTACTGCCTACTCGGAGTTGAGCAGCGCAGCCTCGTCCCACTGCTCCGAAGTAAGACGCTGACCATGTTGAGGAAGATGTGGGTCCCGCGGACAATTCCAAAGTATGTGAACTAATGTGGCTTTTTGTCCACAACGAGCGCAGGAGGGAGAGCATATGTGAGAGTATACTGCACGGCTTGGGAAGGAGTGGGTCAGCAACCAGCGCCAGGTGATTTGCTGGGCCTTGGTTAAGGTCCTGTGACGAGATGGGTAGAGTTGCCTCTTGAGGTGATAGTGTGGCTGTTAAATCATGATATGAAACCAGTCTGTCCCTCGCATACCTCAAGTCGGGAATGACCACGGCTTGGCCGATGAATCCTCAGCCGCTGGTTTGGGCTGCCTCATTCCCCGGGTTGGAGGAATGGGTTGGGACCCAGATCAATATCTCGGAGGGGATATGGAGTGTGACTAGAGTGTACTAGATAGTGGGAGTGGGTGCAGCGTGGGCTTGCCGCTGAGACATTTTTTTAAAGCGAAGCTTGCTTTGCCTCTTCTGCCGAATTTCCGGGCGCCGCTGTGTTTCTTGCAGCACCACCAGATAGCGCTCGCATCCGTGCATCGCGGCTAGCGCCGGCACGGCAGCGTTTCACAGTATGTGAAACAATGGTGGCTGAATCTCGCGCGCACAAGGGGAGGAAGCATGCTGTCTTCCGTTGCTAGCAAGGCACCGGGGAGAGAGGGGGAAGGGGTTATACTCCGGTGGCGGCTGTGTATAAGGAGCGGCCGCGCGGGCCCTATCTTAAAAGCAATCGGCGATGCGGACAGAGCGCGCCGAGTGCTGATAGCTTCGTGTGCGCTGTGTTCTTGCCGCATAGTTCGCGTTGAAGGGAGAGGAAGTACGATGGTCACGTTGCTCGTAGCTCCTGCCTTCCCTTCTCCCTCCAGCGTTCTGACAGCCGTGTGCGTTATCATCAAGTGAGATATGCTCATGTTTCCTTGTACGCGCGCGACACCATGCTTGTTAATTTAATTAGTAAGCAAATGTTTGCAAGTTTATACGGCCACTAAAACTACTATCTTTACTTCATATAGCGGTCTACTAATTTGCTATCGCAATCGATGCTTCGCCTTTCGCGCGAAACTCCGACTTTTTGTAATCTGTTTATGCGTCCATGCATGTGGATGAGGCCTTAACCACTTGGACCTATCTCGAAGGGCTCATGGCTTAGTTGTAATAAGAACAGCTTGGAAGACTTTTGCGTTATACTAGCGCAGGGTCGATGGCGACTCTCTGGGTCTGTCGTGACAAATGGCGATCCAGAAATTATGTTACAGCGTCGATGGGGCCACATATTTTGAGAACATTTTCTGCTGTCATCATGAGCGTCGGCGAGGGAATATATAGTTTGACTGTAGTGCCACCGATCTTTTCGGCTTTAGAGAAAAGCATGTGCCATGCTACCGGTCGACCCACTCGTCCATATCCTTGTAGGCTAGAGCTACAAAGCGCGCTTCTACGGCACCGCGTTCTGATTGACTTGCGGCAAGGCGAAACTATTTCTGTTATGTAGAAATGGCTTTCGATAAACCTCAGTAGTTTATAACTCTGGCTTCTCCGTGAGGCCTGTTGGTGAAGCACCTTCCCGGACAGTTCACCCGCACTGTCAATACATTAAAGAAAAATGTATTTATAAAAATCTCTTGTGCTAACTTAACTTTGGAAATTTCATACGCACTATTGCAGAATGCATATTTTTTATTTATACCTCTCATTAAAAATCTATAGGCACTAATGCCAAAATCTGCATGTATTAGACGGCTGCAGTATCAGGGTAATCTGCTTCAAAATTCAGTTTAGGGCTTCGCTTAAGGCAGTTTCAGAACAGCGCTACTGTTTGTTTATTCTGTGCTCCGTCGTTGTTTCGAAGTGCGCTGCCATATTCCATATTCCACCGAAATTCAAATTGGTCTTTTCCAAACTGCTTCAAAGAGAAAATTTCTCTGCTCTAAATTGCTCCAAAATGAAACTTAGCCTGTTCCAAGCTGCTCCAAAAAGCCGTTTTCCTAACTCCAAAATGACTTTGGGCAGTCCCACCCCTGGATCAAGCACATAATCACATCGTTGTCAACTACCAATTTTGCCTCTTGGGCCTACAAAATGCATGCACAGGCGCCACCCTGCTCACACTGTGTGGATTGCAACAGTATGCAGCAATTGCCTAGCGCTGTTGCATCTTCCGGAAAACGTCATTCAGACGTGCGGGACAGACAAACGTTCTAGCCGCGTGCTAAACTGGTATTGCGTCTTTATTTGTGTTTGTACGTGATTATGAGCTGTTGATGTGAATAATTAAATGTGCATGGCTTTTTCTGTGCAAATAATACGTGAACAGCTAGCACAATTGGGCAGTGGTTTGCGCACATGAATCTTGAATGCCACACTGCTCCGGCAACATCGGCTCTCATCCCAGTCATTTTGGGACTCTTATTTCCTCCTTCCTTCGTCTTGTGGAAATGTTGAAGGTAGAGATGACGAGGTGGCCTGACGAAACAAAAAGTGGTGGGTGCCTTGATGACGACAACCCGCGTCGCCAGCTTAATGTAAAGAACGGACACACGAGACCAATTAAGAAAATACAATTTTGAGAATTTGAATGCTATTGCAATAAATAATTAGGAAGCGAAAATTGATAGCATTGCTTCATGCTAAGCATCCATCACAAACGTAAACTAGGCCAAGTGTTTATAGGACAATGCACTAAATATAAATAAATATGCTATTTATTCACAACACGCGGTAACGCAGTTTGCCGGTGTTCAAAAATGTGTGGGTTGAAAAAGCTCGTGACAAAATGTAGGTGCCACTAATGTAAATCATGCTTACATATAGACTGATAGGAAAGCGAAACAATAGTTTACTTACCTTTGCTATGGAGGCCTCTTTAAAATAACTTTTTAGGTACATAAAAGCGATGCCTTTGTCCATAAGGCCGTCATGACCAATTAGTTTTTTTACACAGGTGTCTGCATCAAGCTTCACCGGTATTCCAGGCTTGGGTGTACTCTCGAGAAACTTGTTAAGTTTCTGGCGAACATCACAAGTTAGCCCGTCAGCTATTTCACGAACAATATACCAACCAACGTAGTGGTGAAATTTTCGCCTGAAAGTAAATCAACAAGTTTAACTTGGATTGTCCACCAATTTTCACCGTGTTTTGTCTGAGCGAAACTACTGTTACCATTTCATATTATCTTATAAGTAAAAGGTCGCAAAATGCTTTTTAATCAATGAGCGAATGATGTATTGATCCTTTCCCTGTAAATATTGCTCTGGAAATGAAGCGTCACAGGATTTCGCTGGCTGTCATAAGTAATGGCAAGCGTCATTTGTGCTTCTATTTAAAATTTAGCGGTTGTGGTTCACTAGAAATATGCTGCACGAGTACCGTCACAGAAACCAAAACATTTCAAATAATTCTTGTATTGTTCGCAGGCGCCCATGTTTACCACAACTATACAGTATACGAGTGCATTTTGAATATGCCATATCAAGCGCACTATTTAGAACGAACATTACCTATTCGTAACTCTTTACACGAGTCTTTCGCACACCGGGCGGACAATTCAAATTCTTCTCGTGAAGACGACGCGAAGAGACTTCGCCGCGAAGACGCTGTAGTGCTTGTACACAAAATTAAACTCTTATGGAGCCGCTTCTCCAGCCTACGCTGTGACTATATACGCTGCGTGTGCTGCGCAGGCCTGTGACATTTTTTTTTAGAAAAGCATGACTACTTTTCATTACAAAGGGCAAGTAATGCACCTTATGCTTTGCTCCGCTATAATTTAGGCTTCTTTAATGTGGAATCTCATATGATTCTCAAGCAATTAAACGTACCAAGACAAACACAACGTTTGGTTGAAAGCGACAATAAGACTTAAGAGCCACCGAAATGACCTATACTCAGTCAGGCGCAAATTTACCCCACTTGAGCACACCTAAACTCATTCAGGCTAACCTCATAAGTCTCAAACGATTTTAATTTCGAAACACTTTCTCCACTTCACTGAGCAGGTGAGGATGATTATCGTTTATAGGCTGGCCCTTTGAAGCGGCGTGGGTACAAGTAGTCACCTAGTCTTCTTCAGCTGAACAGTTATGCTATACATGCTTTTCGGTCTAGCATTTCGTCTACATGGTGGTAGGACTGGGGCGATATCAAATTCATCAGCATCTCCTTAGTAATTTTTGTCTTGCTTAAAGCTTCCACACCAACCTTGCCCCGTTACCTATGCCTTTCACGCCATCCGGTCCTGTCCATCTCTTCCGTACATTTTTCCACCAATGGTATAAACGTCTCTTTCTCTTGTCGACTGCTCAGCGGTTAAGGCTTCCATCCACTCAAATCTAAGTACTTCTGGAAGGTGTACGCTACATACGGGTCTCGCTGGGGGAATACCTTCGTAATTAGAATGTAATGAGTTATCTGCGGATATTTGCTGCAGCAGACACGTGCCCAATTTTGCTGCGAATATTTGCTTCTTTAAGGTACTGCCCTTACGCAACGACCTCGAGCCTCAAATAACAGATATTCCCTTCTAATTTCTTTCTTACCGTTCTTTAAAGTTTCCACGGTTTCTTGTGCTCGCATCATTTTCAAACAATTTACTATCTCTATTTCTGTAACTTTCTCTTTGATGAGGCTGTTTGTCTATTTACACTTTCAATTACCCTGTACTTGGACGCGGACTGTTTAGAGCGCAGCTCCAACGCGTCCGTTCCTGCGGTGGGCGTCGGCGTGCCTCAGCGTTATACCTCGTTACCGCGCGAACGAGCTCAGCGAAAGATGAAAGCGAAGGCGAAGTGCAGCGGCAAATGAAAGAAGAGCGGGCGAGGAGGAAAATGGAGGAGGAGGCTACAGTGGAAGGATGAGGCGGATAGTGGAGGAGGCGCGGAGGGGAGACGGCCTGCGCGTGCGCTGAGTTGCCGCTGGCGTCCTCAGTCCCGTGGGCGATCTCATCTGCGCTTCCGAGGGGTGGCCAGGGTGGCGTGAGGTTGGGAGGACTACGCTCGTTCGCGGCGTCAGTTACTGAGGCCAGTCCACAGTACCAGCGTGTGTGACGGGGATCACTGCACCTGCAAATGGAGATGGCGAGCGGCGACGAGTAAGCCTCGATGTGACGCTCCCTTAGGTGTTGTCGCCGCTGACACTGGTAGCACGATTTTCCCGAGACGAAGGGCCGCTCTCAGTGTTGGTGGAACCAGGTGGAACTAAAGCGTGCGATGAAAACGTGGTGCCGTGCAAGACGAACTGGGCGGCGACGATTACTACGATATGGCACCAGAGAAGCACGCGTCGTCTGCATGGAAACAAAACGTTGCATGCTCTGCATGGCAGTTGTTGTGAATCGCGCCCACACCCACGCGCTTCCTTTCCAGATCTTGCGATTAGCGAGGCAGTCGCGTTACACTTCGCTCTGTTTGCAATGTGCCGCATGAGACAGATTGTCCGCGCTAGCTATGCTACTCTCAGCGTTATCTTCCCAATGGGAACCGTGTACCTCTATAACCATAATATTTAATACCTACACGCGAAATGAAAACACGCATTGAGCTGCACTTGCATTAGGGAGTATCGTAATCGTCGGGGATGTTTTTTTACCTTTTCCTCTAATCTGTGTCCACATTTTAGTGGTACAGATATTTGTGCACTTTACGCGCCTATTTAATTTCATCCATGGTTCTGACACTTTCTTGGAAACTAATTTTGCTCTGCGCTTCTCTTATCTCAGAAGGGCTCAACACATGTCGTCCGGCACTGCCACATTTGTGGCTTTACCGTGGGCCCCCAAAGCCTACCGGCCTACCTGCCTGTCATTAAGTTCCAACCGCAACAAGATGTCCGATGTGACCCACGAAATTATATTTGCGATCGTTAATGCTGGCACTTCTACATTTTCCCAATTTTCTCGCACGACCTCGCAGCCTCAAAGTGGTTTATGTTTCATAATTCTTGGATTCCACTTCCGTTCGAATCTTGGTGGAGACTTGAATAAGTATTCCCTTCCGTCTACCATTTATAACCCTTGAATGTTGGTATGACTTCCTGTTTAATTGATTCCACGTCAATAATCGTCTCTTTATTATCGATCATAAGTCTCAATTTCTCTGCGCCGAAATCTACGGCCTAAATGGGTCACTGCATTGCCACACATATTTATAAGTCTTTGGGAATATCTTGCATTGTCCGCTACTAGCACTATGTCGTTCGCATCCATCAACACAGAGACTTTCTGTACCACCTTTCGCCCATCACCAGGGCAAGATAGATCAAAACGTGATTCACTGCTTTCCAATCATCTTTCTATGCCGTTTGCATAAAGCGTGGACAAAAACGGAGGCAAAGAGGACCCTTGCTTCAGTATTCAGTGAACTTCCACAATTTCATTGCATTTCGGACATTCCAATACAATTGGTAGTCCATCGTTTCTATGTATCTCCATCAACAACTCTACGAAATTGTCGTCTGTGATCTCGTGCTTGAGAATATCCCATAGCAATTCCTTTTCTGCGTTATGGTAAGCTCCCTAATAGGTAGAAATGCTATCCATCAATGTAATTCAGAGCTAATTATTACGGTATGTACTGAGTTATTATAACGACATTATCCTGTAAGTGGCTGCCTTGTCTGAACCCATGCTGTTGTTCTACGAGTATTGGTGTGGGTGTGGGTGCAGGTGTAGTTCTCTACCAAATTCGACACCTCTAACTGGATGGCTTCCATTGCCACTGATATATAAACGACGTTACTCCAAGTGGCGCGTACGCTTCTCAATAATGGCCGTAGGCTGTCAGTGAAGCGCAGTGACCACTTCTTGCGAGGGGCGGCGCTATGGTCAACAATCTCGTAGGTTGCCACGACAGCTTCTTTTTCGCATCTGCTGGAGCCAGGAAGTCTCCAGAGAGAGATCTGAGGACCTTTACTGCATAATTTTGTGAGATCTGAGAGCTTTCCGCTGCGGAATCTGCTTTCGAATTGGCCCTTTGCGGGTACTACGGAGGACGACGCGCTTTGGTAGGTTTAACCGCCGTTTAAACTTCCATCCACAAAGGCTCATAACGGCCGATGCGGAGTGCGGAATCGGTAATCGTCAGTTTTTTTTTTTTAAACGAAGCTTGTTTTGCCTCTTTTCCACTTTTCCATTGTTGCTGCTGTTGCTGCTTTCTTGCAGGGCGCGTCGGGAGGTGGTTGAGAGCGTGTATATACATGGCAGAAGCGTGGCAGGGTGTAAAGGCAGAGAGATAAACTGGTTTGTATATTTCTGTCGTGCCACCACAACGCGCTTTGGAGCTCCCTGGGCGTCACCACAAAATCCTCATGACAGCTGTAATTATCCGTGATCCTCCGTAAACGCGTTGTGGAAAATACAGCGCTTACCTTTGTGCTAACGTGCAACAATCCGGAGGGGAGGTGGATAGGTTGGTTTAGAGAAGGTAGGCAGACGAGACAGAGAAGTGATGGAATTAACACAGTCATGAAACAAGTGAATAACAGCTTTGCCACTCTACACCTCGCAGCTCACTTACATGTGCCGTAGGCGGGTGAGGCCACTAGGCATGACAGCCGGCTGCAGGACAAACTGCATCAATTTATGTTTAATGTACGGTACGGTACGTTTCTGCTATTTATGAAAGATAAACACCATTCAGACTTGTCAAATGGCCAACTGACGCAAGGCGGGCAGACGAAAAGCCGCATTAAAGCACCGTAGCGTCCGGGCGACACTACAGAAGCGGCCACACGTCAAATTGACATTTCTTTGCCCACCGCGGTAGCTTTGCGGCTATGGCGTTCCTGGAACTCGGGGGTTCGATGCCGATTGCGGAGAAGTACGAAAGCGCTCGTGTACCTAGAATTAGATGCATGTCAAAGAGCCTGAGGGAGTCAAAATTAATCCGTAGTTCACCACTCTCGAGGAAGGAGGAAGGCGAACTTCAAGCATAACTGGTTTGAAATGTACATGATTGGAAATATAAACAGGAGATGAAGGTAAAGTTATCACATATGATTGTGATGCATATGGAGCTAAAGTGATTGCCACATAGGGGTGATCCAACCTGCTAGACCACGAACTGAATCGTCGCATCCAGACAACCAAAGATCCAGCTAGCAACGAAAAGTGCTGCACTAGACGACGCAACTACACGCGTTACGATCAGATCGACGCCTGCCCGGGTCTTGAACATCAGCTCGCTTGTCTAAGTACAATCAAAATACCCAACAATCGCCGCGTGACGACCGCCAAGGAAACACAGTTTAGGTCACGAAAAAATTAGACTTAGTGGGTTGCGCCGTTCGCAGATGCACAAAACGCTTTACTGTAATGAACACAGCACACAGTCAAAGGTCCACATCCACCCAGTCCCATCATAAAAACATTCGGGAGAGACACTTAAGCCTGCTAACGTACGGGAAAGCGAAAGCATTATACGGCTTGTAGACTTTGGAACGTCATGAACGCGCTCATTTTATATACTCATGATGTGGCACCAGCTCCTCCTCATTGACTGCACCGGCAGGTGCCCAATGACGCAAGCACGCACTACGCTACACCTTTATTAAGCCAGTTGGCTGCGACGTGACGTGTGCAAGGACGCATGGTCTAGGCACACCTTTAGTCAGGCATAGAGTTATTGTGCATGGCTCCTGCATGGAGCCAGAGTTGGACTTCTGTTTTCTACGTGCCGCCCCGTTGTCACTCGCCAAGCGCAGTCACTTGGAACTCAGAATTGCTGCAGAGAAGCCCACCTATCGCGACGCCATTCCTGCTTTTGGCCTCGTCCATTACAGCGCCATCGCCATCAGCGTGGCGCATTTTGTTGTGTCTGACGCACGCAGCAGCTATTCTGCGGATACATTATTACAGCGAAGCTGTACATGGCTGGCCGATTCGTCTGTCTGTCGCCTGTATGCCGAAAACTATCAGAATCAGCAATGACTCGAGCGTCGTCTTCCACTGCTGGCTCTGCTCGGCGCAACCACGCGAACGTGCTCGTGCACTGCTCCCGCGTTCGTCGTCGTCTTATTGCACAGGTGGCTCCGTTGCCGCTTATCATACCAGCGTATAATTTCACGTCTCTTCTGTCCCCGTAATGAGGAGGCATCGTTTACGTGGGTATGAGCCATTGCTTAAGCGGGTGTGAGCCATTCATTGTATTACGCGACCTGCCTATTTACTAACCGAAGTGATTCGCGAATGTGTGTGCATAGCTATCGTCACGATAAACACCAATAATGACAATAGATATGTTCGTACGTTTGGTCAAAATTCTGTGTCACCTCTGTGTAGTGCGCTAAGCAACTTCACTGGTGATACACTTTCAGAGAGTGGAATGCCTCATGATTTTTGACGTGTTTTTGCTCCTTGCGCCGTGGGCCATTTTTGGTACCCTCTTTCGGTCACGCCGACTACGACGGACTTACGCGTAATGAGGCATGTAATCCTTTCGCATTAAGATACGATTGCCTGGCAAGACAGCTCTAATAATTATAATTACACTTGCCCTACTGGAGCATGATGTCGCCAAGTAGAAAACACTGTTTAGGTTGGCTGGGCGTTTAAAAGCGAGAAAATGTGCACCAGTGAAAACATTCGTTTCTTGCAAAGGCATAACGTCGCAACTTTTAGCGCAGCCACAGTGATAATTTCGGCTTGTCTTATAGGACGTTGCAAAGCATGTGCGTTTAATGAAAATAATAATCAGGGTGCCAGCCATAATAAGTAATAAGCATGTACCAAACTGACCTGGTCCTGTTGTTCAAGCCGGCGCCCCGGGAAGAAGCCTAGGGGACATGCACGGCACACGTAAAAAGGCCCGCATCGACCCTTGAAAAGAGGGCCGACGTTTCATTGTTCTTTGTAACTCGGTACAGCGATCCGAGGCACCGTACGCGCCAGAGGCAGAGCTGTGGCCACGGTTTACTTGTCTTGGGACCACCAGTTCCACGTCAAGTTCATCCACGCCGAAAACTTTGAAGGCAGACGCAGAGGCCCAACGGCTTTTGAAGAAGAGCTCCAAATCGATCGCCGCGTTGGAAGCAACGCAATTGAGGCAGGTCAAGCTACAGCAGGTTTCGCTGGTGTATTAAGCGTAGGCGTAGGGTCAGATGCTTTCGCGATATTGAAAGCCTCGGTGCGATCAGCAACGCTGATGGTGTTCAGGCTCCATCGCCCACAGCATGCGTGTCATTTGCTGCTTGGGAGGGCGGTGAACATCGCGTGTCGAGATTGGTGGAGGACGAGGCCGCGTCATCAATAGCATGCGCTCCTTTTTTTGATTGAGGAGGTGACCGGACATGGCGTGTTGTGTTTGCCTGAGCTGATTGCCTGTTCTTAGTCATTTGTCGACGCTGCCTGATGTGAAGCCAAGACAATTTCTTCGACCACGGCGTCATGCGCAGTCGCGACCGCAGCTCACGCCGGCGGTAGAGGGGATGTGGTTTAGACTCGAGCAGCAGCGCCTGATTATGAGAGCCACACAGGGCACACGACAGCAAGGTGCCCATACCCGCAACGCGGACAAGGGTAGACACATCCTTCGTTTTCGTGACCATGGAAACCGTGACCAACGGCCACAGAACGGCGCGGTTCACTGTGCACGGTAGTGGTCACTGGAGCCGTACCGACAAAACACACGTTAACTACGGTAGTCAAATGCCACTCGGTGACCTGGTGCGCGTAGGTAATTGTGGATAGGGTTTGCCGTGCTCATTTCCATCCGAATGAAGCAGGTGAGTGTGAGCTCGCCTCGTCGTCCGCTCATAAGACCAGCGTTAACAAACAGAACCTTGCCGTGCGATGACAGGGCCTGGCCGAAGACTTCATCCGAAACGAACGACGGCAAGGAAAGGCAGGCCACGTTGGTTAACTGCTGGCTAACGGGAATGACTGGACCACGCTCGCCACAGATGGCAAGGCGACAAGAATCGACAATTAGAGTCATGAAAGCCATGCTCTTGACGGTAACTTGGAAGTTGAGATGTCCAGTGTGCTGAATACAGTAGACTTCAATAAGGCCAGCTATTCGGACCATCGCATCAGCAACGGTCTTGGGACTATTGCCCGCAGGATCAAGAACATCAAACAGTCGGGCAACCGAGGGAGTCCACGACACTGCAGCTGCTACGGCGCTGAGAGGTAGGCATCTCAGACGTGTAATACGCAGGGATGTTAGTAGAATCTCGCTGTCTTCGTCTTTTTGTGGACTATGTACATCGGTTATGAAGCAGACCAAATTTTGTAGCCTTGTAAATTATTGGATTCACCAAGTATATTTGCGTATGCATTTAAATGATATATGAAGCTACCCGCAAAGTGGCTCATATAAACCTTGCGTGCTGATCGCCTATGTCCAGCTCTGTTCTGCGTAAAGAAATATGTCTTCCTACATAAATCCTGCGCATATAATGTCGGCTGTCATCTATCTCAGAATTACACCAATGAAATTTTGAGGTATACCTAAGCGATACTTTTTTTTCATTACATTTTTTGATTTACCCACTCAGTATGGTCCACTGGATTCTTAATGAATCCCTCAGAATGGGAATGCCCATATGCATGATTCCTACACAAAACATAAAGGTATACCATCCTGTCACGCACCCCTTGAACGAGTCGCCAACGCCGGACCAAATTCCAAAGCCGACTTATCAGATTCCGAAAATAACCCCATCAAAGCAAGGGCACTTAAAAAGGGGCCCTCTGGTGTGCCAGCGAACGCTGGTTGTGGTCCAAAGACCGAGTAAGAGCCCAGAGTTGTCAAAACACAACAAAATATATTCTTCAAACGAGGCATTTACATACGCACGTGTAAACTTAGACTAGACACATCCCAATACAATTCAGATGGGAATACAACATTAGAAATGAATTAACGACAAGCACTAAGAATCCAACACGTAAAGTGCAGAGCGAATAGGAACACACAGTGCCAATCATATTCACCAGCGCTGGTCTTGAGCCGCACGATCTCGGCGTAGCTCGAGGCAAATCCCGAAGAAGGGACTTCTGGAAATGCAGTCGCTCGATGAACCCGTTGGTTAGCTTGCCGGGGAATCCCCTTCTTCCGTAGACGGACAGTCTTCACGTCACATCTCTTCACCGGCGCGGCCTGATCCCTCTTCTTATTGCGGCACGGCGCTTTTATTGCCTTCGCCGGTGGTTCTGGAACCGTCGGTTGGAGCTGTGATCTAATAGCATGAACAAAGCCTGGGAAGCTTCTAGGCATTTCAGGCGTCTTCGACCGCGGTCGTCGGAGTGTCGTCGAGGAGGGTGGTGACTCATCCATAGGCGCACGCTCACGCTGTAGTACTCCCCCTCTCTCACTCGACTCGCCGGGTGAGAGAGTGTTCAGGTGCGCGTGCGCTCTCTCTCCCTCTCTCGTTACCATCGCCTTCGCGTATCTTGTGCTAGCCTCTAGACTCGGTCGATCGCGTCGGCTGTCTGGGGCGTATGTGTTCTCATCCTCAGTCCAAGCTGCCGCGGGCTGGCTTGTTCCATGCAAGCTTGGATGACGCGCGGCGTGCGTTTAGATTATGCGCTCTTTTGTGACCCATCGGCTCTCTGAAATATCTAAAGCTGAACCATCTGTTACTAGAATGGTTAGTATATTTGATGAGTTGTTTGATTTCATTACCCTTCTTTATTTAGCCATTTCTTACCTGTCACTGGGGTGTGTCCGTTTTATTGCGACAGCAATTATATGGGCACTCCAAGCGCATTCCTGCCATCGCCGTCGTCGTCGCCGTGAGGTTCCGTATGAAGTGAAACAGCGATAAAATCGTCGCCGCGCGCCATATGATGCGAGGTAAAGCGCGCGAGGGACGCGTGCTTTCACGGAGAGCGAACGCATCACGGACAGCAAACGCCACGTCTCCTGTTGTGCAAAAGGCCGTGGGAAGATGGGAGGAAGGGAGGGGAGGCGACGTTTTGCTGTGGCACTAAATGCATATCTTGCGACCAGGAGCAAGGGGAACTGGCGTCTCAATCTCCCACGCGAAAGGAAAAAAGCGGGCAGGCAGTGCGGAAAGGAGGGGGCGTGGCTTCTACTCTGCCAGTAACTGCGTACTTCTACTTTGCGCGGCTGAAGGCTGTCGCACGCACCGTATCTTGAAAGCGATCTCCCCACTGCTCTGACCATTGTATGCGATATACTTTCGCCGCACAGTTTGCGTTGAAGCGATAGACTGCACGAACCTTCGGTCACTGCTCCCACGCGCTTGCTCACGCCAGCGTTTTGACAGTGCTTGTCTGCGGTCATCGAGTGTGATGTATTCATGTTTGCTTGTGCGAGCTGACACCATGCTTGGTAATTGAGTTAGTAAGCCAATGTGTCCAAGTTTATGCAGCCGATAAAACTACTATCCTTACTCCGTCTACTATACTAGTAAATTTGCTATCGCAATTCATGTTGCCCCTTTCGGGCGACACTGCGTCTTCTTTCGGGTCAATCTCCAAAAAGAGTATGTCCCACTGTGGCGCAAGCCATACCGAATGCGTAAGTGTTGGTTGACACGTGTCATGCTGTTGTGTGCGTACACCAGCCATCACCAAAATCGGTGCATCACCCTTAGCTGTAAACGATTTACTTTACTGCTTTATTAAACTCCGAGTTGAATAGATTACGATGCACGTGTTGGATCTGCATACATTTTTATTGAAATAATTTCTATGTATTCCATAAACTGAAAAACCAGCAAGTGGGGGGAAGAGCCAAAACAAAGCTATCGCATTCAAGGAATGCTGCGCATTTCCGATTCACTACCTGGAGGCCCAACTTCCATAGACGAAGGTGACTCACACGTTTTTTACTTCTGGAAAGGAGATGGCTCGCTCGGACCAGCAAATGTTTATTCGAAAAACAACACAAGAAACCAAGGCTTACTCTGTATTATATTTCGCCAGTTTTATGTGAGTACCTTGCGATACGGGGGAAACTGATTTATGTCAGAGCGAACACTACATTGACGACGTGAAGTAAAAATTCTAACAGGAACGATTCCGTCAAATTAATTGTTATGTGCACTGCGCAGCACATATTAGACGAGATGTTGGGAAAGAATGTTTAGGTAGTGTAAACTTACACTCTTAAATCCTTGAGGTATTTAACCAATGACTTGAAGTATTCAGGAACGTGAACAATAATTTTGTCTGTCTCCTCCAGACTGATGTTAGCTCTCCTAAAATCAGCTTGAAGTGCTTCGAAAACGGGAAGCTGTAAAGAACCATTAATAGCCTCATTCATACAGGGGAGTAAAAGATAATTGGCTGTTGTGAATGATACGTGCAGCATAACTTTCTGACTAGCAATATATGAAGTATTGCAATAGGTAACACAAAGGCTTAGCTCAGCTGGCTTGGGAAAAGTTGGTGTTATTCAGAAAATAAAAAAAAGTCCGGGCTAAAGGTAAGCATTGAAAGTGTCAGCAATGTTTAGCGCTGCGCTAAACGTAGAGGTGACATAACGTGATGCAGAACGTGAGAAAAAAACTGGTGTGCTCCAGATAGTGGGTAGGCCCCTTCTTAGACAGCTGCGGTCCAGCTTGACTTTCAGCTGAGCTGAACCTGAGCCTGAGCTGAACCTGAGCTCAACAAAAAAGGAATGAAAAAATTATTTTTGCGCGAACCTGAACTGAACAGGAACGTCAAGATAGTTTTTTTCAGTCACAGCGAAATCGAACCAAACAAACAACGACGTTTTGCTCTGGTGAGCCATTTTCTCTGCAGCTTTTCATCAATGCATTGGCTGTGGTTGTGACCTAACTATGCTACCTTATATTGCCCCGTCGGTATTCGTGCACAAGTGCACCCTGGCGCCGACAAAGACGACGACCGGGCTGCTCGAGATTCCGGAAGGCATCTAGAGAAGAAGAGATTCTTGTTCTTGGCGCCTCTCTGGTTGAGATTGCAAAAGGCTTAGAGCGTCGATTCACATCACTTCGCCCCTATCATATTCCGGCGCCTGAAACAGCTAATGATTACATAGCAGTCACATTAGAAGAATTAATGAGAGTGGTAAAGATGCTGCCAGCTTCAGCACCAGGTCCTGATGGCATAACTACAGCAATGATAAAACTATTATTCGAATTATCTCCCCAGGGTTTGCTTACTCTTATAAATTCCTCGATTAAAAATGCATGGATTCAACCAGATTGGAAGGTTTCCAAAATAATTCCGCTACTCAAAAAGCCGGGTGATGGATATACAATAGATAACATTAGACCTATTTCTCTGACCTCAAATCTCGTAAAATTATTCAAGAGAGTTCTATATGGTACATCGATAGGTGGATAGGCGAGAACCAAATATTAAGTGATTCTCAAATAGGATTCAGGCCCGGCTGCTCAATTTGGTGTGCTCATGTTGACTTGGAGAGTCGAATTCAACTCGCTCGCCGCAACAGCCAGTACGCTGCCTTAGTCACATTAGACATTGCAAAGGCGTATGACAGTGTCGATCACTGTACCTTAATCAACAGTCTCGAAAAGTGAGTCTCCCACAGTATATAATTGCATGGATTCAAAATTTTCTAAGCGGACGCACATTTTATTGCTATAAAAACGGTGTGTCTTCTCACATTTACAAACAGACAAGGGGCGTTCTTCAAGGTGCAGTACTTTCCCCCGTATTATTTAATATTTTACTAAATCACACCCCGACACATCATGACGTGCAGGTATACGTATACGCTGATGATATCGCATTTTTCTCAGTATCAAATGATATTCATAGCTTATATAAAACTTTGCAATTGTATTTGAATAAGATTGTAATTTCGCTAAAAGGAATACAAATGTCGCTAAATGTCAGCAAAAGTGCAATCATTGTTTTTCCCTTAACTTTTCCTATCCGAATAACACTGTCGTCTGGCCAGGAGATTATTCAGCAGGTGCAATCTTTAAAATATCTGGTAATGATTTACGCATAAAAGCTTAATTGGAAGACACACATAGAATACATCGCATCTAAGGAGCACGCGCAGTTGGTTTATTACGAAGAGTCAGCAGCAATCGTTTTGGAATGCGCAGGGAGACCTTGCTGATGATTTATTGTATGTATGTCCGCCCCACTCTAGAGTTTGGATGTGTGTTATTTTCTGGAGGTCCTACTTATAAATTACGCCCTCTGGTTCTTTTAGAACGCGAAGAACTACGTCTATGTCGCGGCCTTCCAAAATATGTAGCGAATAATATTCTTTATCATGAAACTCACCTGCCTTCTCTTCAAACTCGTTTTCGTATACTGACAGTCCAAACGTTACTGAACATATATGCTTCTCCCCAGAGATGCTCCTTCTATATGTTTATTAGAGAACCGACTGCATTCTTTGAGAATCAATGGTCCAGAATGCATTGTCCCCAGGTAGTTTTTGTGCAGAAACTATTAGAGCCATTAGAAATATCAATCCGTGATGTGGATTTTCAAAATTTCCCTACTGCGACCGTAAGCGTTGATTTCGATGATATATTTCCTAATAACGCTAAGCTCCTGCCTACTCAATACCTAAAATGTTTGCTAGATGACCATCTCGAGAACCTCCAAATAAATGCAGTAATAGCCACAGATGCTTCTGTCAGTGAAGAGATGGCAGGAGTGGGTATTTTTTCGGCATCATTAAATTGGTCTTTCTCCCTTCGACTACCCGACTTTACGCCAATATTTCAGGCGGAGTTATTAGCGATTATCCTAGCTCTACGAAAACTTCCCACATCTATTACTTAAGCCGTAATTTTAACCGACTCCTTTTCTGTTTGCTCCGCTTTATCAGTGCCCAATTGATCTATCATTCTCCGAGAATTTCATTCATCCATCCCCCGACATTTACGCCTTATCCTTCTGGTATGGGTGCCAGGGCACGTGGTGCTCCCTTTAAACGAATCTGCAGACGCACTAGCAGCGGCATTTCTTAACGGCCCGGTACTGAGGATCCTAAGACCTTCGGCATACGTCACTTCTGCGAGATAAAAAAAAAATTCTGTCCAAGAAGAACGTGCCAAATCATGTGTACTCAATAACACCGCTTTTCAGCACATTAGGTTTCCTTGGCACAGCAGATGGTGTTCAACAAGAAAATTTGAAGTGTCGTTTACTAGAATGCGTTGCTGAATACCAAGGCCTAATTTCTATACCCATAGGTCTGGTTTGGCGCCTTCCCCTCAATGCTTTTATTGCAATGAACCCGAAACTATGGATCATTTCTTTATAGAGTGTCGTAGGTTCACCATGCATAGAAAACGACGTCTAGAAGGTCCCTTCCGCCAACTTGGATTGACCATTACGCTACCTATCATTCTAACTCTGGGGGCGTCGGCACTGGGACACTGTAATAGGAACGTATGTGATGCCATATTTAATTTTGTAATGGAAACAAGGAGACTGCCATGCAAATTTTTTTTCACAAGACAACAAAAATATTTGCTTCAAATTTTAAGATGCTATAGCATGAAAATTAATACTAACGATTATAATTCATTTATTATCTCATTCTTAAGTAAGAAAATCCCATTTAGGTATCCTTCAATTTTCTTCCCACTTCCGCCCGATTCATGGCCAATCAATCCCCCGTAGTGGGTTGTGCTATTTCTATAGGCACCAAACCAAACAAAACTCTATGGTTTCATCTCCCGAGTACGGCGCGGTGCTTCTATAATAAAGCTCCTGAGCTTTGTGTATCGCGACACTGGTGGAGTTGCTGGGTACCGTCGCCTCATGATCGGCACTCCTACGAGCAGCCCTGCATCTAGCCCCACAAGACACCCACGCGTCGAGACGCCTGTTCACCGCACGAGCCACCGCCTGCAAGGTTTGAGCCCCGAATTGGGTGTCTTGCACACATCGTCTTCATCAACGGCCGCCACCCCAGCTCCAGCAATGGAACTTCCAAGCAGCCCAACTCAGGTAACAGTTCAAAACGTTCGGATTCCTGAACCATATCACGGTGACGCGCATGAAGATGCGGTGGACTGACTGGAGAAGTATGAACGGGTAGCGAGATCGAATCACTGACGCCCCGATGAAAAGCTTTTCAACGTCTATTTCGCCCTCGAAAAAAGTGCGAAGACGTGGTTTGAAAACCGCGACAACGTGGGACGACTTTTCGCGTCGGTTTCTTGACACATTCGGGGACACAAATCGACGTGAAAACTCACTGCGCCTTCTCGATACGCGCATCATAAGCCAAATGAAGGTGTCGCCATGTTTGCCGAAGACATGGCGTGTTTATTTCGCCGCGCAGATCCCAACATGACGGAGGCTAAAAAGCGCAGCCATCTCATGCGTGGTGTCAAGGAGCAGCTGTTCGTGGCCTTGTGCGCAATCCGCCGACAACAGTGGACGAGTTCATTAAAGAGGCCACAGCAATCGAGCGGGCGCTGCAGCAGCGGTACCAACAGTACGATCGTCTGATTTCCGGGGCACTGACAGGCGCTGCAGCACTGGTGACGGACAATAAAACCTGCTTGCGCCAGTTCATACGCCAGATTGTGCGCGAGGAAATTGCGAAGGAGAACGCTAGGCTCGCACCGCCGCATGAGTTCCCGGTTGCCTCCGTCGCTGAAGTGGTACGACAGGAACTCTGACAGGTGCTTTCCCCTTCCGAGCCTCGTACCGATCTATCATACCAGCCGAATGCACACAACTACGCAGACGCGGTCCGCCCTCCGTCGCCGTCTGAGCCGCCGTACCAGCCGAACTCATACAGCCATACAGACGCTGTTTACCGTCCCTTGTCTTCCCTGCCGGCGGCACAATACCGTCAACGGCCTCCTTTTGCAGCCTGGGCCCAACGGGAACCTGTCAGACGGCCCCAGCTCCGTAGGACCGATATATGGCGCACTGAAGATCGGCGACCATTGTGCTACGTATTGTGGATAGCCAGGACACATCTATCGTTTCTGCCCTCATAGCCCAGCTGGCTACCAGGGCGGCCCATATTGCACTACGCGTCGCCTTGCTGACGAAAACCGTGTCCCTTTGGACGACAGCCGCACTGGCCAGCAAGTGAGCTCTTCGAATCTCCGGTCGCGCTCACCGTCTCCAGCACGTTTCGCCTCGCCGAACAACCGCACTTTTGCTGACGTCGTTAGAGCTCGTTCTGCCAGCCCACGGCGGGGAAATTGAAAGCAGCAACCTCAAGGGGGAAGGTTGGAAGTCCTCAAATTGCCGAAAATCCCCCCTTGTTGCCGAGAAAGGAAGACGCCGATCAAAACGTAAATAATGCCGACAAAACAGTGACTGCCGAGCTCGCTGTTACGATTGACGGGCACGAAGTGACGGCCTCCGTAGACACTGGCGCAGACTTTTCAATTATGAGCGATGCGCTGGCAGACAAACTCAAGAAAGTCAGGACAAAATGGACTTGCCCTTATATTCGCAATGCTGGCGGCCAGATTATGACTCTTACAGGCAAATGTACTGCAAGGCTCACGATCGGGAACCCAACTTTTGTCGCCACATTCGTAATTCTGCCGCAGTGCTGCAAATCACTCAATTGAGGCATGGACTTACTAAGGGAGTATGGCGCCGTTGTCAACATATGCGACGGCGTAGTAACGTTTTCCCCTGCTATAGACACGACCAATGGAACAGAGCGACAATGCCGCACCTTACGTATTATCGAAGAGGACGTCTGCATACAACCACTGTCTTGCAGCCTTGTTTCCGTCAGTTGTGGGACACAGCTCACCGAAGAAGCGGTCGCGGAACATGCAGCCGCCCTTCTCTTCAGCCAAGGAGTCGCCATCGCCCGTGGCATCGTCTCCTTAGTCGACGGGCGTACAGAGGTTCTATTGACAAATTTCACAAACGAACGTCGGTTATATCGGTAAAGGCGCCGCTGTTGCGTATGTCGATGAAATCGAACACACTGAAGACTGTTTTGCTACGCAAGGAGAAGCCAAGGCTCGTACAACGCCATGCACACCCGCCGTCGATATTGGACCGAGCTTAACACCTGCAGATCGACACCGGCTTATGGAACTGCTTGAGCAGTTTAAGGACTGCTTCTCGTCTACGTCGCGAGTTGGTCAAACGGAGGAGACCCATCCTACAGATCCCGTATCGTGTAGCTCAGAAAGAACCCGAGGCAATACAGCAGCAGGTTGAAAAGATACTACAGGATGATGTCATCCAGCCGTCGAACAGCCCATGGGCACCACCTGTGGTGCTTGTCAAAAAAAATATGGTAGCTTGCGGTTCTGCATTGATTATCGCAAGCTGAATCATGTTACAAAAAAAAGATGTGTATCCGCTTCCGCGGATTGATGACTCTTTAGACAGGCTACGGCATGCGCGCTACTTCTCCTCTATGTACCTTAAGAGTGGATACTGGCAAATAGAGGTAGATGAGCGTTATCGAGAGAAGACTGCATTCGTGACGCCTGATGGGCTTTATGAATTCAAGGTTCTGCCTTTCGGCTTATGCTCGGCCCCAGCCACGTTTTAAAGGCTCATGGATACTGTCTTATCCGATCTGAAGTGGAAGAGATGCCTGGTGTACCTCGACGATGCGATTGTTTTTTCCGCCACTTTCGAAGAACATCTAAAGCGGCTGCTGTCAGTTCTTCAAGCCATACGGTCCATGGAAGTCACATTGAAACATGAAAAATGTCACTTCGGGTTTGAAGAGCTTCAGTTTCTAGGTTATGTAGTTAGTCAACAAGGAGTTAAGCCTGACCCCGATAAAACTGCTGCAGTCGCAAAGTTCCCTCGGCCTACGGATAAGAAGGCGGTCAGACGCTTCATGGGTCTCTGCGCTTATTACCGACGATTTATTGCCAATTTTGCGCATCTCGCCTCTCCACTCACCCGCCTCACAAGAGACGACGTTGCGTTTGTATGGGGAGAGGAGCAAGAAGCGGCGTTCAACGAGTTGCGGGAGCGTCTACAAACTCCGCCAGTACTCGCTCACTTTGAGGAGGATGCGTCAACAGCGATCCACACCGATGGCAGCAACGTGGGCCTTGGAGCTGTCCTTGTTCAGTGGCAGGACGGTGGCGAGAGAGTAGTTGCTTATGCAAGTCGAACATTGTCACGTGCCGAGTCCAACTACTCAACCACGGAGAAGGAATGTCTGGCCGTCGTATGGGCAGTCACGAAGTGTCGCCCGTATTTATACGGTCGCGCCTTTCAAGTGGTAAGCGACCATCATTCGCTTTGCTGGCTGACCAGTATGACAGACCCGTACGGACGTTTGGCACGCTGGAGCTTACGGCTTCAAGAGTACGATATGACAATGGTGTACAAATCGGGAAGACAGCACCTCGATGCCGACTGCCTCTCCAGATCACATATTGAATCATCTAGCGCAGATGCGGATAAATGCCAGGCTTTTTAGGGATTGTTGATGCGGCCGCCATCTCTCGGAAACAGCAAGCCGACCGAGAGCTCAACACCTTGATCGAGTTTTTGGAAGGGTGAGCTACGAAGGTATCGAGATTATTTTCACGGAGTCTACCTTCATTCTCTTTGTGCGATGGCGTTCTCTATAGAAAGAAGTTCTCTCCAACAGGGAATATCCATCTGCTAGTCGTTCCCGAAGTTCTCCGCCGCGAAATCTTGCAAGCCTAACACGACAAAGTCACCTCGGGCCACCCTGGTTACACGCGAACACTAGCACGAATTAAACAAAACAATTACTGGCCTAGGCTCGCAGAAGAGGTGCAGCACTACGTGAGGACATGCCTTGAGTGTCAGCGACGCAAAACACCACCGACTACACCCACTGGGCTAGTGCACCCCGTTCTGCCACCGGAAACGCCGTTTGCTCAAATTGGCATAGACCTCCTGGGCCCCTTTCCACTATCTGACAGCGGCAACAGATGCGTCATAGTCGCGACGGACTATCTAACCCGATATGCGGAAACCAAGGCAATTCCGAGGGGCACGGCAACTGAAGCAGCACGATTCTTTATCGATAACATTGTCCTCAGACACGGTGCTCCAGCGATCATCATAACCGACAAAGGAGCCGCATTCACAGCTGAGCTTCTGCGCATTGTGCTCACGCTAAGTGGCACAGCCCATAGGAAGACGACGGCCTATCATCCGCAAACAAATGGGCTTACCGAGCGCCTCAACAATACTATCGCAGACATGCTTTGCATGTATGTCGATGTGGAGCACAAGAACTGGGACACAATCTTACCATAGGGCACATTCGCATAAAATATGGCACACCAAGAGACAACGAAAATTGTCCTTACGTCCTTGTCACGGCGCGTGGACAGGAATGGAGACGGGTAGGGGAGAGGAGGAAAGAGTGTAGCGACGGCACCTCGGCACGAGGCCTGCGCTTCTGTAGTTATGGAGTCTTGCGCCTTGGAGGTGCCGACGCGGCTGCAGGAGTGGTTGCGACAGATGCATGGCAGGTGCGGTCACTGCGACGGCGCTTGTGTCGGCGTAGTGTGGTGCCGTGGGAAAGAAATTTATGATTTCATAATGTATGCAGTCAATGTATGTAGCCTAAACACCTTTGCTGGTAATCCTTCCCCATATGAATGTTGCGGCCCCACTAAGATTTTGCTTTCAATTATGCTTTGCTCAAAATTTGGCGGCTGTGCAGACATGCTTCGGCAGTGATGCCACATCTCCCATCAACTGACTGCTGGGCTGTCGTTAAGCTTTCCGACAAGTATGCGCGTAGCAAAAGGAGCGTATTTTCTATTCGTTATCACAATGGTAGGCCTAGATAATCATTTTTTGTAATAGAAAGCATCCCAAGAGAAACAATCAAAAGCAGTTTAGTGCGTCACACTACCTTACTCACCTGCCCTCGCAAACACTCAGGCACTGAGCTTTTACCCTCCTTTCTTGCCATCTACAGGAGCTTTCGTTATCAAAAATCACCGCCCCTTCCAGTCTGGGAAGATGGTCGAACAGCGAAACTGTGTTAGTTACATGTTAGTGAGTGTCCAGGGGCGGTATTTAGTAAGAGTCTACGTAGTGGACTGTCCATTTCGGCGGTCGTTGATTCTCTGCTCCTTGATGTGCAGGAAGGTGCCAGCCAGTCTCCTTACTGCACGTCAAGCAGCAGCGAATCAACGGCCGCCGAAATGGATAGTCCACTAGGTAGACTCTTACAGAATACTGCCCCAGTTCTCTGGTCAAAACCTGCCAGAGGCATCGGCTGCCGTCAGGGACACCGCGCGCATTCGGCACGACCGCGGGGAAACACCGAAGGCATCGGAAGCAGCTCTGCGGGTTACATCGTTGGTGCTGCTACATATTTGTGGTTTTGTGAGTGAGTATTATCTTCTTCGCGTGAGGTTTCTCTGTTTTGGCATGATGTTTATTCGCGTGCAAGTTGCGCTACACCTCTTTTGTGCGCCACTAATGAGAGCAAGCGACGAGCGGATTCACGAGCCAACTCTCGCTGATGCTCGTGGTAGGCAGCCCCATCTTGAGGAGTACGCACTGCTCGTGGTCTTTCCATAGTTGCACCACAGCCCATGTGTGATGCGCGTTCGATATCGGAAAGGGCGCGCTGCACAGAAACATCTTCTCTTGTACCCATCGCCTCTTCTCCTCGCGCCCAACGCTCCCCCTCATTGGTCGCCTCCTCCCCCAGCGCGCCTCTCCTCCTCTGCTGGCCACGTGCCCTGCCCACTCCGGCGCGCCGCTCATCATCTACTGTCACGTGACCTGCGTAACACGGACGGCGGACGGTGAAGTGTCGACTAAGAACAGCTCCGCTGTTAAAAGGAAGATAGCTATGTATATACGCCATATTCAACTAGTGCTGCGCCATCTCGTCTGCTACCGAGAGCTTGCACGACGACTGCACTACGAAGTCGCGAGCGCAGGAGAACCGCGAACTCAGGCAGGAGTTGGCTGCACGAAATCAAATCAAAGAGCCCGGTGCAGGTGGCGCGCGCCGCGCTGTGAAATGGAGGACAAAACTGCTGCACTCCCTGAACTAGTGCAGGAGATGCAGACAAATAGAAGGGACCAAAAATAATCTGTCGCTTCTGAAGGGCATCTTCACAACGTGATTTTTAAAGTCAAGCATTTTGTCTGTATCTTACGTTTTTGTTGAAATATGTTCTAAAAAACGAATTCGACCTCCCCTGTTGGTATGTGGTGACCGTATGGGAAGTAAGTGGAGAGGCTCAGAAAATTAGCCAGGGTCGGGCAACTAGGAGAGGGCGAAGTGGGGTGATAAGTATTTCACGATTTTCTTGTTGCGTTGTGGCTGGACGGGATTCGCGTTCTTCGTCTGTTGCTGTAAAATTGTGACACGAATGGTTATGTGCAGCCTGCTTATAATTTTGCCTCCTAGCTCTGTAAAGGCTGAAGTGTAAAGGCCATGAAGTGGAAAACCTCCACTCTCTCTTCGTTGTTGCACCTAAATAATGTCTTTTAAGCACTACCTATAAAATTCTGGTCCTTCAATTATTAACAGATATAGAGAAGAGTGGCCTGAACAACAATTTGTGAAAAGGTACTTCGTTTTCGTTAATGAGTAATTATTGTCTGCGTTTTACAAGAACAAAGTAGAAAAAGAAGGAGATATAGCTTTCTGAAATTTCGGTAAACTGCGAAAAGTGTGATTTTCTCCACGTAATATAATGTTGCCAATTATGGAGACTTCAACAGACATGGCAACTGCCATCTTGCACCACATGAGGGGAATGATTCGTATGTGTTCCTTATGGTTGATTTTGCCGCATGCGCTTCCATTATAAAATATCAGAGTTATTAACAACATCCGCGCATAGATGTCAAGCAGCATATATCTTTCTGAGGATAGGATATTGTGAACATGTGCCTGCACTACAATGATATATGATAGTTTTGTTCTTGTTTTACTATACCAAGTGCTAACGGTTTGCACTGCAATAATAGACCTCGCGCCTAACCCACAATAAACAAATGTATATTGAGCTACCTTAGAGACTGCAAATGGGCGGCGTGTAAAAACCAATAGCCTGACCATAGTGGGCGAGAGAAATACAAAACGTTCTGCAGTTGAAAGGCAGACTTTAAAGTAGCAATGTCACTTTGATTACTTGGGTCGATTTCTTCCAAGGACTTAGGAAGGTTTATAGGTAGCGTCCTAAAGCGGCAGAGCGTTACAAAAATCCCAAATTTCTTTATGCCCCATTTGTGTGTTATTGTGTGCCTAGCAGTTAAGATGCCGCAATTTTAGGTACCTTATTTCTAAATATTCATAATAAAAGCGATGTTGTTTTGATTGAGACATAACTTCTGCAGACAACCAAGCCTCATTCAAATTGTCAGCGCCACCACCGTTGTGGTCATCGTTTCGACGTGCATGCGCGGCTGAGGGTGGACGGTTAGGTCTCCTATACGCGCTGTTCATGTGGCTCCACAAGCTACGTAACCAAGTCGACATACCGTTACACTACTCTTAATGGGCTCTGAAGAAGTCACTGTAGCGTTCTGGCTTCTGCTAGCAGAAGAACCGTTGTGCGCGCGCACATTTTGTTCCTGCTGAGCAGTTCTATGCATGCCATATCATAATGCAGACGCTGGTCTGAGCTGAACGAACAGTATATGCAAAGCTAATTGTGTCCATTATTCATTAGGCGCTGACAAGCACTGCCGGTTTTCCGTCGGTCTCAAATTGTGCACTATAGAGTTGCGACAGCATTGCAACGCAGAGGCTGGCATTCCTCACTGGTCCAGATCTCTTTGCGGCCGGCTAAATTCCAGGGTGCTGTACCTGCTGCGTAGCATGAGGCGTAGTGCGTTGCGCCATGTCGCCTAAGCGTGTTGTTATAACATAATGGTCTGGAGCTCCAGCGCGATGCCAAACAATGCTATCGTTTTCAATGCTTCGACTTCGTACGAAATTGGGACTCTTTGCAGCCGTTTCAGCGAACAGTGTTACATGGTAGTATAAAGCGTTGTCAAGAACACTTTTTTATATAGTAGTTTGCTTCTTGTAGAAAGCCACAACACATAGCAATAGAAATTAGCAGTCCTGCTTACCTCATCATCAAGCTCATCTTGCCAATTTTTAATGGTAATAACAGTGTGTGTGACATGCTTCTGAGCATCCAGTGCCATCTAGAAATGAATATATGTTTATATGTTTATAATTGTTGCGGAATAATCTGAAAATATCAGTGAACCTTCCATAGTAGCAGAATTTCTGTTATGGGATTTTTCCAGGGGCACAATTTAGATAACACGTTTCTCTGTATATTGTTAAATAAAATAAGAAAGGTGGATGGGCACGAAAGGAGTTGGGGGTGTGCACTATGTGTATCTAATTCCAACTGAGTGTCCATATTTAGTATTTTAGTTTTTCTTGAGCAGGTGTCAGTATTGATAATACTGATATTTTACGTATGGGCCACTTAAAGTATGTTCGCCTCCAATAAAATATCAAAATTTGTATCTGCAGGCAAGCGTCTCCTAAAACGAAGCGTCCCTTTCATCATCTAGAGACCAAAAGGCATGGACAATACACAACCTAGCCTTACTCCTCTCTCGAAAGAGCGGCAACTGAGAAGACATGTGCGTAGTTACAGGTCTAAAGATACTTTACGAAGCACTATATAAGTGTCACTTTGTCCTATATCTCAAGGCCAATGCTATATGGTATTCTGTCGCTAGGGCCTGTGATATTATTACCTGATGCCAATTGGTTATTGAAACTACAATCAAAGTTTCTGAAGTGTCATAATAGTCAAATAAAAATACCGGCTAAACCCATGTCAGGACGAATGTCGAGGTTGATGCGATTAGCTTTCAAGCAGTGTAGCTACACACCGTATTGCTGAGGGCACATTTATTTAGAACTTGAAGTGGTTAGGCTGAAATTAAAATTGTTCAGCAAGAGGTTATCTACATTGTGTCTGTGATCAGCCTACTTTTCTGTGACACATCGTTGTCGTTCTATGGAACGGCAACGAAGGTGTGGTAACAATTACTTGTCGATTCTGAAATGACGATTGCATAACAATGGAAGCGTGACGATGACAGCATGAGGACAATGAAATGACGAGTGTACGCCGACTATGGTGCGATGACTGTAGGACGACCATGCGCCATGAGGACGGTAGGACGAGAATCGGATGACAAAGCTAAGATGCCGACAATGCGGCGACCCCGAAAGCATCACTACTAGCGTATGACAGCGAAGCAATGACTGCGATGTCATGGCAACAGCGGCAGACACACGATTAAATAACGACAGTATAATTGCGATAGGATGACGAAGATGACGATACGATGAAGAAGGAGTGTCGAAGGAATGATAAATGCGATCAGATGACCATGAATAACAATGGTAGGGCCTTCATAAAGTGATGACGATGGCACGACGAAAGCTTTATGATGAACGACAATGAAATGAGGACGACGGCAGGACAGCGATGGTTTGACGAAAATGAAATGAGGAATCTGCACTGACACTGACGGCACAACTACTACGGCATCACCACAACTCTATGACAAAAATGCACGACGACGATTAAAATAACGATGATGGCATGGCAACGCTGGCAGTATCATGATTGATTGACAACGGCATGATTACGGTGAAATTACGAGGAAGGAATGACGTCCATTGGAGTAATGACGGCTTGACTACAATGAAATGACGTTTTTGAAGTATTGACGGTGGTACAACGTAATGGTGTCTGCATGAATACAGTGTGTTGACGAAGACTGTGCAACGATGATGGCATGATGCCAATGCCATGATGAGACGAGGCTGACGAATCTAAAATGACAACCATAAAACGACTACGATCGCATCGTTACCAGGACATACCTAGAGGCCAAAGCTATTTGGTTACTTCGGTCTCTTGGTCGGGCTCCAGAGGCTAGACGGAGAGATGGACTCAGAATACTTGAAGGAAGCAAAGAATGGCATTCACATCAAAAGGCATGTGTTTGTAAAAGCCCGTACTGAGAACCACTGCTAGCGGATTCACTTTATACGAGAGACAATAAATCAACAAGGTAGGTACCTAAAACCAAGGACACTAGAAAGACTTAACTCTTAATGGGAGATTGCTTGTTGACCAAGTTAACGGTACCACAAGAACCCAAAGGGAGATAAAAACAAACAGAGTGAATTGACTGCGGTTCGCTGAGCCGGCTGCACATACTATGAAATGCCAAGGGAAAACACGGGGCAGCGCGTCTGGGTCTAATTTTTCTCATCTCCAACAGCCTATTTTCTTGCGCACTGCAGGACGAAGGCCTCTCCCATCGATATCCATTTACCACTGCCTTGCGCTATCTGATTCCACGTTGTGCGTACAAATTTCCTAATTTCATTACACTTCTTAATTTTCCGCCTTCCTTGATTGCGCTTCTCTTTCTTTGCCACCTATTTTGTAAATCTAATGAACCACCGGTTTTCAGTACCACGCATAAAATAACCTTCCCAGCTTCATTTTTTTCTTTTATTGTCAACTAGAGTGATGGTTACCTTGCTCTCTGATCCACACCGTTCGCTCCCCGTCTCTTTAAGCTATATTTAACATATTTCGATCCATTGCTCGTCTCGCCGTCCCTAACTTGTTCGGAACCATCTTTCTTAACTTACAATTTTCGATCGTATATGTTAGTACCTGTAAAATTAAAAAATTTTACACCCTTATTTGGCGTTTTATTTTGCGGAAGCAAGAATGCGACCCACAATGAAACTAAACAAAAAATTCCGGCAGGAACAAACTCGCGATGACTGCTGACTTATTTCGATTATCATTCTAGCAGCGTAGCAACACACCGTACTGCGCATGACAACTTTATTTATAAATTGCAGCATTTATTCTTATATTTCGATTGATTTGGCTATACGTATGTGAAACAAACTGTCTTTGCAATCGGCCCACATTGTTATGACGCTCACTCGCAAGGGACAATGTGGAATAATGTGAACGGGACAAATGTGGAATAAGAAAGAAATAATGAAGATAATGCGATAAAGAATGGCGCATGATTACGACGGTTTCACCACAATCGTATCATGAAGACTTTATGAAGATGATAGCATGAACCGGATGACGAAGATGCAACGATGACAATGAAATGACCACGGCGCCATTGCGACAATCAATGCTTGACGGCAACTGTGTGATGACGAGGAAATGATAAAAAACTCGAAATTCTGGATTGGTTCACGCCAATACCACGATATGATTATCAGTCACGTCGAAGTGGGAGACTACGGCCTAATTTTGACTACCTGGGGATATTTACCGTCATCCCAATGCACTGTACAATGACGTTTTTGTATTTCGCGTGCTTCGAAGTGCCGCCTCCGCGGCCCGAATTTAATGGCGCGATGTTGAGCTTATCAGCGCAATAATAAAGGCCCTGAAATTGAAAATAAAACATCAACCCAATCGAAGCAATGGCTACAAAGGAAACCCACACGGGTTCCTCGAAAGAAAAGCCTCGCAGTTGAAGAAAAATTCGTCATTGTCCGGGACTTGAACTTGGAACACAAACGCGGGTTTCCGCGGAACTATTACGTCAATTAAGGCAACCACGCAACGATGCCGATGCATGACCCTGGCGGCATAATTATGAATAAAGAACGGAATCACTACTACAAGCGAATGACGAAAAAAGAAAAGGAGTCCAGTAAACCACTAAGGTGGCATGATGATGGGGCCATGGGAACAATCGGATAACTATTCTGAAGTGCTGAAGATAATATGACGACGAAAGCATGACGATGACGCATGACGGCAATAAGATGACGACGAGTGTAATACGAGAATGGCATGACTACGACTGTGTGAGGACGAGGAAATGATGACGGCTGTTTGTCGCCTCTTCGAAGTTATATCCGAAGTTTTTAATGTTGCTGTACAATTTTCTCATTTACACTTTTCAACTAAATATAATATTTGTGAAGTTAATTAATTTATTGATAGTAATTATGTTATTGGGCGGAATGTAAAAAAAATGTGGTTGATCCCTCTTATATAGGAATCGGTATAGAACACGAAAGTGAAACGTGTCTTCACAGAAGTAGTGTAATGTTTATTGCACATTGATATATAATGTCTATTGGTGTTTTGTGGCTAAAGCGCCCTTAGGCGTTGATGCACCCACGCTGACGCCTGGTGGCACGTCTCCTCCATCACGACTACCAACGTCGATGACCATGAGCAACTGTCGTGCATATGGAAGCTGCACTACGCTGCACACGCTAGCACAATGCGCAAGACGAAGCACGTAACTGACACACTAATACAACGCGCAAGACAAAGCACGTAACTGAATCGTCACCGAGTCAAATCAGCGCGTACAGCGCGTCGTAATTGCAGCCTCCGCGATCAACTTCAGAAACATTTTCAGAGCTAATTGCGGAGGCCACGCTCCGCTGTGCTGAGTACGGTGAACGCCACCTAGGTGGCGTTGGTAGTGCTTCTTGATGCCAGCGTCCCTTCGAATGCTGGCATCGAGGCGTCGTAGTGCTGAGACCACCGAAGCGTTCACTGTCGGTGCGCGTTAGTGTCATAATGCAGTACTTCTCTTTTCTGCTCGTAGGCGGCGGCACCGCCCCGAGCAAGAGCGCGGGTACACGGAGGAGTGTTAGATATATAAGGCGCGTCTGTGTAGCTCTCTGCAAATGCGTTTGTGGCGCAATGGATTAAACGCTCGGCGATCTATCGTCGCGGACCGAGAGGTCGTGGGTTCGATTTCCAAATTTTGCGTGTTTGTGGAACTTTTTCTTCTGGTTTCTTTCTTTGTATTATGTTCGTGTACATTGTAAGCTGACGTATTTCCGTGACGGAAATACGTCAGTGAAGTCTTGGTGGACCCCGGCATAAAACACTTTCGTGTTAAAATAATCTGAGTATCTCCAAACGACGGGCAAAAAAATTACCTTGATTCTGTGAAGTTATGAAGCCCTTTGCATATTTTCAAAGTTCGGCCCAAGTTAAGTGGGACACCCGGTGTATATAACCGACACGTCGGATCGGCAGATTATATTCGGGACGATCGACCAGTGTGATTACCGCTATCATTTTGGTGAGTGCTTCTTGGTTTGCTGCGCGCAGGTTCGCTCAATAAACAATAAGCTACGTGGCTTGCGTCGTGCCACTATGCTTTTTGACTATCACTACTACGTGACAATATTACCAATAACTTTATCGTGCAAGCCAACTGTTTATTAAACAAATTTCGCTTGGAAAGGTCGCCCCCTTGCGTCAATTAAGTCAGCTCTAAAAGCTTCCGGACGGAGAGTGACACACTCTCTAACTTGTGCTCATGAATGCTGAAGGCTGAAGTCCGTTGGCGGGGGCGTCCTTAATAGAGTCTGGAACGCCGTCGTTCAGGAGGAGAGAGCGAATGCTGTGCAAGCTTGCGGTTGCCGCTATGTACACGGAAGCCAGTACAACGGTGTCTCTAACCAACACTGTCACAGCAGAGGGAAAGGCACTGGCACGCACACACGGCCACACGGATACCGCCGGCGTCTTTATTGCGGAGGGAGAAGGAGCGAATGCACACGCTAAGCTTAATCGTCCCGCTTGCTGAAAGTAGACTGCCCTGGCTAGCCTACGCAGACATGAGGGCGTGGTGCGGGCCGTGGGAAAGGAGATGAGAATTCGAGCACAAAGGCTGCGGGCCTAACGTATTCTCGTCGTTGTGGCATCCTAAGCATTTTTGAACGCTTGCGAGATTTCTGGGCAGGATTCGCAGTCTTAGACTATGCTGCTATAATATGCGACCCCTATACAAAAGATAATATTCTGAAACTGGAGAATGTCAAAAAATGTGGTTGATCCCTCTTATATAGGAATCGGTATAGAACACGAAAGTGAAACGTGTCTTCACAGAAGTAGTGTAATGTTTATTGCACATTGATATATAATGTCTGTTGGTGTTTTGTGGCTAAAGCGTCTTAGGCGTTGATGCACCCACGCTGACGCCTGGTGGCACGTCTCCTCCATCACGACTACCAACGTCGATGACCATGAGCAACCGTCGTGCATATGGAAGCTGCACTACGCTGCACACGCTAGCACAACGCGAAAGACGAAGCACGTAACTGACACACTAATACAACGCGCAAGACAAAGCACGTAACTGAATCGTCACCGAGTCAAATCAGCGCGTACAGCGCGTCGTAATTGCAGCCTCCGCGATCAACTTCAGAAACATTTTCAGAGCTAATTGCGGAGGCCACGCTCCGCTGTGCTGAGTACGGTGAACGCCACCTAGGTGGCGTTGGTAGTGCTTCTTGATGCCAGCGTCCCTTCGAATGCTGGCATCGAGGCGTCGTAGTGCTGAGACCACCGAAGCGTTCACTGTCGGTGCGCGTTAGTGTCATAATGCAGTACTTCTCTTTTCTGCTCGTAGGCGGCGGCACCGCCCCGAGCAAGAGCGCGGGTACACGGAGGAGTGTTAGATATATAAGGCGCGTCTGTGTAGCTCTCTGCAAATGCGTTTGTGGCGCAATGGGTTAAACGCTCGGCGATCTATCGTCGCGGACCGAGAGGTTGTGGGTTCGATTTCCAAATTTTGCATGTTTGTGGAGCTTTTTCTTCTGGTTTCTTTCTTTGTATTATGTTCTATGACGTATTTCCGTGACGGAAATACGTCAATGAAGTCTTGGTGGACCCCGGCATAAAACACTTTCTTGTTAAAAAAGAGCCGTACAGTTCAGTTATAACAATTTTCGTCGCAGCTCCGTGACTTAACTACAAGCTCGCGCTAACCTAACACCGTTATCCGGTAGAAACCGCTGATCACGTCTAAAATTTTATATCAATTAGGAAAGGGGTACTATAACGTGGACGTTAACAAATAGACTGCATTTTCTTCCGGTTATTTAGCCCGCCAAAGACATGAACTAAAAATAACACCTTTTCGCTCTCATAGTGACTCTTTGAAGTATTCATTTTTTCCACGAGCAGCCAGAGACTGGAATAACCTCAGCAGCTGCATCGTTCATGCTGACTCTGCCAGCTTTCGCATTCCTTGTTGATGGCTGAAACATAAATGGTTATTTTTATAGTGACTGTCTATATAATATCTGCGCTAATTATTCCCCTGTTTCATTTGCACACTTCATAAATGCTTTGCTTAATTTCTTGTTTTTCTAGTGTTCTTTCTTGACTGGGACCTATGCGTGTACATATATTTTGTTTTCCATTATGTTGTATCTTAGTTCATGTATTCTATTCCACCTTGCTAAAACCCCGTGGGTAGTTAGAGTAAAAATAAATAAAATAAAAGTCATTGAGAGAAATCTCTCATGGAGCCCGCACCTAACCTACTTCAAACAGCAACTGACAGCAATATCCCAGCTTTTCAAATTTCGGGGCGGGAAGACTTGGGAAATGTCAGTGTATGCAATGTTGTAATTGTACGGGGCTCTTTTTCTGGGCTTTCTGAGATACAGTTTGCCCGCACTGACCAACACTTGCTGGACTAATCTTCGTGTGTGTGTGTGTAAACTTTATTTAAAGAAGTCCGGAGGCTCAACTTAAGCCGAGGCGGGCCGCTCCCATGTTGGCACTGTTAGGCCAAGCCCTTCAGCGACATTATGGGCCCTCTGGACAGCCCTTAGTTGGTCTTGAAGCAATGGGCTTTGTATTCTTTTTTCCCATCGAGTCCGTTCGTCCAGGAGGCTGGGAAGAGTTGCGGGGCACCCCGCGAGCATAGGTTTGATTTAAATTATGCCATTACAAACATTACATTCCATCCTAATCTCCCTCTCTGGATATATTTTGTTAATGTGGTACGACGTGGGGTATGTGCAATAAGCGCAGCGAGACTGCCTGAGGCCTGTTTAGCTTTGAGTGTGGAAAGGGGTTTCCTGCGTCCTTGATAGTAGTGTTTGGTTATCTCGTTATAAGTTATTAAATGATCTCTATATTCCCCGGCCTGGTGATGAACGGCTCGGTTATGACTGTCACGGTTAGCAAGTCCTCGTGCCAAGACAGGCGCAACCTCGTTGAGGTTTACCCGAGTCTCGTTCACTTTCCCCATATGTGCAGGAAACCATCGGATTTCTGTTCTCCTAATCTTAATGTTTTCAAATAGTTTAGCTACAACTCCAGCTACGTAGCCTTTATCAAAACTTTTTATAGCTGCTTTTGAATCACTGTAAATGAAGGCCCACTTATTACTCCTGATGGCTAGAGCAATTAACACTCGTTCCGCCACCATGGGTTCCTTGGTAAAAAGAGTGTTCTACAGGCTATTCAAGCTTGAGCTCTTAGAGTTTGCCTTGGTTTGCCTAAATGCGTGTCAACAATGGCGAGTGTAACAATTGCCCAAGACCAACCCATACAAACACACACTGCGGTGGAAGTGTTGAGAGTGCACATTAGGCACTTTGGCGTGCTCGTTCTCATCATCTTGCAGCACTACCGTCACAAAGGCCGCAGGCGTCATTTTGTACTACGATTTCGGATTGTTACACCCGCCTCCCATCCGGCTTCACCCCTGCTACTAAGCCATCGATTCCTCCATGGTGCTTGGCTCGATCTGCAGTGCACCTCACGCTACCAGGAATCAGAAAAAAGTCTGAGCTGTCATCACCTGCTCTTAAACCACTAACGCTGCTCCTTTTGTACGAGAGGTACGCTGACCACATACATATTGATACAGATGGATCGGCAACTCTCCAGTGTTCCTCTGGAGCCGTGGTTATCCCTGCGAGAGCCACCACCATCAGTTTCAAGACGTGTCACCCAACGACATCGACTGCTGCGGAACTTGCTGCACTTCGTCTCGTCAGCGAGGAACAACCTGAAAGATCCATATTCAGTGACTCGAAGGCAGCACTGCAGTCTTTACTATCAGCCGTGCGGCGCGGACCACACGAACAACTGGTATTCGAGATGAAAGAGCCAATCCACACCTTGGCTGAGCAAGGACACCGCGTAACATTACAGTGGCCTCCAAGTAACTGCGGCGTCATAGGCAACGAGCACGCCGATAACGCTGCTCGGTCGGCTCTTCAAGGCGGCAAAGAAGAGTCGATACCGTTATCAAGGACAGATGCCGTTAAAAAAGTTGGAATGCTCACTCGTGATATAACGTTCCCCGGTGGAACACACCAAGTTTTCAATGCAACCGACTGCACCACCTAGACCCTTCTCTACGCCTTCACATCCCAGCTGGTCTCTGCCATCGCGAAGCTACCCTATTTTATCGAATATGGCTAGGAGTAGCCTTTACGAAGTCTTTTGCTTTATGAATCGGATGGGCCGACGCCGCCTCTTGTGATGACTGTGGTAGCGAAGATACTCTTCAACCCCTCTCTGTGACTGTCCTCGCTACGATTTAAAGACACGATCGCTCGCAATCGCGATAGCGCTAATGGATCACAGACCTTTAACAGATGAAACCGTTTTAGAAGGCTGCCATAACAAGACATCGCAACGTGGGGCGACGAAAGCTCTGTTGTAGTGTTCAAAGACTACAGAATTGGACAAGCGGCTGTAGCCTCAACTGATGTGTACAATGCTACAAGTGCTACTGTGCTGTGCAGTGATTGATTGCGGTGACAGTGACAGACTGTGATTGAGCATCTGTGCTTCATTTCTTTCTCTATGTCATAGTTTTCTGTCACTTTACCTCTTTCTTCCCTCTATCCGCAGCGTAGGGCAGCAAACCGCACCTTCCCTTGTGGTTAACCTCCCTGCCTTTCCCATTTTCTTCTGTCTCTCTCTCTCTCTTGCGAGCGACACGGCATATTTTAAACGCCCGGGCGTTCGCCATGGCTTTGGCGGCCCGACATAAATTGCTCACCACGAAAGCCAATCGTAACATTTCCAAGTACTCAGCAAGCGTTTTTGCTCTGGGTCTGCTCGCTGGTCTTCGGCGAAGTAGTCGGCGTTTATTACTCCCAGGAAGGTGTCCTCGTCTAAACCGTCTTGTGGCGGCGGGTCGCAGGGTGCGCGAGACAGGCCGCCGGCATCAGAGGGATTCCTTTCGGACTTGTAGACCACGGTGGTGTCACATTCTCGCAGTGTAAGTGCCCACCGTGCTAGGTTTCCTGAAGGATCTTTTAAATTTGCCACCCAAAGATATGCGTGATGGCCGCACACAATTTTAAAGGGCCTACCCTATAGGTAAGGCCGAAACTTTGCGGTAACCCCAATGATGGCAAGGCATTCTTTGTCGTAGAATAGCGTCTGCCAGTTTATGCCTGCCAGGACTTTGTCCAACACGCGCTGTAATGTTGTGACTAGCAAAGGTCAAACGGTATGACCTTGAATTCGAAGAGGTTGTCCGCGCGTAACAGACAGACAGACAGACAATGAACTTTTATTGAGGTCCTGAGGTACTAGCCGGCGGAGACGCGTTGGGGTCCCCGGCTCGCCGCTGGCTGCTCCCATGTCGGAATCAAATGCAGTTTTTTCATGTCCCTCTCACCGAATCTCCATTTGTCAGTAGCCAATCTTATGATCCATTGAAGAAAAAAAAATTTTCGATACAAAGTCAGTCTAGTGCGTTGTCTATCCATGGGAGGGTGCATACGTTCTTCTTCGTGGCCTGATTGAGGAGACGATAATCGACGCAAAAATGCAGATTTCAATCCTTCTCCACCTAGGCAACAGAAGACGACGCCCACGGGTTTTTCGATAGCAGGATGGTTTCTTCACGCAGCATTTCGTCAAGTTGTTGCTTTATAGTTTCTCGTTCTCATGACGAAACTCGGTAGGGGCTAAGAAGGAATGGTTGAGCGCAATCTTTATTTATTATGCGATCTTTACTAATTGGCGTTTAATGAAAAATTGATGACGCCGAAAAGCAGTCTTTGTCACAGTATAGAAGACGTCAAAGTGTTTCCTGTTCAAGTATAAGAAGACCTGGATTTTTTGTGGAAAGCTGGTTCAGGAACTAGGGTTGTCGAAGTAGATGTCGTGGGATCCGAGGGGGCAAACGTCCTGCTGGGTTCCACATGTTCCTCGATGTATGCGATGGTCGTGCCCTTGTTGTTTTGTTTGACCTCCTTACCGAATTTCGTCTACATTACTTTCGACTTGCCTTTGTGCAATCGAGCGATCCCTCTTGCGAAGGCAATCTCGCGGTCAATCAATAGACGTTGGTCATCTTCGATGACGCGTTCTACGTCTGCAGGTATTTGGGTGCCGATGAAAGTAGTGATGCTGGAGGGAGGGAAGCTGACTTGATCTTCGAGCACACTCAAGACATGGTGAGTCGCAGAGCTCTCCGGTTGTATCACTTGGTCTTCAGATAGCGTTATCTACATGGACTTCAGGTCGATGGCATGGTTCAGGAAGTCCATGCCGACAATTAGGTCTCGTGAGCACTGTTGGAGGAAAGCGAAGGTCCCAGGGTAGGTCTGGGCATTGATGTCCATTCTCGCCGTGTAGATTTTAGTGGGTGTTATCAGTTGACCTCCAGCTGTCCTGATTTGGGGGCCGTCTCACGCAGTTCTAACTTTCTGCAACTGCGCAGTGTAGGGTCCTCTCATGACGGAGTAGTCGGCGCCTGGGTCCACTGAAGCGGTGGTGAGTGGTCATCGTAAAGAACGTCCAGGTCGGTGGTTCTTTGTCGTGCGTTGCACGTAGAGCGCGGTGTAGGGTCACGGCTGCATCGCGTTGTTTCAGTGATGTTACGTTGGGCCGTCAGGTCTTATTTAGGGAGCGTTTTCTTGGCTTCGATGCTTCGTTCGGGTGGCGTCGTGTCTTTCCCGGTGCCTTCATCGGTGGCGGTGGATCTTCGGCTTTTCAAGGAACAACAACCGTGCCTCTATCGGTTGCAGCTTTTTTCTTTTCTGTCTATGGGCTAAATGACTGGGCATGGGTGCGCCAATCGACGTCGTAGCGACAAGGCAACGTCGAATGGGAAGATCGTCACAGTCTCCATTCAGTTGCTGCCTGGTAGTCGGCGATGTCCCATGGTCAATTCCTATGTCGCGGGCACTGCACGTTCACGCTGAATCCTCGTAGTCCCATCTGACGGTATAGGAATCGGCGGTTGATGTGGCTCGCTCCTCCGCAGTGGTAGCACAGTGAGTGGTGGTCGGAGACGCGCCTAATGTCGGTCTTCCTCAGGGCGTTGTGCGGGGTGATGGGCGGGCGGGCTGGTATCGGCGGCGGTGTCGGGTGACGAAAATGCAGTGTCATGAAGCTTTGACGTGGGCGTTGAGGAAGCAGCGGCAGCGGTGTAGGCGTCCGGCTGTGGCTGCTGTGGGTCAGGAAATTCTTGCGACTGCGGAATTTTTTCACCGACGATGTCAGCAATTCATGGCACATCAGGTTACGACGATGGGAATATCTTCCGTAGCTTTTCGCGTATGACCAACCTTACAGTTAGTTTCCCGCAGAGAATTGGTGCAGAGTGCGGGTTCTTCGGTGCAGTCTGGCATCGAGTAGCGGTTGAATTTTCTTGTCTGCGTTTCCTGTGTCTTTTCAGGCGACGACGCCTATGTTAGAACTTCACCTAAGGTAATCGGCGGTTTGCGTATTAGTGTGGCGAGACGATCTTGCTTTATACCTCACATAAGAAATGAACCTTATTTTCTTCGGACATGTCAGACGTGGATGACAGACATGAAACGGCCGCTTCGGCAAATTATACGTGGCTCGAAGAACCTTCCAGCGTAATGACTGGTACTGGCGTACAGTTCTCCAGTGTACACCAGTGTTCCAGAATGTACAGCCTTCCGCATTTTTAGTTATGTCGCGCAAGAACACTATAATGTGGTCGTGCGTCCTCTTCAAGGGAACATCGCATTAGACGCGTCTTGCACAGGAGAATGCTTAGTGGGCCTGAGAGTAGTCGTACTGCTCTCGCTGATTATCGCCGATTTAAGGCGCTAAAATGACGCGTGATGAACGCTTGCGCGATATAGCTAAAATATGGAAGGCTGTGCACTGAATTTGATCACACAAGGCTCCGCGATAACATAGACAACAGGTAGGACCATCGATAACGTTGGCGAAACTTCCGTTCAAAAAGGCGCGCGTTGCGCGGAGCGATAACCTTTGACATTTGTTAGCTAATGAAATACGGTCACGGGATAAAGATAAACAAGTATGCGTGTCAACATGACTTAAGCACACTGTAGCAGGTGCAGGCCCATCTAAAGTTTCAATAAATTTAGAATCATGGTAAAGCATGCTAATAATATCAAAATACAATATAGCTATAGAAGGGCGCGGGATGAAATCCCGGCCACGGCGGCCGCATTTCGATGAGGCGAAGTGCAAAAACAGCCGTGCGATGGCTGCACGGTAAGGATCCACAAATATTCAAAATTATTCAGAGGCCCTTACTATGGCGCACCCCATAATCATATCACGGGTTTTGCCTCTAAAACCCCAAACTTTATTGTTTAGAGCGGTGCTTTGACGCCGAGTTCGAGGCCATTTTTCACACGCATCTAGCCTCTTACGTCGAACTCCCTTAACGGGATGGTGGCGCCACCTTCGCAGCGAAGAAGGGGATTACTAGTTTATCGTTTCAGGGATGAGTTTTATACAATGATTACACGAGAGAATTGAGGTGCGAGTGTCTACGGGCGCTGGAAGCAGGCCAATTCAGCTAGCATGGGAATCATGGTTAGTACATGGATTTGGCGTACACTTAGTCCTTTTCACTTCAAATGGCTTTGTGACTTTACAAACTAATCATTTTCAACATAGTACGCCGTTAAAAGAATTAAATAAATAATATTAAAATTGTTCAATGGCAAAATTCGAACGCAGGGCCTCTCTCACAAGAACATGATATTGAAACTATTACTCCACGGACACATGCATCGACAAGCGGCATAGAACAGCCTTTCACGCGGGCAAACCAGCTCGTTACAATGCTTTGCGCGTTTCGATTCGCACTTGCACTATAAGACACTGACACATCATAAACACCAGAAGTGCAACCCGACACTATGTATCACCACAAAAATTTTAACAAATAATATATAATTGATGTATTGCATGTAAATATGTATACAGAATGTCCGGCCTGGCTATTACTCACTTCAGCTAAAATTATTTCTTCGCATAACATACGAGTTTTGAATAATACTTAAACCTCAAAAACCACACTTGATATACACGCACAAATGGTTCATGATCCACCCACACCAAGAATGCTTCACTTTGCCTAGATGTCAACTGCAGTTCAGTCTGTTTTTTTTTTAATATCTCAAGGTGGCAGCATCAAGCC
This sequence comes from Dermacentor silvarum, assembly GCF_013339745.2. Lineage (NCBI taxonomy): Eukaryota > Metazoa > Arthropoda > Arachnida > Ixodida > Ixodidae > Dermacentor > Dermacentor silvarum. The sequence continues at coordinate 76,166,522 of NC_051162.1, read as the reverse complement.
CAGTCTACGTACAAATACCGGTTAACCATTACACTTGTTGAATGCATACTCCAATAATACAGAATAAATATTGTGCGGTGATGGCACCGATCAGCTTGGGCTTTTTCACAAATTTGTTCGGTTTTAACTGATGGCAGTGACACTTCAAGACAGGGTGATTTTTTAACACCTTACATACCTGTAGCATAGCTATAAGCCGATTAACATGGCGCTTTCACAGAGGAGTTCCTAGCAAGAAGGACGTAATTTGCCGCTGAAAACTAGGGACGCAGAAAACTAATTGGCACGAAATGAATAATTACGTTTTTATTACTGCACTGGTAGCGCTTATGTTAACGGCAAGATTGGAGCCAGTTACATTGTAGTGCACCTTCATTTTTTTAATCTCGAAAACTACACTTCATTTGAAGTTGTCTTATTTGAATTTGAACAGGAAATGTAGGCGACACCGGAACTGAGCTTACCGAAAGTGTAGAAAAGGCGGCCGAACTGTCACGTCAGACAAAACGTCCCGTGACAAAAAGCGTGGTGAAGCTTCAAACTCAACCTAGCGGCCAGGAAGTGCAGTTATTGATAAGGCACGCTTTGTCTAGATATCAGGTGCATCTGTGTGTCGTGTCTGAATTTGTCATGGCATACAATCCTTTAAACTTCTTCGCACAGTTCATTGCGAGGCGTTGCCGTCTCACATAGCGGTGGGATGAGCTCGATTTCAATACTGCTTCGATTGAGCTATTCGAATATGAATATTTCGACTGAAGAGCAGTTTTCAATACTTCAGGAAAATTGAGTGCATTAAAATGTGGCTGCATACAAATTTGTCATTTAAGGAATTACCAGGAACTAAGAACAAAGTTCCATGTTTAATTTTTGTTAATTAATTTTCTGAAGATCACTGTATTAGCGGCAGACTATATTCGCCTCATCTAAGAGCTCCTGTGCTGAAACACCACATTCGCTGTGCTTATTGCATTTTTATAAGCAATATGTATCTTAAAAAAACACACCGTATATGACAAATTATTTAGGCGGGATTTTTCGATTAAATGGTATTACGCATGAGGAGCATTAATGCGTTCAGGCCAAAGTAACGTGGGCCTACACAATAAATTGAATTGTGTCGAGTTGACACTTACCTTAGCTAGAGCCTGTTCAACTTCGATGATATCACCGACTACTTTACGGATACCATCATCTACATCGTTGGTGTCAGTGTTTTGCTCTGAGTCTTCATTGCAGCTGTTTTCATCTCTTGGGTCCAGACCAGAACTTTTTCCGCGGGCAAACATAAACCTTATTACGGCCCTCAAAAAAATTCTGTACAGTGCCAGCTTTGTTCGATCTTTTTCACTTTCGACCAGTATTTGTGGATACGGTGCAAATCGGACCCAAGGTACGTTCACCTGGTGGCAGAATGTTAGTGGTGTATTATAAGTTAATCCGTACTTAATTGAGATACAGTCATTAGGGAAAAAAGTCATGGCTTTTCGAAATAGAAATAGTGTTTGAAAGCAATATTGAATCTGTTTATGATGGCAGCTTCTAGGCTACACATTTTTTTTAAATCGCTTGTTTCATAGAGCACATTTCTAGTCCTGGAGCTGAAATACACGAAGAGGCGGACATTACTTGAAAGATAAATCGATATTCTTCTTCTTTGTGGTGTTTTACGTGCCCAAACCAGTTCTGATTATGAGGCACGCCGTAGTGGAGGGCTCCGGATGAATTTCGACCACCTGGGGTTCTTTAAGGTGCACTACAACGCAAGCACACGGGCAAAATCGAGATGCATAATCACATATGCAACAGAAACTCACCAATCAAGTTTTAAACGCTACGGAATTAACGTATTGGAAGTTATGAATTGTAGCTGGTGAGTGTGTAAAGCGTGCCCACGTGGAACAAATTTAAAAAATGACACAGGTTACGAGGTATGCGCCATTAAACTTGCTGTCAAAATTCACTCTTGCTCTATTTTTGCAGAACGGCGTTTTATAGATTCAAGCTCACAAATAAAGGGAGCGCCCATGCATTTCTCGGCACGTTTTAGGAAATGTTATATTAAAACTGGTGTAATTCGGAAAATTGGTGGCTGCCATTGACGTATTAGCAAGCTGCGTAAACAGACAATTTAACAGCATGACAACATAACAGGTGGGTATTGCACCCAGTTACAGTTTGACAACAGCGATAATCAAATGAAAAGCCGTCAAGGTCAGAAAGAAAAACAATCTACGGGGAACTTATATGGTGCAGAGACGCCATCGTGGCCGCCATGTTTGTATACTAGCACAATGAAAAGCTGTGTCCGTGACGTCACCTGACAGCTATCTATTCGTAAACTGCAACATGGGCCGTAAAATAAATGTTTTGTAAATTAGACAATTATGTGTTTAGATTTTTCGTGCTAGTAATGTCCGCCTTTTCGAGGGATCAAGCTTAAGAACTAGCATTATACTATCTACCATAGACGACATTGAAAATATTCAGTATACTCAATTAAAAATGAATTTTTCATTTTTTTTGGTGCAAGGGCAAATTATGGCTAAAGATAGCCAGGTCGTGTATACCATAAAAAAAAACTCTGCATATACTCCTCTCACTAATGCATCAACGCCTGGACGCGTGAAATCGGATTGTTAAATATTTCATTACATTGTAAGAAGAGCATCACCAAGTTTGGACATTGCAAATACATGCTCGGTGCGCAGATAGCGCGCTGATGATTATTTCTGCAAAGTATCAAAAGAAAGCATAGCGTGAAAATAGCTGAAATTTCAAATAAAACCCTGCTTTCCCCTTCTTTCGAGGGAGTCGCGCTTACAGTCAGAGTGTCAATGTCACACGTATGAAGGATGGGAAGCATTACCTACAACGTCACTGACGATGACACCTCACTTCAATAAATCTTTCATTATGGAACGCGCAATGCCGCCTCTGAAAGCGTGCCACACACCAAGAAAGGAGCCGAAAAAAAGTACGTGGGCCTTGTCGTGTGAAGCTTACGTGTTTCATCGGCTCCAATACGGGGAACCATGGACGGCAGATCGCTTATAGGGTGCTAGTTGAGGCACATGGGGAGACTTTCAGTTACATTTATTGCCATATCAATTATATGAACACTCCAGGCGCATTTCTGCCGTCGCCTTTGCCGTGAGGTTTCAATAAAGTTCACGAGCGATAAATTCGTTGCCGCTCGCCGTATGCTCTATGTGCAATTGAAAGCGGGCGAGGGTGAGCCGGCGATCGCGGCTCAGTCTCCGGCACGCAAGCGAACGAAGCGCGAAGGAAGCGGGAAGGAAGCGCCCCTCTTACAGTCGCGTGCTACGCTCCGGAGGGAGGGTAGGGAGGGGAGGGGGCACGTTTTACCCCGCGCCGCCCCAGCGAGCGCGCGCGCTCCGCGGGCTGCAAGGCTCCCGGGAAGGGTAGGGCGGAGTAGGCCGCGTGCTACGCGGCGCGCTCTCGCCCGGGCGTCTGTATATTGAAAGCCATCTGCAGCGGGGGCAGAGTCCTTCCGCCCTGCGCTGTGGTCTCACGGCTTAGTTCGCAATGATGCGAGCGGCGGGACGAAGGTCAATTCACGCGCTGCTGTTGCCGCGCTTACACACGAAGTGTTTGTACAGCGATCTTGCACAGTCATTGAGTGAGATGCGTTCGTGTTTGCTTGTGCCCGCGTGACACTATATTTACTAATCTAGTTAGTGTCTTTGTTAACAAGTTTATACGACCGATAAAACTGTTATCCTTACTTCGCATACCTGTCCACTAGTTTGCTATCGCAATCGATGCTTCGCCTTTCGGGCGAAACTGCGACTTTTTTAGAATGATGCATTGAAGGACCAAAGTAACTGGAACACCAATGCATTTGGTCGTATACCTTGAAAATGATCTTGAAATTTGAAGTGATCTTCATCTCGAAACTGGTACAGCCAAGAGAATTGATTCCAAGTGGATACGCCTTGTGAACTCATTAGCTACACTTCGTATATTAACATATGTGCCGTATAATAATAAATAAAACGTGAATTAGTGTAATTATGTTAATTATTCAATTAGACATTTTGATTTCTCGTAGAAGTAATGGTGGCCATGTCGAGTATTTAGATCGAAGGTTAGAATTATTCCACCTTCCACGGGTATATTATAAAAATTTGTTGCAACTAGAAGCACCCTGTATGTTCAACAGTGCATTTACATCACAGTAGTATCGGCATGTTTTCATCATGTAATGGTTCCTTGTCGTAGTGCGAATACGCTTCTATAAAAAGTGGGAAAGCGATTTAACCTCTAGTGGATGGTGACGAAACAGAATGCCTTTAGCGTAGGGCACGTCGCTTGATGCCCCAACAAGAATGGGTAAGGTGGCTATACTATGGTAATGGTATACATGGGTAATGTTACAAGAAGAATGGGTATACAACCTGTATTGGCCGCGAGAGGGCCACAACGTGCAGGCAAGGGCGAGCAGCGAGCGCAGCTCCGAAACCTCTCTAACCACCGCAACCCGCGCCCCCGTGTCCTACACTCTCCACCAATGGTGACGAGTGGAAAGGGCGAGCAGCCCCAAGGGCGGCTGAAGCAAAAGAAAAATGAAACCAGTTGACAGTTAGAATTCACGCCGTCGAGACGTCTCTCTCTCTCCTCCGCACGTACTCGCGTCCCAACAGTGGTGACCCGGACGAGGCTTAACGACAACCACATATCGACGCCATGGAGACTACAGCCGACGCACCAGCCATCTCCGCCGTCGATGTTAAGCTACCGCCATTTCGGACAGCCAACCCAGAACTCTGGTTCCTGCAAGTGGAATCGCATTTCGCCGCCCGACGCATTACTACCGACCAGACAAAGTACCACCACGTGGTCGGCAGCCTTCCACCTAACACAGCGAGCGAAGTACGAAATGTACTGGTCGTTCCACCTGCAGTGAACGCGTACACAACGCTCAAGCAACTGCTCATCAGCCGCCTTACGCCTTCAAGCCTCAGCGATTGAAACAGCTGCTACACGGCGCTGAGCTCGGCGACCGGACCCCTAGCCAATTGCTGCGCCACATGCAACAGCTGCTCGGCACGACGACTACCGACCGGGACAGCAGGCTGCTTCGGGAGCTCTTCCTGCAACAGCTCCCCACAAACGTGCGGATGGTCCTCGCCTCGGCTGCCGACAAACAGCTTTCTCAGCTCGCCGAACTCGCCGACTTAGTAACGGCCGTGGCTTCGCCATCCATCGCTGCGGTGCAAACAGACATGGGAATCCGCACACCTACCAACGAGCTGCAGGACATAAGGGAACAGATCTCTCACCTCGCCGACACCGTAGCAGCCATACGGGGCGGCAGCGCGCGCGAGGAGCACTAGTGTGCCACAGCGCAACCCCAGCAACTGCGACAGAGAACCTGTTGGTACCAGAGGAAGCACGGCAACGCGGCCCGCAAATGTATTCCACCTTGCAATTACGCGGGAAACGACCGCATCCGGCACTGAGGGTGACCAGTGTTCTGGATACCTCAGAGCGTCGTCCTTCAGTGTTCTTTCTCACCGACCGTGACAGTGGCCTGCGATTCCTGGTGGACACCGGGGATAAGGTGAGCGTGGTGCCGGCTTTGTCAACAGAGCACCGTGTCCCCAGTGCGTCTCCCCTTCAGGCGGTCAACGATACCACCATTGCCACTTACGGATATCGCTCGCTGCCACTGGATTTAGGTTTGAAGAAAACATTCCGATTGATTTTCATTGTGGCAGAGGTGAAATTCGCTATCCGGGGTGCAGACTTCCTTCGGCACTTTGGTCTTCTCGTCGATATGCGCAACAGACGACTCCACGATCCCGTGTCGCAAGCGACTGTGCATTGCAACCACTGAAAATCACCCTCCGTTGAGTCCTACGCTGCTCGGGCCGGTCGGCGCTGAACATTTTGCTCACGTCCTGCACGAATTTCCTGAACTGACGAGGCAGCCGCCAGCCGGCTCTGCGGCGAAGCACGCGGTATGCCACTACATCTCCACCAGTGGCCCGTCCGTGCACGCGCGGCCTCGCCGTCTGTGCCCGGAGAAGTTGACAGTCGCCCGGCAGAATTTGACTACATGCTGGAACTGGGGATCATCAGGCCCTCGTCGAGCCCCTGGGCATCTCCACTTCACATGGTCCCTAAGTCGACACCGGGAGGCTGGCGCCCATGTGGAGACTACCGGGCGCTAAACCGGATTACGACACCAGACAGATACCCGGTACCGCATATCCATGACATCACGACGAGCCTGCACGGTGCTACCATCTTCTCAAAGATAGACCTAGTGCGGTCATACCATCAAATTCCCGTTGCTCCGGAGGATGTCCAGAAGACAGCCATCGCGACGCCCTTCGGACTATTCAAGTTCCTTCGGATGCCGTTCTGCCTCCGAAACGCGGGTCAGACCTTCCGGAGATTCATGGACGCGCCTTACGCGGCCTCAACGTCTGCCACGCTTACCTTTATTACCTGTTAGTTGCAAGTGGCATACCAGAAGAGCATATAAAGCACCTGCGCATCGTTTTCCAGTGCTTAATCGAGCACGATGTAGTCGTGAACATGGCCAAATGCGAGCTTGGTGTACCTGAGCTGTCTTTCCTGGGACACGTAAGTTCTATCTCAGGAGTGCGGCCTCATCCCAGCAAGGTTGAAGCGGTGCAAGGATTCCCGCAACCAAATACAAAGCGCCAGCTGCGAGAATTTCTGGGTTTAGTGAATTTCTACCGCCGTTTCATCCCGCACTGCGCCCAAATCCACCAACTTCTTAACAGCCTGCTGGCCACTTCACGAAACTGCTCAGACACCCTTTCCCGATATGACGAGCCAAGCGAATCCTTCCGCAAGATCAAGGACGCCCTGGCAAACGCCGCACTCCTTGCATACCCTAGGCCCGGCATTCCACAGCGCGTGATGGTCGATGCCTCCGACACAGCCGTCGGTGCTGTCTTACAGCAGCTCGTCGATGGAATCTGGCGCCCGACATCGTTTTTCTCGAAAAATCTAACCCCGCCTGAGCGCCGCTACAGTACTTTCGGGAGAGAACTGCTGGCCATGTACGCGGCCATCCGACATTTTCTTCACTTCCTGGAACGCGTGGAATTCTTCATCCTTACTGACCACAAACCGCTTACTTACGCCCTGCGTTCGCTAAGCTCCGACGGTGGCGCGCACACAGCGCAGGAATTGCGCCACATGTCATATATATCTGAATTCGCGACAGACATCCGCCACGTTAAGGGAGGCGACAACGAGGTGGCAGATGCCCTTTCCCGGAACCCTATAAATGCCATTGTATCCACACAGCAGGTTGATCTGTCAACTTTGCCAGCAGCTCAACGTGAAGACGACGAGCTAAAGAGCCTGTTGACCGCAACCACTGCTTTGAAGATGCAGTTGCCAGTGGCTTCCAATTCCCGGATCCAAAGACAGAATTTGCTGTGACATAAGTATCGACAGTGCTCGCCCGTTTGTGCCTTCCAAGCTCCGTCGCCCCGTGTTTCAATCGCTGCACAGACTCACTCATCCAGGTATTAGAGCAACACAGATACTGGTGACGGCAAAGTTTGTCTGGCCATGCATTAATTGTGACGTCCGGCGCTGGGCACGTGAATGTGTAGCCTGCCAGGGTTCCAAGATACGACACACCTTGACAGCACTGGGAGCACTCCCAACCCCGGACTCCCGATTTGACCATGTTCACCTGGACATGGTTGGCCCACTACCACCCTGCCATGGACAGACTTATCTGCTGACATGCGTGGATAGATTCACCCGTTGGCCGAAGGCCTTCCCTTTTGTGGACATCACCGCTGAAACGGTTGCCAGTGCCTTCCTGTACCATTAGGTTGCGCGCTTCGGTGTGCCTTCCACGATCACAACGGACCGTGGCCGGCAGTTCGAATCCGCACTCTTCACTAGCATCACTCAGCTCAACGGTGCCACTCGCATACGTACAACGGCGTACCATCCCATGAGTAATGGCATGGTGGAACGCTTTCACCGTCAGCTTAAGGCACCGCTCACAGCAACCGAAGAACACAGCTGGGTAGAGGCGCTCCCGCTCGTCCTTTTGGGCAAACGGTCCACTCTAAAAGCAGACATTGGCTGCAGCCCCACCGAGCTGGTCTATGGCACAACACTCAGGCTGCCAGGGGAGTTATTTGTGCACGGCTCAGACGAGACACCTACGGCTTCCAGTGGTTACGCACTTCGTCTACGCGGTATGATGAGCAAACTTCGTGCTGTGCCCCCGCGGTATCCAGGGACGCGGGCTGTACATGTCGACCCGCGGCTCACATCGTGCCCATACGTGTTTGTGCGACATGACGCTGTTCGGCAGCCTCTTCAACCTCCATATGATGGACCGTTTAAGGTCCTCCGCCGTGGCGACAAGCATGTCACCATCGATAAATGCGGCCGCCAAGAGGTTCTGTCGCTTGACCGTGTCAAGCCAGCACACATGGACAGTGACGCCGCCATGGTGTCTCCGACAAGAGAGCCTTCGCCAGGGCCCCCAGCTGCAGCGCAAGCTCCAGAGGTGCTCACGCGACGTACGCAAAGCGGACGGTGCTCAAGAGCCCCTACTCGCCTGTACCTTTGATCACTCTGTTCGGCAACTCACTAAGGGGGGAGTGCTTTAGTGGCCGCGAGACGGCCACAACGTGCAGGCAAGGGCGAGCAGTGAGCGCAGCTCCGAAACCTCTCTAAGCACCATACCGGTTGCACCCCGCGCCTCCGTGTTCTCCACTCTCCACCAATGGTGACAAGTGGAAAGGGTGAGCAGCCCCAAAGGCGGCTGAAGGAAAAGAAAAATAAAACCAGTTGACAGTTGGGATTCACGCCGTCGAGACGTCTCTCTCTCTCCTCCGCGCGTACTCTCGTCCCAACAAACCCATTGTATACAACTCATTGAATGTATACAACAAGAATCTGTAATGGGTATGCCATCAATATGATGGCATAGGAGACTTACTAGCCTTCTCCTCCTCTGGCGGTGTCCCTTGTTGCTGTATTTTATTTACAAGAACGCAGGTTTTGAAAGAAACATTTGGTGACATCAAAGAACTCCTTATTACTCGTAAAAGCGAAAGCACTAATGACCAGTTGGACACCGCTGAGTGGTCCTTGGAGTTTGGCGCGGTCAGTATATTTTCTAGTTTCGCTAGGTGTATGTTATGAAGTTTTACGTGTAAATTGGTGACGGGTACTTCTTTTACATTTGATCCGCTAGTACATGTTGGCTGTAGACTGGAATCATGTGGAATATATTGCTGAGAAATGAAGTGTATTTATGTTCACGCAATGCTTTCGCTAATTTCTATGGAGTTATGTTCCACAGCCGTGTATTGAGAGGCTTGACGATGATGGTAGATTTCGCTGTCTCCTTCTCCGCCTGCTTTCATGCATTCGTCCGCTTCGTTGCTTCGTCTGCGCTGTGCTGGCATGGACGGCCATGTTTCAGTACTGCCGACGTACCGGCCGCAGACGATGTAGATGCTCCAGACCTCATACCAGCACGCGCTGCCCGAGCCATCAAGTAGCAGCAGCCTGCGGTGCTGGCTCAGGAACCGCGCACCGGCTTCCAAGAGTGAGAGCAAGGGTGCCGTGACGTCGCGGCGATGCCCTCTTCCTTCACGCAACAAGTGCCGCGCGGCGGTTTTTCCTTCCTCCTTATGGAGGAAGGAAAAACTCGCCGTGCGGCCAAGCTGTCTCTATTATTTTAGGGCAAGCTTGATGATGTCTTTTACCATGCATTTTTAGTGAAACCATCAATTTTTTTTCTTTAACTTCCTCAGCAATTTGGCCATTATGAACGCCTTTGTTACTGTTTTAGTTTTTATTAGTTATTACAGTTAGCACGAGTTAAGTGGTAGGCTTGGTTTGAGTGGTGCATTAAATTTTATGCGTAAGTGTCAAATGACCCATTGAGAGAAATGCAGCTCCACTGACGTGAAACCTGGGGAGGTACGAAGCACGCAGCGATGCACCGCTAATGTGCTCATAGTGCCTTAAGCAATGGCTCACAATCCCGTAAACGTGGCCTTCCCATTACGACGACAGAAGAGAAGTGAAAATTTGTGCCAGAATGATACGCGACAACCCAGCCAGCTGTATAAGACGACGACGAACCAGGGAGCAGTGGCACGAGCGCGTGCCGAGCGCGAGCACGAGCCGCTTGCTGCAAAGCAGCCAGGTGTGGAAGAGGACGACGAACGCTGGAGCGGTGGCACGAGCGCGTGACGAGCGCGAGCACGAGCCGCGTGCACCGTGATTACGACAGGGGACGCCGAAAGCCCGAGCTTAAAGGTGATTCGCACCTAAAAACTGAGGAGAGGCCCTACCCCCTCCGCGCACTAGGAGAAAATTGTGGAGGAAGTGATGTAGTCATGGTATTTTTCTAATTTTTTTACGATTTTTGCGCTGTAGCGGCCATGTTGTCCTGGCACGATGGCGGCTTTGTTATGGTATATGCGATCACACGTGTTGGGCCGTAGGTTTCGTAACGCGGCAAAGGCGTCGTGTGGGCAGGTTTGCTTTAGTATCTGTGTTTTGTTCCACTGTTTTACCTGGACCGTGCTCTCCCGGATGTTGCTTTGGCCAGGTGGGACTGAAGGAACTCAAATGCGTGAGATGAATGCGCATGCAACGCGGTACGCAATGTACTGCGCGACGGCAATGGCCACGAATCTGCGGGACATTTTGCCCTGTTCCATGGAATCATATTAACGTGACATTGTAGACCGAAAACATTGTGTTTTAGAATTGTTGCAAAGCGTTCGCCTTGCAAGTCAGTGACAGTCGTGCAGCATTCCTGCTTTTGACAGCGGGGTATATAAGTAACGATGATACCGTAGAACATTACGCAAGAATGCGTAATCCTGGCTTTAGAACTTTGTGTTCAGTAACAACTTTCTTTTGTACGTGTTCAAACACGTGTTGCTCAACTGTTACTTGTTTCTCGCAGTACTCGCGACAACACGAGCGCGTTTCAGTAGAGCGCTTTGAGAAAAACCGGTAAAAGCAGCGAATTTGACCACAGAGTCGAATTTGCGAAGTTCATTACAAACTTCTCTCAACATGACGTCGACAGCGGTAATGCGATGACACGTCGCGATTACATCTTTCGCATCATCGCAGCAGAGCACGTGCGCCCGAGCAGCCCGGTTGCGCACAATGCGGTGTGGTTTCACGAGAAATGTAAACAAGAGAGGAGAATCTGCCACGACAAGATGGCGGAGTAACGCCAACTTCCCGCGTCACTTGGCTTCACAAAGAGTGATGTCTGGGCTCCTCCTCAGTTTTTTTCCTTTCTCCATGCTTCAGTCGGTGTTCTCTTTTGCCCTCTGTCCTCCGTCTAGGCACGCTCGTGAGTTGGCGTCGCAGCCAAGGGGCTTTGCGTGAAGTTTCCCTGGTACTGACTACAGACGCCGGCTTTTTCACTCAGTGAACCATTTGACCGTTTCGAATCAAAAACTTGAACGGGAATTTAATCTCTAGTTGAAGACAAAGCCAATATCTATCTGAGAGTGTTTCGGGGTGAGAATGGGGTGAAGTGACTAAGCATAATTTTCTGTCACATCGCCTCTGGCGTAAGGAGTTCGGAGGAGCGTCGGATGAAATTTTTTTCTGCCGCACTATCTTCGGGATTGGTCCGAATTTTTACACTGCACATAACCAGAGGAACGGTGCACATTTTTAGGCTGCAGGGCCTTCGGAATGGGCCGCGACGTTTAGGCTGCCCTATTTTCGTTCACCATCATCATCAGAATATGTATGCCCACTGCAGGACGAAGGCCTCTCCCTGTAATCTCCAATTACCCCTGTCTTGCGCTAATTCCAACTTTCGCCTGCAAATTTCCTAACTTCATCACCCCACCTATCTTTGCTTTCGGCTAAGAAAAGAGGAGAAAATCAAAATACCCGACATGGCAAATCGAAGTTACCTCGTTCGACAATATGTCCAAATTGGCCTCTCTCACAATAAACTCGACCCTTTAGAACTTGTATTTTTATGTATACAAACTAGCGGCAATGTAGCTGCAAATGTAGCGGCAATGTTTTCAATTTTATTGAGTTAACAAATGCATAAGCTTTACAGAAAAAATGCACATATATCTGGGAGATATCTGCAATTTCGTATCGATAGAATTGAACGCTATCGTTATTCAAACTATGGGTTGCGACTCATGATGCATTGTAATGCAAAAAGGTTGGCACCATGCAGAAACCGCCTGAGCCTTCTAATAACCAGAATTTTCAGTAGAAATTTCAATATATTAACTGAAAGGTAAACTTTTGCGTTTGTCACAGTTAGAAGCTTTATTCTCGAGGCACAGCACAATGCATAGACACCATGTATGAACGCCTTAAACGTTCAGAAGACGAAAGCAGAATCTAAGCGTTCGTGACGAAATTCTTTGATTTTGTTTATCATCACTACGATAGTCGCACTTACCGACAGCATGTACTTTTTGTGTTGTTCGTTACCAACTACAGCTACCGTTGCCACAGGCCTAAGACCCGTTTGTTTCAGAATTTCTATTTTTGATATCCCTTGTTCCCCAGTAGCCACCGGCCAGTTATTTAAATGAAAGCTTTTCAATATTTCGATCACACCATCCCGGAGCGACTTTGATGTCCTTGATTTCTCATCTGGAAAATAAACAATACAATTAAAGAAATGTTCGGTAGTTGGTCGGTGCATAGACTGACGAATAGTTGCAGCTGAAGGACTCATTCACGATCGCAATATGACTTGCTAAGATAGACTGCGCTAAGAGTTTTTCCCCAACTATACGTTGTATGAAAACTATTTCAGTGACGGCTTGTTTCTTTTGCCGGTCCTGTTTGCTTTGTTTGGTCTGAAAATAATGTCGCAGATCAGATAACTGATAGTGAGTAATACGGCAGTGCATTTCAGCACATAATGGCCGAAAAACAAGCGGAGTGGTAAGAAATGTCAAAATGAATTAGAAAAATATGCTTGCGTAAGGACAAAATATTCTTTACACCCAGTAATTAGTACCCTACATATAAGATGGCCGAAGGGCCCACTCGGCTACAGAAACACTACGAAAACTCATCTATTATCTATGTCTGCATCACAGCTGCTTGCAACCCTGAATAGTTATGACAATTGAGTGGACCATCGCATGCAGGTATGTAACGGCGGTTGATTTTACACCATGATGATATATTCGGGATAACTGTTTCAACTGCAGCACAATATGTTGTCAATGTTTGGAGGGCTAATAGCGCTGTTGCGCAAGTAGTTCTTAGCTTACATGTTCACATTTATAAGCATACCCATACATACATCAGTTCCTGTTGGCAATACAGCCTAATCTGAGAGATTGAGTTGCCGTACATTTCGAAATTTCAGAAAAAGAATTATTTAGGAGTTGCGGCATGGTGTAAAGTAAGGACTATCTGTCATAGTGTGTTGTAGGTGTTGGTATAACCCACTTTGCGTCTCGTTACTCGGATGTCGGTGTTTCAAGAGGCTAAGATAATGATAATATTACACTATTGTTCTGCGTTAAATAAGTAACCGATTATTAATTAACGCCGACAGGACATAATATTGACGCGAAATAAGTTCGCACGTGGTGACACTGGCCCCTTGAGGGTAGAACGACGAAGTTCGTGGTTGCGTGCGCGCTCTCCGAGGTCCAGCCATTACTAAAGGCTGACGTGTTTTTGCCTATCTGTTGCTGATCATCTGTTCTAGCTGTACTAGCTGGGTGACATTCCTGGTGAAGGTTCGGAGTATACCATGTTATACGAACTTGAGGGTGGTGGACGACGTACCGCTTCAGCGTAACTCATTTCAGCACGCGGTCCTTGCTGTGGTGCCTCCTACTGTCCAGGAACATGGACGGCCCTTCGGACCTCGGTGCGTAGCATTTCCGCAATGGAAAGTTGTCCTACAGAGGCAACGGTCGCCTGCATCTTCTGCAGTTCCTCCTTGATGACAGCCCTGATGAGTTCTCGCAAGGCACTGATGTCGTTGCCGAGGGTAACGGCAAAGAGCTCCCTTGAAATCACGGCGTCGCGGTTGTATTGCCTGGCCCGCTGCTGAAGGGCCTTTTCCATGGTAGTGGCTTCGTCGTGGAACTCTGCAAGTGTCATCGGCGGATTTCGAATGAGGCCAGCACAGATTTCCTCTTTGACACCACACATTAGGTGGCGCACCTCCTTTGCTTCAGTCATTGAGGAGTCCGCACGTCTGAAGAGCCGATTCATGTCGTCTACGTACGCCGTCACTCACTCATTCGGGCCTTGAATTCTCGCCTCCATTGCTAACCCCGCCCTCTCCTTCCTGTCCGCCCTGGCGAAGGCATTGAGGAACGGTTGACGAAATTCTTCCCATGACGTCAGTGTCGCGTCGTGGTTCTCAAACTATGTTTTCGCGGAATCTTCAAGAGCGAAGTACACGTAGCGTAGCTTACGCTCGTGGGTCCAGTCGTTGAGGTTGGCGACCCGGTCAAAATGGTCAAGCCAGTCGTCGGCGTCCTCTGAAGCACTCCGGTGGAACGGATTCGGCGTCCGGGTGTGATTGACGACCACGTGCGATGCTGCAGTAGCAGCAGGAGGTGGTTGGTTCGTCATTCTACTTCGTTCGGTTAGCAGAGCGTGCTGTGACTGGAGTCCCTGGAGACGTTGGCTAGTACGTACGTGCACAGGGGTAAGCTCGGCGAACTACTCGCCGGGCTTAGGTCTGCGGTACGCTCCGGAGGTCTTAACATTGGCCTGCATCGATCGACATAACTGCGGCAACTAAAATTCACACAGACGCAAGCAACGTAGGACTCGGGGCCATTCTGGTTCAATGGCAAGACGGCGCAGAACGTGTAATTGCGTACGCGAGCCGTAGTATTACAAAAGGAGAAGCTAATTATTCAACCACTGAAAAAGAATGTTTAGCCGTCATGTGGGCCATCAGCAAGTTCCGCCCTTACTTATACGGCCGGCCATTTCGAGCGATCAGTGACCACCATTCGCTCTGCTGGCTTGCCAATCTACGAGACCCGTCAGGTCTCCTCGCTCGTTGGAGTCTCCGCCGCCAGGTATACGACATAACTGTTGTCTACAGATCGGGCCATAAGCATAGCGACGCTGACTGCTTGTCACGTTCCCCTATTCCCTTCACATCCTCTGACTTGGAGCTAGATTTGCCGTTTTTTGGTGTCGTCGACGAGGTGCGCATGGCTGACTATCAACGTGCAGACTCTGAACGGCTTCCAGTCATCCGATATCTCGAGCTAGCTGACGTTTTTGTCCCACGCCCACTTTCACGAGGATTTACATCTTACTGCCTGCGGAACGATGTCCTGTACAAGAAAAA
Source organism: Dermacentor silvarum (assembly GCF_013339745.2). NCBI lineage: Eukaryota > Metazoa > Arthropoda > Arachnida > Ixodida > Ixodidae > Dermacentor > Dermacentor silvarum. The sequence goes on along the minus strand of NC_051162.1, from coordinate 76,151,164 downwards.
TTTCGAGAACAGCCAAGAAACGTTCCTTCTCGTCGTTCCGACGGCACTGCGCGAGGAAGTTTTACAAGCGTGTCACGACCATCCCTGTGCTGGCCACTTAGGCTTCGCGATGACATTAGCGCGCATACGGCAGAAATACTATTAGCCACACTTATTTTCGTCGGTTCAGCGCTATGTGCGAACGTTCCGTGACTGTCATAGGCATAAAGTCCCACTCGTCAAGCCTGCCGGCCTCCTTCAGCCTTTCGATCCGCCTCCGGCGCCGTTCCAACAAGTCGTAATGGACCTTCTTGGTCCGTTGCCCACGTCTTCCTTGCAAAACAAGTGGATAATCGTGGCAACTGATTATTTAACTCGCTATGCGGAGACAAAAGCTGTGCCGAGGGGAACTACTGCTGAAGTCGCCAGCTTCTTCGTCCACAACATCGTGCTTCGTCACGGAGCACCCGCTGTGCTCATTACTCACCGCGGTGCAGTGTTTACAGCGGAGTTGTTGCAACAAGTTGTCACGCTGACGCATACCGACCACCGAAGGACCACAGGCTATCATCCCCAGACTAACGGCTTAACAGAGCGCCTGAACAGATCATTGGCCGACATGCTATTCATGTACATTGATGTGGAACCCAAAACATGGGATGAAATTTTGCCATACGTGACGTTTGCTTTCAATACCGCTGTGCAGGAGACCACCGAGTTTACACCATTCGAGCTCGTTTACGGACGTCGCGTTACAACCACCTTAGACGCCATGGTCCCGGTAGACCACGGAACCACAAGGAATGACACCACTGAAGAGTTCGTCGAGAAAGCAGAGGAAGCTCGCTAGCTTGCTCGGAATCGCATCCGCACCCATTAGAATACCGACGCCTGCCGTTACAACCGGACCCGACACAACGTACAGTACTCACCAGGCGACCGCGTGTGGGTGTGGACACCTTTCCGACACCGTGGGCTCTCGGAGAAATTGTTGCGCCGCTATTTCGGCCCCTACGAAGTTGTACGCCGCGTCAGTGATGTGAACTACGAAGTGGTGCCTCAAAGTTCTGATCCTGGTTCGAACCGACGCCGTCCCCATGCTGAAGTTGTCCACGTAGTACAGATGAAGCCGTACTACGCACGCGGATAACTCACAAACCGCTTCAGCATTGTGTACATTCCTGTATGTTTTGTTTCTTTTCATGTTGGCACTCGCGCCCATAGTGCTCGCCCGCTGCCCTTAAAGCGAACGGGTCGGTCGCTTTCGAGAGGGGAGCAATGACGCGAAATAAGTTGGCACGTAGTGACACTGGCCCCTTGAGGGTAGAACAGAACGACGAAGTTCGTGGTTGCGCGCGCGCTCTCCGGGGTCCAGTCATTACTAAAGGCTGGCGTGTTCTTGCCTATCTATTGCTGATCATCTATTCTAGCTGGGTGACAATATTTCCGGAAATGATCACTAGTGTAGCAAATGGACCTGACATTCGCCATGCAACGAACAGGTCTTTTCTTTTTTCCAGTAAGTGCAACTTCTTTAGGGTAGGAATTCCGGCTGTGCACTTTGTAATGATACAATATTGCATTCCAAAAAATAAGACTAAAGAGTTACAAAACAGCAGTTCATCTTGAAAACGAAGCTTGAAGCGTATGTGCTTCATACACGATTCATGAAGTCTAGGGTTTGATGAAAACTCGTCTGGCGGGGAAAGATCATGACTGTATTAACGTACACTCACCAACTGAAGAACACAAAAACAACAGATTGACGTTTCGGCGCCCAGTACGAGTGCCTTGTTCACAATGAACGAATGCATGGTGATCTTTATTATATATGCGGCGCATATATAATAAAGATCACCATGCATTCGTTCATTGTGAACAAGGCACCCGTACTGGGCGCCGAAACGTCAATCTGTTGTTTTTGTGTTCTTCAGTTGGTGAGTGTACGTTTATACAGCCATACACGATTCATGTGCCATATGGCTTATACGTATACTGTGTACATGCTTCATATGCGCGTACGAAGCGTATATGTTTCATACGCGTCAAAAGGTCTTTCGAAGAAAACGTTTTAGATTTAATATATTCTCTATTTTTCCAAAGTAAACGTTTATTTAATATTAGTCCTAAATTCTTCACAGAGTCAGCACTTCACAAACATTATATGCTCAAGTTAACATGTACAATACTCAATGTTTTACCTTCCGAAGAATAGGGAACAGCATTAGTTTAGAAGCGCTAATTTTTGCCTTAATAATATCAGCCCATTACTTTAATTTCGTCTTTCTTTTACATTGCCCTCTATCTCTATTTCAGACCAACCAGTTACAAAAATTCTACCAGTTGTAAAAGGTTAACGAATCAAAACCAGTTACTGGCCATCTCGACAGGAATTAGACAATAGATTAGCTTCGGCATAACATATTATAAGCATATCATTTGATATTGTATGAAAGCGTAGCGATGACGCTGCGGCTACAGCATTGGGTTCCTAAGCACGAAGTGTGTTGTTGGATTTCTGGTAGCGCCGGTCGTGTGACGATGGAGACAGAATGCGAGAAATTTTGGGTACCGTGCTTAAGTTGCATGGTCATGAGCTACTGCTAAATCAAATTAATTCTGATTCCGTTACTATAGCGTATGTTCTTTTCGTATATTGGTATAGGACATTGAACCACCATAACATACATAAACATAATTTTTAACGGCTCACAATGGTTATAAAAGATAAATGCACTATTATAAAGGAACAAAGAACTACGCTCGGTTACATTGTATCTCTATAGGTGCACATATGCTACATTTTGATCTGCGTGTTCGAAGTTATTTGCAGACCGAGATATTTCTTCTCGTAATAAATCACACAGAACATTTACTAGTGTGGTGCCTTTATTGTAAGAGGAAAAAAGAATCGCGAATTCTAACGTACCTTGTTTGCAGGCACCGTAAACACTCTTGGCGATTTTTTTAATATCAACACTATTGTCAACTTCACCTGTTGATGATTCTCTATTTTCTTCATCACTGTGTTGATGTTCCAGTATACCTGCAAAAAAGCTTATTTAATTTTACAAGTTAACAAGGTCACAATAATTACAATTGCCAATGCAGCTAGCAGTCTAAATTATTTCCCATAAATATTGGTTGCAGAGCTAATACGCAAAGAAAGCGAGAACGTGCAATTTTGATATACACGCACCTGTGAAATGTAAAATACGGCCATTCAGGAGGGCATGTAGTGCTGGGTAATAAAATGAGAATACCTCAGCAATATTCATAACACTTCGATAGTGTAAACGAATCATAACACGCTTACATTGATATAGTTCTGAAACTCCACCTTGTGTACAAACCTGCTGCATCCTGCACATCTGCGTGCAAAACACGCCAAGCCAACAATCACCTGTTAATTTCAGTGTGCAATGCGTCTGGATATAGATAATTTGACGCACAGGACGCTTTTTCCGCAGCATGTACACAACACCGAAAACAAAGCACGATCGCCTCTAAGAGTAATTGGCTGCAAATGAGACGTAAGCTCATAAACGCCGTGATAGTACGATCGTGCATGGCAAATACGGTCTTGGTATTTTCACCGTAATTCTATAGCAGCATAGTTAAGTTAGGCATAACGGACGCGCTATTCTAATTAACACCGTGCCTCAAGTGAGCATTTCGGATTCCATAACTGGAAGTTGAAAACGAGATAAATGAATTGGCAGTGTTTTGTACACCCCCTCTCCCCCCCCTCTCCTTTGGAAAGGTGCTCGAACTCTACCTCTACAGTGATTTGACAAACAGATATTAATGACAAAAATGCATCACTGCCGCGGTCGCATAGCGCCTATTCCAGTGCATACACAATCGCCCTGATGACCTAGGAATCGCTAACATTATCGTAGAAGCATTGCTCGTGCTGCCTAAAAGCCAAGCCCTAAAGAACCAGACTCGAGTAAGAGCGTCTGCGCATGCAGTCTCTGCATCTACAATTGTGGTATTCCCTACAAAGAGATGGTTCCTGCCTCAGCTAGTGTTCTCCAATATTAGGGTCTGGATGGTGCGTCAACTGCCAACAACTAAAGCCACATGAAGTAAGTGGCCTTTTAACGAAAGTGCGTGTTTCGCAATTGTGCGGGAATGTTTTCCAAGCATGGATGCTGGGCCTGCCATCGTTTTACAGCGTAAGCTGTTATGGGCTCATTCCTACAGCCGTTGCGGTTCGCGTGGAGTCCGCCGTCGCCGCCGAACCGTAGCCTCTATCGCCGGAAATGCGAAATGCGAAGTATCCGGTCTCCGCCGGATCGAACCCGTTGCGCGGGATTCGGATACTTTACCACTGAGCCTCGCAAGCGCTTGCTATCAGGCAGCGGAAAAATGCCATATAAATGCGCCCTAGGCAGGCGCCCAGGCGCAGACCACCCGTGCCTCCGCCAGTATGGTGGTGCCACCTATTTAAGGCGCCTGCAAGCGCCGCGTGCGCAGGCGCAGACGACGAGATGCGATTCAGGCGAGCGCGCAATCAACGCGATTCCAGCCTCCACCAGTATGGTGGCGCCATCTAGTTAAGAAGCCTGCAAACGCAGCGTGCGCAGGCGCAGACGACGAGATGCGATTCAGCTGAGGCGCGCAATCAACGCGATCCCGATCTGAGATGTGCGCCACAATTCCCGGTACCTCTTCGGTACACGTTATGGTGTCTCCTAGCAAGGCCGCTGCTGAAGAAGAGAATCGTAGAGCTACGTGCGCGGCTACAACCAGGCATCATCGGGCTCAGCAGACTGCTGTGCAGAGAGCACTACAAGCCGCAGCTCGCCGTTGATGCTGGGCCGACAGTTCAGATCGTTCTCTTCAAAACAAGGCGAAGAGACTTTGCCGCGAAGACCATGTTGTGCGTGGCGCCGAAATGAAGGCTACTCTTGAGCCGCTCCACCAGCTTACGCTGTGACTGTGCTGCGCGTGCCGGGCAGGCCTGGCACTTTTTTTAACAAGAAAGTGTTTTATACCATAGTCCACCATCAACATCCTGCAATGAATGTGACGTCGGCGCTAACGCGTAAATTATGCTCTCTTGACATGGATGGCGTCGCCATCTAGGAGCGGTGAAGTACTGCATCATGACACCAATGAGTGCCGACAGTGAACGCTTCGGCACCAACCCGGTGTAGCCTTGCGTAGGCGGTGCAGGATTTCTGCTGAGGTAACGACGCAGTTTCTGCACGTGGTTTGTCTTTCGCGTCCGATTAGCCTGTGACGGCTCGTCGTCTACGTCGCGCAGCTTCAACATGCATCAGCATCGCTTACACGCCGCCTACTGCTTCGATTACGATGATAATTACTTAGGAAACTGCTGCACGAAGCGACGCAAAATGGCAACGACGTCGATGGGCGAATTTCGCTTTGGTCCGGCGAGAGACACGTCAGCGTGAAGCAGGACGCCTTCGTGCATTCGCGGCCACGCTGCGAACTTTTGCCACCCGCATTCTTGAAGTTGAGCACGTCGCAACTCAACTGGCTGCCCAAGACACTAAGGAGCCGGACCAAGTGTTCGTACCTTCGCCGAAGCGACTCGTCAGGAGGACGCCGTTCACCAACATGACGCCGCGCGCCAAGCAAACCTGCTGTCGTGTGCACTGGAGAAAAGTTGTTTATTTAACTTTGTTTGTTGCACTAACAAACCAGATGCACCTCTTCAGGGCAACCCTTGTGGCACTGGAACGCATGCGTTCCAGCGCTTTTATTCGCACAGAGCGAGACCACTTCTACAAAGGGCAGGCGGACACAAGTAATGGCGATATATAAGATTTATCTGCACAATCCTTCACTTGTTTTTGCAGGCGCTTATAATTCCTCTTAGTGAAGCGGATTGTCTTTAGGTTCAAGAGTGTCCTCCCAGGAGATAATTTTATTTTATTTTATTAATTTGCGAGGATCACAGTCTAATGGAGTTTGTCACCAGTGGAAGTTGTGAGCCGAAACATTGCTGACTTGTCTGAGGCTGCTTTATGCCCCGCAATAATGCTTGCTTGCGCTGCGGAACTTCTTTGAACAGGAAAAAAAACAATGTTTTCATTACATTTTGTTACAAACATGTGTCACTACATACAGTTTTATAATGCAAGCCCCTAAGCTGACATTGTCGAGGAGGTCGTGCATGTCTCAGCAGAGCTCACATATTGCTTGAGGCTGTTTTTCCTGCCACGTTCGCGCATTTCTTTATGTCAATGGCAGAGACAATGTTTTCAAAAGTTACTTTTCTGTACATCGTGGTTGCTACAGAACAATAACGCCGGGCCACTTCTTGTGGTGGTGGAGGTGAATAGATGCTCGTGCAACCCTCTTGGCTCAATGCAGGTGTTCCTTAACGGCTGTCTTCTTGTGTGTTTCATGGTATAACTTCAAAATACCTTGATAAAAAAAAGTTGTCGCAGTTTCACCTGAAAGGCGAAGCATCAATTGCGATAGCAAATTTGTAGAGAGCTAAACGGAGTAATGATAGTAGCTTTATCAGCTGTATAAACTTGGACATGCAGCAGCACCGGCAACATACAGAACTGTTGTCGACGCCGTCGGCGTTTTGCCCGCGTTCGCACAAAATTTGTGCGGCGTTGGTGACTGTTGCCGGAGCCTGTGATATAAATAGGCACTTGGTGCCGCAGCTAAATGTCGCCTCCTTTCCCTCCCCCTCCCCCCGCACGGCCTTTCGTGCATCAGAAGAAGGCGCGTTTGCTCTACATATATGGTGATTGTAAAGGAGGAAAGAGACGCCTACTTCTGCAGCCCTTAAGGGAGCACGGCACAGAACGCGCGTTAGTTCTCCGCCGTGCGTTCATTCCCCGTGAAAGCGCGCGTCCCTCGCGCCCTTTCGCTCGCACATACAGCGTTCGGCGGCGCGCGGCGACGATTTCATCTCCATTGACGTCATACGGAACCTCACGGCGACGGCGACGCCGACGGCAGAAATGTGCTTTGGAGTGTCCATATAATTGCTATCGCAATAAAACATGCATGAATTGGAAAGAAAGGAGCAGACAAGCATTAAGCATATACCGGTGGCACTAACGTGTGACTTGAAACGCGCCCGCTTTGATGGCATAGAAGTAGCCTGATGTATTGAAATAATATAACCTAAGCGACTGTCTTGTGTTTTTTTTGCGAAATTTATTATTTGAAATTGCGTTTAAACAACGCTTTAGTTTATTAATGTAGAACGTTTCTCAATATATATTTAAATATTGCGCGTTGAGTAACACACTCGCCACGTCCTTCTGGTGACGTCATCGTAAAAGTGGTCATAAATCTCAAACTGTTTTGCTGTGCGAGCAGCACACTGCCCCATTCCAGTATACCACATAATGTGTAAATGAAAGTCACTTGTGCATTTCGTTGAATCGTTTCTGTATCTTACTGCCCATGCATGCACTCTAAGCAACACACATAAGATATTTAATGTAGAACACATCGGCTGTATCCTCGATACAGCCTACCCGAATTTGATTTTGGTATCCCGTGGTTGCTAGAAACATCCAAACCACTTCATAGATCAATAATACTTGAAGGGGAGCATTTAAGAAAGCCGCACAACAGTATGCCCTCACTGACTTGTCTAAGTGGAATGAGATCACTATGTCTTGGAGGAAATATCTGCAAGTGCACGTTCACCTTAAGGTATGTTTTAAAAAAGTTTACCTGCTTACCTTTAATTTTCTGTACTAACTGTTTTTCTAAATAAGTTTCTTGAATTTGCTCTTCATCGTAGTCATGTGAGACTTCGGTCGGCAAAGACTGTTCGTTGCCACAAACATACTTATAGAAATTCTCGCACGGTTTTTGCTGAGCATCGCTGTTGTCCTGTTTGGGCGCTTAATAAAAGAAATTTCATTGCACGAAATCATTAAAAATTTCTAATTCACTAAACATTATTATTTCATAGAAAAACTTGCAATAGGAAATTACAGTTGAAGCAACGAATGAGGCTGTTGCTCTTTGGTAAGAGTGTAAAAAAATCAAGAGTGCATGTCAGCATGAAATGGTTACCGACAAAGCCGATTGGTTGGAGATGATACTAGCCACAATCTTAAAATAGGTGTAGTGTATGTTCGCAACGGCATACGCTAGCCCACCACTCCGCACCACACCACAGCACGCCATACTCTGCACTGGTTCATATGGACGATGCCCAGATAGAAGAAAACTGGCTGGAGGCGGCCCGACAGGCAGCGAAAGACGCCAGGGAGACATGTTGTCATTGTGGGGTTAGGAAAAAGAACACAAAATAATTACCTCTGCCTGCTCCATAAATATAACAGGCTACTGAGTGCACTGCCCAGCTGGAAGAAAAGCGCCAGAAGGAGGCGCCACGCAGCATGGCGTCATCTCTCGAGGCACCGCAAATGCCGCGCCGCGGAACTCACGGACCACTGGCGTTCAAAAGTGCACAGGAAACCCGGCCTCAGCGCCAAAAGATGACAATCAAGTGTATATTGCCCTGTATCTGCCTTTGGAACGTCGCTATTGGAAATGATGAATAAAACTTCAGCATTCTAGAAGAGACAGCTTGAGTGATATTGGGAAGAAACATTAGGAAGAAGTCTGAAGTAATAATTTTTGTAACTTGTTTGGGTAGTAACTAGCGTATGTAATGCGGTCCTGTACACAGGGTTGGGGGCCAGAGACTGCATTTTCTTCACTTTTGACTGGTTACCCGGGTGACCTTGCTTTGTCCTTGCAAAAATGCCCGAATATTGTCGTTTGAGTGCCCGGATAATGGCTCTTACTTTTGGCTCAAGGTCACTTGACGATCGCAGACACCGGGAGCTGAAAGCATTTCAGGCTTAAAAGAAGGTCCTGCTGTCAGCTTTACGCAGAAAAAAAATAATAGCCTTGTGACTGCGAAAGATGAGCAAATATTGTTGCGATTTCTACAAGTTTTCAGCTTATCAAAAGAATATGAAGACGTGGCGCATTGTAGTGGTTGAGGCATGAAGTGTTTAGAGGTTTCACTAGAAGATGACAAACACGCTGTGATGCCTGAATTGTTGTCTTGCAAGACACGCTGCTCTATTAACTTAAAAAAATACGATCTACCAGTACGCACTCAAAGAACTTTGCGGGCGAGTCAAATTATTGACGCATTGAAATTAGGGAAAAACCATCTCACGATGAGTGTCTACGGTAATGCATGGAGCATTGAAGCAATGTTGCCACATACCGTATCGTAACCGTCAAAGCGGGTTATGTATGAATCATGCACGTACAGCAGCGGGACTCGGCTCTCGGGCTTCCACGTGAACACTGTGCGCCACCTAGCGGCGCCGACACGAAGTCTGCGCGTGGCCTCCGAAATGCGTGACGCACCGGTGCACTTACGCAGAGAAACGCACCATGCCGCAGCCGGATTTATCTCGCTATTCTTTCTGGGCACTTTGCGCCATCTACCATCGCTGCCAAGATGTCCTCACATGGCTTCATTTCCTCCGAGATTGCATGAGCTGGCAGGTTTTGGTCCAGCCATCCAATTCGCACGGAGAGAGCGTAAGTTGAGTTGTGGGCGTGGCGAGCTCCTCCACACCTTGGCGCTTGCGACCGAGGGCTTTTGATTGACTTTTGTCAGCCTGGTGACTATTTTTCACCGCCCATTCCAAAATGGAGGTCAACAAAACATCATCATCCTCAACACTTTCCTGCGACGAGAAGGGTTTGGGCGTTCAGGTTCTGTTACTGCGGCTTGGATTAGCGAAGAAAAAAATCCGAGGACACCTATGTACTTGTGAGTTCTGAATGTGAAATCATTAATATCCAGTTGAATGCCGCTGAGCGGTCCTTCGAGTTTTGCGTTGCGAGTAAAGTTTTTGAGTTTTGACGTGAGGTATGTTATCGAGTTTTGCAGTTCCGCTGCAGTCTCACTGCATCGAATCGACGCATCTGTACTTCGCGTTTCGGTGCTAAATGTTCGCTATGTTCCTCGGAGCTCATCGCTGCCACTCGACGCCGCTCCGCTTCACGCTTTCGAGACAACAAACGCTCACGCTGTGAGCCACAATTAGCTTCTTATCGACGAAGTTCTGCGTCGTGTCGCTGTATCTGCTCCGTCGAGGTGCGCTGGTGAGGAGGCGCGTTGCGGCCATGTGCTCTCCCCTCACGCAACACTTGGCGCGCTAGCGCTACAGCAGGTGTTCTGATTCACCCTCTCTGCTCGGTCGAGGCACGCTCGTGACGAGGCGTCACGGCGAATGGAAATTTAGGTGACCTTTCGCTGCTACAGACAATGCCAGCTTTTTTAACGAACGAGTCATTTGATGCTTTTGTATAAACAATTATTTTGCGATTTTAAATATGATTTGGAAATGACGGCTGAAGGCGTTACTTTTTTCTACACACATATACCCACTACATTCAGGTGAGTTTGTCGAAGTTTCCTCTTCTGCCGGAAACTCACTATCTTTCAGATTTTTCGAGTTATATGTCAAGTCAACGACTGTATGGGGGTCACCTTGCCATATGATTCGGAACAGTATAACACTTTACTTACAGGAACCAGCGTTGCGCGCATTGACGTGTATCAGCTCACAAGCGAAAGCATACAATATTAGCATAGGCGAGTGCAGAAAGGAAACGAAAACACATTATTTTAGTATAATGTTGGCTTTTTTTTTGCAAACGGAGAGACCTAACTCGCAGGAATAAGAACGCCAATCTAAATGCAAATACTCAGTATTAAGTGTCACGGAAATAGCCAAACACACAAAGAATGTTTAAGCTGAGTCACACCAAGCTTAAAGAACGGTTTTCTTGCGCTTTACAGAAAATGTGGGTGTTCTGATGCGTGAGTTTGCATAACACTGACTGCTGGGCGCGGCAGTTTTGAGGCTCGGCATAGTCAGAAATTATGGGTTAATAGCGAAATAATAGTACTATTACTCACTCGTTTATTCGTAGATCTGTATGCTACCGAAACAGGCATTACCATACGTGTAAACAGTAATGATTAAAATGTTAATTCCACCGTGCAGAAATGTGCTAGTCGCTTTTCTGGATGTCTGCTTACGCCACGTGTATATTATTTATTTTTTATAATATTCATTTATTATTACTTCACATGCATTCAAAAAGACAGGGGAAGCTTCGGTTACATTAACATAAAACAAGCGTTATGTACGCAGCAAGCGAAAACAATATTCGTACAGCCCAATAGCAAGCAGCATCAGTACTACAAAAAAATGGAATTCTTATAAATACTTATAACAGAAAGAAGTACGCTTGGGAAGAAACTATAATTACTACACGAAAATCATGCCACTACAGAGGTGGCTTACAAATGCAAAAATAGCCATATAAATTGCTGAATAACCACCATGCAAAGTGCAAAAAAAGAAGGCCGGTAGCAATAAACGCTGGCAACTATGATAAACTATGAATTGACAGACAACAAAGGTTGTGTGAGGCTACAGATAATTTGTTTAGAAAAATAAAATAATAAACAAACATGTGCTGACGCAAGACTGGAATGCAAGAAATGGTGCGTCTTGCGTCAGCGCTCCGGACCGTCTTTGGCCTTGACTGAGGCAGAATTAACATATCTTAAAGGGCCCATAAACCACCCAGTGGACGAAATTTAGTTGTGGTGTTGCAGTTATGCACGAGTCTACAATGAACACGTAGCCGCGAGAATTTTTCGAAATGGTGCCGTAATAGCGGAGTTACACGCGTTTGATGATCGAAAAACGGCCCTCGCTCGTTTCGCTCTTTCCTTCGCTTCTCTCCTCGTCGGCTGGTCTCCCCTCCTCGCCGAGTGCTGCTCGAAATGTCACGTGACATACGTCATCGCCAACGCACTTCTCAAAGCACTGCCTACTTCCGGTTAAGGCATGTCCACGCTAGCCATGCTAGCGGCACATATACGGACGACGAACCGGCCTCCTGTCTGCCGCGCGAGAGGTGTCCAAAGTAGACGGCAGTTCGGCCGGCGCCCCGCCTGCTGCACCATCAACGGGCCGGCCCAATCGACGACCGCGGAGCTGCGCGCCTCCGCCACCGACAACGAAAACATCGGCTGCTGCCGAGTGCACGGCTACCGACGGGAGACGACCGGCTCGGCTGTGCTCGCATCGCAGCCGACGGCGCCGCTAATATCAGCGTAATTTTCTTCTTTGTGTACAATTATTGCGAAGAGCGATAACAACGATAAGAAAATATTGCGGCTTGTGAGCGTCGGTAATTCATTTCTAAGCGCCGTCCGCTTTAGCTTTGAAGGGAACGGGAAAAGGCCTAGCTACGATATCGGCGCCGTCGAGCGATCAGCGGCGTTGAGGCGGCCGCACAAATGAGTCCCGGTCTCATCCTCTCTACGTACGGCAAGGAAATCACGCCGCTCGCGAGCAAAACCGCTGTCGAACGGCGGCCCGCGAATGGCAAACGGCGTGCGGCGAGTTAGCGTGCCGGTAACGTGGACGTGTACTCGGCGCTTCTCGGCTACCCGATGTTGCTGCGGTGCCGGCGCGTGTTATGCGAAGCGTACCGCTATAGACCCAGTGTTGCGCGCACGTCTGGAAAGGCCAACACTGTCGCACTCTATTCGCGCAGCTAATCAGACCGCTAAGCATGACTGTGTTGGAACACGAGCGATTTGGCACTTGCGTTGCGGGCTGTAATAGGTGACCCGTAAAAGAGCGAGGGATTGTGGGATGCGCCGTCTGCTCACTGTTTCCGGTTCGAGGAAGCGCAGCCGCTGCCACCGCTTCGCCGTTGAAGCTTATTGATGCGCTTTGTCACACTCGAAGATTACCCGGTTGCAGGCGCCTAGCAAAACCATGGTCCGCTGTTCAGCCGTTGGCTGCTCAAATTCAAGCGATAAATGTAAACTTATGTAACTACCGCCTTGCTGTGTCCCTTGCTGATTCAGCTGTGCACAAGCATCAGAGGCATGGCTGCCACTTCCAAAATTGAACCATCAGTGAATAAAAAGAAATTGAACGTACAGTGGCACATCAGGTGGCGATGATCTGTGTAAGGGCCGACACGGAATGATTCCCCAAGATATTTCTTTCTCTAACATTGACTCAAGCAACAATAAATATTTCAGTACTCGCATATATAGAGGTATTATGAAACATGGGTTTACGGCGGAAATTTAAACGGGACACAGCGAGATATATACATAATACTCGTAACCAAGTAGCCCACATTAGTTCCTTGAACACAGATAGAGATAATGCGCTGCCGTAATATGTCGGCGATACGGCCATTCCCCATCTTGTTGACAAAAAAGCGAAAACTTCTAACTACACCACTTCAAATGAACCTCGAGTTTCGACCAAGAAATGCCGTTGACAACGCGCAGTTTTCACAAATATTTTGAGCACCTTATTTTGTAATTACGCTAGCTGTGCCGTTACTGACGATATCGGTTGTAGCGACGATCACGGGGCAATATTTACTAGGCTGCTATAGCCATCGCCTCAGCATCCGATTTTCTAAGTAATGCTTTATACGCTTGATAAATTATCGGATAAAGATAGCTTTTTCAGCTGTCTGACTGACCTGCAGGCAGAGCAGTCAGTGACGGTGCGTCCAAGCAGCGGCAAATGTCGAGCTGAAACTGGCAGAAACAAAAAAGGCTGCCGAAACGAAAACCGCAGTTCGTTTAAGAATAAAAGCGCACCCTTGCCTTTCTTGGCTCGTAATCTACGCGCCCAGAGTGAACTGAAACCTAGAAATCAGCTGCATGAATGGTACGACATTGCTGGTCGACAAAGCGGACGGAAAGCTTCGCACGACTGACAGTGGAAACAGCGTAGAAAAACCACGCGCGCCGGGCATGCCGCCGATGCCGCCGCGTCGTCCGTCGAACCGGAAGCTGCTAGCAGACGGCGCGCCCCACAATTCCCTGCGATTTGTCGCTTTACGGGTCACCTATTACCGATGCGCAAGCGCGCACAAGCGAGCAACACGGCGAGGATGAGCAGGGAGCGCGCGTACCTGCTAGTAGACAAACCGAAAGTCGTAGGTTCTTGTTCGACCAATGGACATCGTTTCCACCGTTGACATCACCAGATTCCCTCTGCTGACGTCGTGACGACCGCTGGGGTTCCGGAAAGGCAAGGGGAGGAGGACGGCATTGTTTTTTTGTTTTGTTTTGTGGCGCGCCCGCGGCGCGTAGCGCTGCAGCGTTTGGCATCGTTGATCGTGATTGCATTCTGAACTCGATGCGCGTGCTTACTTGAAATGTTCAAAAAATATCTGAGGTGGTTTAGGGGCCCTTTAACAACCGCAATAATTCTGTGTCATGTGCAGTGACGTACCTTTCTTTCTTTAGGTATATATTTGTGTTCCTTTCTTAATAAAGAATCCAGTCGTCAATCAGCGCTGGTGTGTGAGCCTATCCTGTATTTGGTCTTTTCGCGCTGTTCCCCTTTCAATTGAAATACTTGGAGGACGCTTAAGCTTCCCCTTTAAAGGTGGAATGCGATAGCCTTGCGCTAGCTGATCCCAAACTTGAGCCTGCAAATTTCCTCATGTCATCAACTCACCGAAGTTTCTGCCATCCTCGACTGTATATTCCCCTTCCCTTGGCATTCATTCTATAGCTCTAATGGTTCACTGGTTATCTGTCCTACGCATTACATGGCCTGCCCAGCTCCATTTCTTTTTACCGTGCTGCTGTCTAAAGCTAGCATTCCCCAATTTCGTCGTGGCGTAACGTCGACATAAAGCAATAGTGGGCCGATCCCGGCGGCAGTGCAGGGCAAAGCAATGGCTGCAATTTTTGCAGATGTACGTCATTACATGGTGCAGGCCGTGACAATGGTTGAATTTTATATGAGATTACCGAAATTGGAGATTTGTACGCGTACAGGCGGGGACAAAACATGATAGTGTACAGGCTGGAACATGATAGTGCGTGGTGAAATAACAGCTGGCGACATCTGATGGTAGACCCCAATATGCAAGCATGGCAGTTATTGAATTTCTAGCTGCTCCATTTAAAGCCTAATAAATTAATGCAAGGCGCGTTCCTTGCGAACCAGCGGCGCTGTTTCAAAGCAGTTTAGAAATGAGAAACAGAGGATATTGCTTTTCACAACGTAACTATTCCATATGCAGTGCGTAAGAATTCACTCTAACATGCGCGTTAACAGCTTTAAGACACTCGTCACTCTAACTGCAGGAGCATGCCATGCGGCACTATCCGAGGTTTCAAAGGTGGCGAACTAAGTACGGGGACTGCCAACCTTACAAGTTAGCCTCTGCCTTCAGAAATTGCCGGCTTGCGTTTATCCACCCGCTACCTGTAGTTCACCTAGAAGGGCTTCTGATGTTTTCTTTTTCATGTTTTATTTGCAGAATATTCTTTTTTTCTTACATGCTCACAACATACCGTACATTCAAAATATATACAAATCTAAGTAGATTTCCATAAGTACGGGATATATTTGTGGCTTTTTGAGATACTTGACAACAAATTCATATAATATCTTACCTTCTGCGCTGCAGAAACTGGAACATAATGCTGTATCATCCATTGAACTTCCTGTCATAAATAAAACAAACAGTTATACTGATCGTCATGAAGGTAGCACTCCTACGAATATAAGGAAATACTTTGCATGAATGACTGAGTGAGTGAATGAATGAATGAGCAGACATTTACCGATGCAGTGTACCCTTTTTTGTCTAATCCTTCCAAAAGAGAAAATTTGAAAAGTATGACGTTTGACAGAAGTTCTTACTGTCCAGGCCTAAACTCAATTGGATAGCACCTGTTTGCATGTTCAAAAAGAAGGAAGCTGCGCTGCACCTCTTTGGTGGATAGGTACCAGTTGAGTATGTGTACTAGTTCTTGTTTGTAGATTTAGATGGCTGAAGTGGGTTGAACTGATGCTTGTCCGTTGGAATCACATGAACGAAGCAGATGAAAAACGTCAGCCTTGACCTCCGTCCTGCGGCACTCGTGGTAGTCAGTCGTTGAAGGTGGCGGGAAGGTCGTCACGGCTGCAACCGGAAACTGGACAGCTGCGGGCCTACCTCTTTCGGGATGTGCACCCTAGATCAGACCGTAATATTCGTTGTGAATGTAGCGCTTTCGCTGGGGCTATATATGAATACTTGGAAGAAAGTGGTGATGGAAGTTGCCGTTTCAAGCGCGGTATTATAGACATTGCCTGTGCCTTCGAAGATGTTTTGCGCGCTTATCACTCACTTTCTATGTGAATGAGTTCATTGCGTTATGACTGTATAATACAAACCATAGAAAAGAGTGTGCTGAACAGTAAAAACAGAAGGCTGCGGCAAAAGAATGTCGAGCTTTACCGAGCCCCGGCTCCCACTTCATCGGGTGAAGAGCAGAATTGCATAACCCCACAATCATGATGAGTCATTGTAAATACAAGTACATTAAACATATCCTGTGTGTAGGTAGCTCATTCTACAGGCGTACATAAAGGGCGGAACGCGCTTCTCAAACTAGGAACTGCGTTATCTAAATACAAAAATACCAGAAATTGACAATCCAGATTCGACACATGAACTGCAACGTGTTTGTAAAAGATACATTATAATTATACCACGTGATATAATGAATGGCAAAATAAAATTAAACGTAAAACGCAGGCTAACCAATTCTGTTTACGTGTTTACGTTTTTTTTTTCATCGTGGAGAAAGATGCAATATGAAGCTTTGTTAAAGGAGTGGCTCATAGACTCATAGATAGCATGTGTCCCTACATTGCTTCACAGCTGATCGGATTAACCACTATCTTCATCTTGAGAATTTTTTTTCTTTATATCAACGCTAGTACGCCATTATAACCGCCTGAAGTACAGTAATGGTGTGGGCTTTTTTGACGGGTACTTGGCATTCACGCGACACGTCTGCAGGCAGTAAATCTTCCTTCAGTGTCGTAGGCGTTGACGAGCTGTCGCCGTGTCTGTCGCTTTTCTCAGAAGAATGTGGTTTCCTTTCCGCAACGTTGTGAAGGCATAAAAGCGAATACCTCTCTGAGGCGTTTAAAAGTTGATATCATGCGTGCAGTGGCATGTGGTCAGTGTGGATCAGTGGAGTGGTCAGTGTGGGTGGAGAGGGGGGGGGGGCGTAATAAACCCACAGCCACCTGAATGTCAGTATGTGTCTTGATTTGTAACGTATCTAATGAAAACAACCTGATTCGTCTGGTAACCACTTACGCCCTGAGCAGTTCACCTATGTCGCCTCGTACCTTCGCCTCTGTGCGACTGACAAGCTCAAACTCAACACCATGATCAAGCGGGCCTATAAACAAGCCCAATTTCCACATCTAACGAGAAAATAGACGCCCTCGGCATTCACAACACCATATTGAAGCTCAGCGTGTTATACAATACGAACGACTCGCCAACTCCGCCACGGAAAGGCACATTCTGCGCGCCCTAGGGATAACCTACACCACCCAATTCGGACAAAAAGTGCCCGTCCCTCCGAACATTCGCGCTCAGTTAGTTATCCCGCCCATACCTCGTAATATGCACCTAGAACACAATCAGGAGCGACGTGCAGAGAGATAAACAACTACAAAAGCACTACGACCAAGCCGCAGACGTAGCCTACGTGGACACTGCGAATACCCCCACCAGAATGCCACGGTGGTCGCCGTAGTCGAGGGATCGCAGTACCGCACCTTCGCGGCCGAATCAGTACTCACCACTCAACCCGAAGAAGGCGAGGAAACGGCCATCGTTATGGCATACGCCTCTACCAATGCACACTGCATCATCAGCGATTCAAAAACGGCCATTCGCAACTACACAAGAGTCCTCATAGCACCCCAATCACAGAAAATACTCTCCTGCACTCTCCCCTCACGGCAACGCCGCGTACAGATCATCTGGGCCCCTGATCACTCGGGTCTGGCTGGAAAGAAAGCCACCCACGATGCCGCCCGAGCTCTCGCACACCAGGCGCATCATCATTTTCCTACGTCTTCCGATCCTGACGAGTCCTCTGTTCTGCATCGCAGTCACGCGCGCGACCGAATGGTCATATTCAGAGAAATCCTCCTCCACTACCGCAGATAGCGGTTACGCTACCCCCCAGCACAAAAAACACTGAATAAATCTTAATCCACCACTTGGCGATTACATCGGAGGCGAACTTTCCCAAACACCATGCTATACCACCGCATAAATCCCGATGCATACTCCCCACTCTGCAAAGCCTGAGAGGCCCACGCGGACCTCGATCACATCATCTGGGCATGCCCGAAAGCTACACCCACCAACACCCACCGCACTAACACTACACGCATCATACCTATGGCCGAGCAGTCGGAGACTATGCTGCTCAGCTTGGACCCTGAAGAGCAGCTCTGGGCCGTCCGGATGGCCGAAGACGCCGCCAGAAAGCAAGGACTGGCCGCCGTCTGAGGAAGGGGAGGCCTGCGGGTTAGTCTCCTAACCCCGTCCGCCCCCAGACTCCATCATGGACACAATAAAGTTTTATCTTTCTCTCGAATGCTTCGTGTAGTGCGTTACGGACAGCCAGCAGTTCGACGGTGAGCACATCTTGTAGTTCTTGATGACCAAGCATGCAAGTAAAACGTAAGGCAATGACCTAAGTAGACAACGGAGATAAAATATATCTATGTGTAGGCTGTTTGATTTTCGCAATGAGAATATAGAAATGTATTGCAGGAATCAAGATTCTGAACAAACAAGTTTATGAATAATATCTAAGGTAGTAGAAAAAAAAAACTACACGTCGCATACGCATCCATGGTCATATGAGTCAGACCTGCTCTGGTTGCATGTTTTGCGATAATTTGCGCAAGTTATGCTTACTTCACTATTCTCAACCGAATGATCAAAATGTATTTCACTCGTTCACATACATTTCTTGAACATCTTTCTTGGGGGAGATTATAACACCGAAAAATTGTGTTCGATTATTGAGATGCACTTTCACGTGCACTGCACCAGTTCTATTGAGCCTGAGTACATTATTCGCAATATTACGCTACTTAGCCCTGCAAAGGAATGTTTGCAAGTTAACACGTCTGAGATAGCGAAAAATGATGTTGACCTTACCAGGCATGCACGTCGGTATTTTGTAGCATGCATAAATGTCATGTGTAGACAATGGCTGCTTTGTGAGTTCGCCAATGTTTCTGATGACGTCAATAGCATTCTTAATTATTTGAAGCCTTTGATCTAATAAATATTTAAGCAGCTATATCGCTGAATTTCTTCAGCCCTATGTGCTAGCTGTTTGTTCTCTTTCTTAATTATTTTGTCACATTTCTCTAAATCGCTCACTTCTTTCCTGGCACGTGAACGAAAAAAGTGTTTGCCTTAGTCTCGTGAAACGTGTCACTGGAATACCTGATTATTACTATAACAGAGCACAAAGCTAGTGTCATTTTGCGCCTCAAATCATTCAGTGCTTTGAAGACTGTAAGGATTGGAATTCCGCTAAATTCTCACTGACCACCCCTTGCCACAGCATGTTGCCTCGCCTTCCTTCTTCGAGGCCTAATGTAAACTTATTCTTATCTGACTCTTCTGTTGTAGAGGTTTCCCCTACTTCAGTATAACTGCGTGCGTCTTCGTACCAATTCAACCGGTCTGCCGAAGAGGGGATATAGACGATTGACAGTCTGCCTATGTGGGCGTCGATGTCGTGCGAATCCCTTCTAGTTGGGACTCTGCGTGTTTGTTTGCTTAAAGCTCTAAAGTCATGATAACGTCCACCTCACCTCTGCAGCTGTAACTCATCAAGATTATCCTCGTGGTGTCAACAATGTAGCATAGAATGACAAAAGACGTAGCGCATTGCAAAGCGGGGAAAAATAAATGACAGGATACAGTTGGTGCTGGTCACTTCTTCTGTCCTCGTCCACAACGTTCTATGTCCACGGCGCGTAATAGATCACCAACGAGCCCGAAAAGCCACCTAGCACATTGCACTGCGGCAAGCTTCAAAAATTAGCGTAGCTTGCACTAGAGAAAGAAGAAGAAGCAGCAGGGAGTGCGGACGCCCGTCGTGTTCGCTCTGCAGTTTTCGACAGATTTTCGGTATTACATCGAAGATGTTATCGACAAAATCTCTACGAGTGGAATCAAGAAGGTGCAAGGACCACCTGGTCACCAAAAACAGTTGGGAGAACAACTTTATCAAAGCAGAGTGAATCAAGGCACGGAAAATGCCACGCCTTACCAAAGCCGCTGCGGCGGCCATGAGAGCCAGGCCTTACGCCCGACGCAACAACAGACGTCTAGGATGGCAAATATGGAGGTCGTGAGGGTGGAAGGAAAAGATATCAACCCAGTGGAAGTGAACGGTGATTCGGGATGGTGCGAGGTTAAGAGAAGAAATACACGACAGGACGGCGAGGATGCAAGACACAGATACGATAGAAAGGGCGCGCAGCAACAACAGCATGCCAACATGGCAAACCGCATGCCCACTTCACTAACTGAAGACTGCAGAACAATATTAAGACCAAGAGGAGGTTTCAACTTGACTGAATACGGAGTAGTCCCGATACAACAAAGCATATGCCGGGCAACAGGAATGAGGCAAGAGCGGACGAAGAATACAACATCTGCCTAAACAAGAGACAAAACATTATTGTGCTCAGCACACCTTTAGTGGATCGGGCCAAAAACTACGTCGCCCTAACCAAACTGCAAATGGGGAACAAGGAATACGAAACGAGTGCATAAAGAACAGCGCCAGAAAATACATCCAAGGGAATCATAAGAGGGATCTCCACGGAAGAGAGTCCAGAAGAAATAGTAAGAAAATTGGTCACTATTAGAAATCCCAGTCTGCTCTACGCCAAAAGAATGGGAAACACGACCAATATGATAATCATATTCGACGGGTTATACGTGCCAAACTTTGTGAACTATGGCGCCTCGCGTGTTCGTTGTGCGCTATAAAAAAACAGTTTGACATATGTTACGAATGTGGAAGACTTGGACTTAGAGCGGACGTGTGCCCTAATCCCAGTGACAAAATCTGCCGTGGATGTGGAAAGAACAACCCACAATAAGACCATGAGTGCGTAATGTGCCAGTTGTGTGGACAGAACCTCCAACAGGGGACTACAGGTGTAAGGGAAGATATAGAATTCCATACCTAGTCAAGAGACGAAGATGTGAAAGAAGAAGAGAACAGGAGGAAGAGGAAGCAGAAGAGGAATGTTACAGTAACACAAGAAGATGGAATCAGGAGAGCGAGACAACAGACTACAATGGATACAACAAAGAGACAAAAGCAAGAAGACAGAGCAAACAATCAGACAAGGGATCGCCCGGAATCCTTTCCCAGCTTACAGAATACAGACAAAGAAAGAATACCCAGAGGAAGAAACCGATCGAGATCCAAGGGCAGATCTAGATCGAGATCGAAGTCTCGACACGATGGCAACGGAAGCTCGGCACGGGCCTACCAGGAGACCGGGACTCAAGGATACAACGAAAGAAGAGAAGAAAGCGGAGGCGGCCAGGCTGGATCAGTAAAGGTAGCCACCGTACTAAAGGTGAGCTGGGCAGGCGCAGTCACCGGATCACACGCGGAGGCCGAAGCTGCTACTCTTAACAAGAAAAGCAACGAAATAGAGGAATAATTAGCACAGCTTAAAAAAATGCTAGCGCAGAATAATCACAGTATAACTGAATTAACAGAAGAAAACAGGAAAAGAAGGAACAAAAAATAAATACTAGAAAGGGGAAAGAAAATAAGAAGAGACAATAGTAGTCGAAGACTATGTAATGATTATAGATGAGAAAAAACGTATCACTCTAACTAAACGCAAAGCGACAGAAGGCATGGGAGAAAATACTAGCAATGCAAAGAAAACTAAAACAACCAAACGACTCAAGAACGTCAGGACCAATTTGAGCAGAAAATTGTACAGAAAATCAAAGAAATGGGAACGAAAATAGACAAAATAAAGGAAACAATAGAAGAAACAATGGGAGCAAAGATAAACGGAATGGTTTTTGAAATACTGCAACAGTTGAGCATCATAATACAGCAGGAACTTGAGGGAATAGTATCAAGGGTAGCAGAACTTGAAACAAAATGGGGACCTTCATCCAGGGAGGCGGACCCATTAAATTGACAGGCAAGCCCTATAACAGACCCCCGATTTCAGAACCGGGGGCACTAAAGTTGTAACGCCGTCATGGACAGGCACGATAATTATACAATTTGGCAATGGAATTGGAGAGGGTACAATGGGAAAAGATTATTTCTACAACAACATCTGATTAAAGAAGAGAATCCATATATTATCATACTGCAAGAGACGCACGGGCTAGCCAAATTATCAGGATACATGCCGATTGGCAGTGCTGAAGTGGAAACAAAGGCCTTAACCACATTAGTGAAAGGAAACCTCACAGTTGTACAACATCATACAGAAATGAACGACATAGACGATGTACTAATAAAAATAATACCCACTAGAAAAACAGCAGACAGCGTCTTTATTCTTAATGTGTACAGCAACCCAAAGTGCGAAAAGCACAAATTCCTAACATTAATTTGAAAAAACTCTTGCATTAGCGGGAAAATGGGCGTTGTTATTATAAGGAGATTTCAATGCCCAACGCGCGGCATGGGGATACAAAGTTGAGAATCTCAAAGGTCGAAACTTCTCGCTAGAAGCGCAGCAGGAAGGCCTAATCCTAATAACAGATCCGAAAGGTCCGAAAATTTGTATCTGCAAGCCAATCCGGTTGCAGATCCAAATTACACTCGAACAACCAACGAAGATCTACACGAAGAGTTTAGTGAATCAGAAATAAGAGCAGCACTGCATAAACTAAATACCAAATCGGCACCTGGACCAGACGGGATAATGAACAAAACGTTAACAAACCTAGACGATGAGTCTATAACAACACTAACAGATTATATTATTGAATGATGCAAAGCGGGCAAAATTACAAAACAATGGAGGACAGAGCATGTCATATTAATACCTAAGCCAAGAAAACAATTACAATTGGAGCATCTAAGACCTATATCCCTCAAATCTTGTGTAGGAAAGCTAATGGAACATGCAATGTTAACGATAATTACAAATTACATGGAAGACAGAGATGTAAAGCCCACCACAATGCGGGGATTCAGAAGGAACCTCTCAACTCAAGAAGAAATGCTCCAGCTTAAGCACCAAATCATAGATGACCCATGTAGATCAACCAGAGCCATTCTTGGCCTTGATTTAAAAAAGGCATTTGACAACGTGTCGCACGCAACAATACTCAACAGATTGAAAGAGCTAAGCTTAGGAGAGATAACATACAACTATGTTCAAGACTTAACTGGCAGAAAAGCAAAAATCAATATAGGAGATTTGGAATCGGAAGAAATATAGGCAGCGCAGGTATGCCACAAGGATCAGTCATATCGCCCATGCTCTTTCATTTAGTACTAATCGGCTTGCCACCCAAACTAAACGAAATAGGCGGCCTAAATCGCATCTTATACGCCGATGGCATCGCCATATGGGCGAATAGTGGCAGTGATGGGCAAATAGAACAAACATTTCTGAACGCAATAGAGACAGTATAACGATACTTAGAAGGGACCGGGCTGGACTGCTCGGCAGAAAAGTCGGCATTATTGCTATAGGCACCCTGCAATGCAGTTTGGCTGTACATGTCGCGCCACCTAGCAGCAGCGGTGAGCACCCGCGAGTAGGCCCTCACTGCCATTTCACCTTGGTCCGTACTGCGCTCAGGCGCGCCTAAAAGCTTCCTTTTCCAATTTTTCAATGGATTCACCGCGACCACTCGGCAGCTCCTCCGTGAGAAGTGTGAACAAAAAGAACATGCGCATATACTGCGGTTTTAGGTATTTTCACAACCGCGAAGGGGATGTCGGCATAAAATTGTGCCGCTTCCCTTCATGACTGTGGGGAGAGACCCGGCGGCTGAACGTGGATCGTCGCGGTTCGGCCCGTAAAGAGTCGCTCTTGCGAATTTCTGATGAACTAAGACGCAAACGCAAACTTTAAAGAAAGAAAAAGAAACACAAGGCAGCATCCGTAAAAACGCACAATAAAGTGACAACTGCACAAACACGCGTGATCTGATTCCCGCTGTTGTAAATTCGTTTGGCTAGTTGTTTCGCTAGTCTGGCTCCCAAACAAATGCGCAGTGCTTGTTATGTGCCAAATCTAGCTTCGTAAGCACTCCGCGTTGGACCTTTGTACGCACTGTAGTTCTTGTTGTGCATTAATAAGCCAACGTGCAGCTCTTTCTGCGCCTGGATCAAGACGCGACTGCTGAAACCGGGCTCATTCATGCCGATGCTCTCTCTCGTTTAGAACAGAACTAAGGCTGGAGTGCACCGCAGCACACATCGAGTATTCGCAAATTAGCACTTCTCTCGCGCACGATAGCACACATTTGTGCAGTCTTGGTGTTGAGTGTCACCTTATTGTTCTCTGTTATGTTTCAGCAGTGATAACCTCTCACACTGGAGCGCGAATGACAACACCAGATTATGTTCGAGGTACTTTGTCAACGGAGAAAAAAGCTCCATAATCATTCAAGTGACCTTCCAACTCGCCAAAACCTCGACAAATGTGATGAACAAGGCACACTCGAAGTATACTGAAGCTACAAATGATAGTTGAAAAACGTTTACGGCCGTATTTGCCCACTTAAACGGAATAAATTATTTATTTTTTAACTTACTTTGAGTTCGACGTCGTAAACGTGCTTTATTTGCTGTGACAAGAACTTTGCTGCGATGTCCGTCCTGTTTACTTTTTTGACACGATATATATGGTTGTCGTAAAGTTGACGTCCTTTCTCGAGTGTCGGTGGTCGAAAATGGGTCTCAATGTTTTCAATTGCCTTAAAAACCACAGTATTGAACGCCCGACTTGTTTCAAACAAGCGCCGCAGAAGCATGCCTTCGTCGAAGTGGCCGCCTCGGTGTTTCGCGGAACTGACACGGCGGCGCTGATGGCTGAGCTGATCGCTGCGCCCCCTGACCATTGAAGGGAGCCTATACAGGCCCACAAGAAGAGGACGCAAGCCAAATAACAGCAAAGAACGGAATGAGCCAGAAGAAGCAGAAATGCAACTAAGAACTGCGGATGGAACACTCATACCTAAAGTGGATAAAATCAGAATACTAGGACTAATAAAAGAGGCCAAAGGCAACAACGGGGAAACAATCAGGAAGTTAGAGGGAACGGTTTCTCAAATAATAAGACTAATCAAAAGGAGAACTAACAAACACAATGGAATGAGAGAAAGCGACACAATAAGAATGGTAGCAGGCATTTGTCCTAACCAGAATAGAAGACGTAGCACCATACCTCAGATGGTATGTGGCTGAAAAGAACAAACTAGAATGTCTAATAAGAAAAGTATACAAGCAGGCATTAGGACTACCAATAAGCACTAGTACAGAAAGACTACTAGCATTAGGACTACACAACACATTGGATGAACTCATAGAAGCTCAGCGCATATCACAGTATGAAGGACTCTCTAAGACGAAGACAGGAATAAGTATATTAGAAAGATTGGGTATTAACTACCACACAAAACACGGAGAGACGGAAATGACAAGAGAGATCAGAAATATGATAATGGTTCCCCCCCCTGTCGAAGAACATGCATCCCACACAACATGAAGCACGAAGACAAAGCCGAGCCAAGGAGATACAGAAAAGATTTGGACAAGATAAAGCCGCAGTTTTTCTAGATGCCGCTAGACTCAAACGCAGAAAAGGGTTCGCTGCAGTCATAGTAAGTCACAAAAAAGAATGTGTAACAAGCGTCACAATAAAGACAGAATATACAGAAAGAGCAGAACAAACGGCGATAGCACTTGCCATAATAGAAACGGAAGCATGCATAATCAGTGACTCACAGGCAGCAATTCGCAACTATGCAAATGGCCGAATCTCCCCAGAGGCACTGCACATAATATTGAAAGGAGCGAAAGAAAGAGAAGACAAACATGTTCAATTACTGTGGACACCTGCCTATACTCTGGCCTCACCGGGGGACAGCGGAAACAACGAGGCGCACGCAACGCAGCTCGAGGACTAACCGACCGAGTTGCCACAAACAATGGTGCCGTCAACTCGGGGGCGGCCGAAGAAGTTGAGGACGGAGATTAGCAGCGGGGAGGCATATTGGCCAAATACAAAGATATAACAACACATTATAAAATGCCGAGGTGTATTTATCCACCACCTCATCAAAAACTAAATAAATCACAGTCTGTCCAGTGGCGGCAGCTACAAACGAGGATATGTAATCCAGTAATGTGGCATATACTATATCCAGATATGCAGACGACAAACGAATGCAAGCCATGTGACTCAAGAGCAACTCTTGAGCATATGCTGTGGGAATACTAAGGCTTAACGAGTAGCAACGGGGAGACAGCCTCAGCGAAAGCCTCCGCGCGCGTTGGTGTGCTGTGCTGCTCAGCTCAGCCCCAGAAGATCAAGTGTGGGCAGTTCAGCGGGCCGACGACGCCGCCAGAGCCCAAGGGCTCGTGACAGACGCCTAGGCAGGGTGAAGCACACCCTAATAACTTGCCGGACAAAAGTTTTTAGCGACCTGCCTACGTAGCTTGCACTGGAGGCGCAATGCTGAAGAAACAGCGGAGGTGATGGGCACTTAGCTAGTCCTGGCGTTTGGGCTGGGCTAAGCACTGCCAATCATCCCCAGAATTTTCCGGAATATGTTGGTTATTTGTCGATAATCGATTAGCTATTGATTTGCTATCGATTGGCTATCGCAAGGTAATGGCCACGTATTTGGGCTAGGCTAAGCACTACCAAATCATCCCCAGCATTTTCCTGAAGTTATTGATAATTGATCGATTATCGATTAGCTATTGATTGGCAATCGCAAGGTATTGGCCACGAATTTGGGCTAGGCTAAGCACTAGCAAGTCATCCCCAGCATTTTCCGGAATTTAATAATTATTCATCGATTATCGATTAGCTATTGACTGGCTATCGATTGGCTATTGATGACTGACTAAGCTTAAGTAGTCCCAACCATGCTTATCTAGACTTAGCAGACTCAGCTTCGCCAGGTCACAGAAGTATGTGCCATTGCGCTTCGACCCTTTGTGCACTACCGCTAGGATCGGGCTACATTTTCTGTTTACGTGACTTAAGGCGGCTTAAACAGCCCCGCTGTTAATATTCTCATCGTACCGTTTTCGATGCCTGTATTTATGTATGTTCTACCCGTCCCTGCGATTCAGTAGCTATGGTATTGCGCTACTGGGCACTCTGGGTATAGTATCGTGGATTTGATTTCCGGAAGCAGTAGTCGGGAGTCATCGTAGCGGAGCAAAACAGCACTTGTACACAGCTTAATTGGAGGCATAATATTTTATCTAAGCCGATAAAAATTAGTCGGGAGCGCTCTATTCCAGCGTCCTACGTAACCCGCTGTACTTTTACTGGCCGTTAAATCCCACTTTTTAAAAAAAATCTGTGTGTCTGCATAAACAGGTGAGACATCACCAGATTGCTCAAGCGTTCAATTCGCTTGTGCTTAGGAAATGGTTTCCGCTAGTGGCCGTGCGTGTCTCCCCAAGGCGCCATTATTAGACTGATATATGCGCTCTACCATTTCGCTCTACCCACACTTTTTAGGGAATCATCGTATGTGTGTATTCTATGTGGGATGTAAGTTTTAAAGAAGTCCCATACGTTGGGGGCAACTAGCGTAGTGTTTGTGCCTCACATTCTGTATCTTTTAACGGCGGAGCTGTTGAAGCCTACAGTCAGTCCATGTGTCGCGAACAAAACCTCGCTGAGCGATGAGGTCACCTGCGTTGCCTAGCAACCACGTCGCGGAGCGGCGTGTGCTTCGCCTCCTCTCCGTGCGCCTCCTCTAGGAAGATGCCTGCCGCGTGCGCCAAAAACCTGCTGCCCTTACCTTTCCCCTTTTCCTGCTTTCCACTTGAGGTAGAAGCTAGCGATCGTAGCGGTGATGGCTTGCAACACACATGCGCGCATGCGCACACCACCGCATGGCCGCCGACGCCGCTACCGCCATGACACCGCACCACCCCAACACCCTGCGGAGATAGGGTAGATGCTGGCGCCATCTCTCGACAACTGACCGCAACTCAAGGCGCGATGCCTACAATGGGTGATCGAGCGACGCCGCAGGCATCTTTCTAGAGGAAGCGTTGGCTGTGGACATGTTGCCTTGACATGGGACGTTAAGGAGAGGGAAGGAGAGCATGCGCGTGGCGCGCGCTTTGCTCGGGAGAGAGAAAGAGAAAATGAGATCGAGAGAGAGAGAGAGAGAGAAAGAAATTGTAGCAGCACCAACGAGGCAACGCGCAGAGCTGCTGCCGACGCCGTCCGCGTTTCCCTGTTTCCCTGCGTTCGCGCCGAACGCGCGCGATGTCCGTGACTGCAGCAGGCGCCTCTGGTGGCGGCTCGGCAGGTTTCGACCAGCCACGCACCGGCAAGTGTGGAGGTGCAGCTTGGCCGTGACGTCACCGGGGAGATAAGACTCAGAGCCGCCGCGACGGCGGCAGAACTCTCGTTGACTCTGTGGCGAGTACATGTAGCCTTGACATGGGACGACCAAAAAAGCTCCGTCGCATGCCCCCGCGCGAGGGACACGTGTAAATGCAGAGCATAGTGGGGTTCCGTGGTGTTAGTGTTATTGGTGTGGTAGTGGTGGTGATGGTGTGGTGGTGGTGGTCTGGGTTGTGAGAGAAGAGAGAATCGTAAGTAGGTAACGTAAAGTTGTTATTATTTTATTGGCATCACTGCGATTCTTATGATTATATTATATTATATTAAGTTGTTGTCGAACCACAGCCGGTCGTACACGTCGCAGCTGTGCCCGAAGCTCCGGTCCAGGAAATCGCGTTTGAAGCGCGCGTCGGCACCCCCAAAGTCCCGTTGACGTTGCCCGACGGCTTCCGCGCCAGCGCCCTCCGGGGCGACGGGCTCCGCGGCGGCGGCGGCGGCCTCCAGACGACGACGCTTGCTCGCCGCAGCCTCTCGTTCCCGCACGCCGGGGTCCGCGGCTCGACGCTGACGTGTCGCAGCCGCATGTCGTTCTCGACTCGAAGGGTCCGCGGCCCGACGCTGACGCCCGCGACTTCTCGTGCACGCTGCTCGGGATCCGCTTGTCGACGTTGACGCCTGGCCGCGGTTTCTCCTTCACGAAGTTCGGCGTCGGCAGCACACTTACGACGCTTGCGTTCGGCGTCGGCGGCGCGCTGCCTCGCCGCCTTGTCTTCTGCCGCCATCGACGAAGACGATGGTACGATGTCTTGAACTAGTGGTTCGGCGCTGATGTTGGATTGCGTCGAGGTAACTAGTTGAAGGTCTTGCTTCCATTGCTTATCAACTGCGACCGCCGACGAACGCAAGAGAAGAGAGCGCAGGAGTTGACGAGTGGAGCCCGCGCCAACCCGCTTTGTATTCCTAGCGCGCGCGTTAGAGGGAGAGGGGGTGGAGAGGGGGCGCGCTATCACGCCTGCACCTGCTGTTGCTACGGCGCTTGCAGCGCGGAGCGCGACTCAACTACGACGCTTCGCGCGCTGCACATGTGCTGCAAGCGTGATGCGGGAGAGGAGGAGTGGGGAGAGGGCGCACCTGTGCTTGAGCTGTTGCGGACGGACGGCGCACGCTACATGTGAGTTAAAGAAATTCTCTGCATTTAAAAAAACCGGACACCGGGAAAAAAATGTCACAGTTTCGCCTGAAGGGCGAAGCAATGAATGCGATAGCAACACAGCAATGTCATACGAAGTAAGGTGAGCGGCTTTGGTAGCAATATGAATTGTAGTAAACATGAGCTGATTAAGTAAGCAGGTGTGCTGCGGCGTAAGTAGACCGACATGAAGAGAGACTCGATGACCACGAGAAGGCACGTGTGAAACGGTGGTGTTGATGAGAAGCGCTTCCCGTGGGCAGCGCGTGCGAAGGGACACACCTGTAGCGCTGCACTGCCGATCCGGGCAGCATTGCATGTGTAGCGTGCGTTGGAAAATGTGGCCCGGCTATTACCAACTGAATGAACAAGCGTGGTGTGAGCGCGCACAAACACACACGAATAGATCACACTGAATGACTGCAGACAACGACTGTCAAAACGCTGGCAGCAAGCATACGCCGCAGCGGGCGAAGGTACGTGCGGTCTATCGCTTCAACGGAAACTGAGCGGCGAATGCACGGCGCATAAAGGTCAGAGCCGTGTGGAGATTAGAGACGGTGCGGACGAGCGCGGTTGTTGGTAGAATAGAAGTGCGCCCCCCCCCCCCCCCCGCTCCCTTGGGCGCTGGCTTCCTGCTTCGTTGCTTGCGCGTGGGAGATGAGTGCGTTCGCTCTCCGTGATAGCGCGCGTCCCCGCACGCTTCCGCTCGGGCATATGGTGCGGCGAAGATTTTATCTATAGGGAACCTCACGGCGACGGCGACGCCAACGGCAGAAATCCGGTTGAAGTGTCCATATAATTGCTATCGCAATAAAACGCTGGCAGCAAGCTTACGCCGCAGCAGGCGAAGGTACGTGCGCTCTATCGCTTCAACGGAAACTGAGCGGCGAATTCACGGCGCATAAAGGTCAGAGCCGTGTGGAGATAAGAGACGGTGCGGACGAGCGACGAGCGCGGTTGTTGGCAGAGTAGAAGTGCGCCCCCCCCCCCCGCCCCCTCCGGCGCTGGCTTCCTGCTTCCTTGCTTGCGCGTGGTAGATTGAGTGCGTTCGCTCTCCGTGATAGCGCGCGTCCCCGCACGCTTCCGCTCGGGCATACGGCGCGCGGCGAAGATTTTATCTATAGGGAACCTCACGGCGACGACGACGACGGCGACGCCGACGGCAGAAATCCGGTTGAAGTGTCCATATAATTGCTATCGCAATAAAAGAAGCTGCTCATCTTGAAGCGCGTCGCGCGGCCAAGCGAGAATCTATGTGTTGGCGCCGAGCTGATTCGGAATACGATGCCTAGCAGCACCTAGCATTTCCTACCAAAACTTAGCCAAGCCTAGTAAAACCTGGAAGAAGCTAGGTCGATCACAAGCTCCACTGTTTACTCCAGCCTTGCACAACTTGTGCAAGCTGTCCACATTTTTTTTCTTTGTCGTCTTCACAACTTCACAATATTTACATACATCTATATAACAAACATTTCAGCTAAAAGTCAGTGCAGCGCGTCCTGTCTCCTCATCGTATTGCTAGTATTCAGCGTAATTTGCCCGAAAAATATGCACTAATTTCGTCAACTAGTTAGGTCATTGGAACACTGTCACGAGGAAAGTCGATAGTCAGTGTACAAAGATATAAAAAAATAACATCAGGGCTCATTTGAATATCCGGTGCTCTTCAGCATTAACGAAATGAGAACGTCTAAATGTTTGGTTCTCAGAAAACATGGCAAATGTTGTCAAATGCAGATGGTGTACCCTAACAAGTATTGCACCCGTCCGGCAAGATCAAGCGATCAGAACAGAAACACAGCTCAGAAAGACGTTGTTACAACAAGAAACCGACAAGAACAAATTCGCCAATCTGATAAATTTATTTTTTACGGAGTAGGATGCGTCTTACCTGAACCATCAGCTGATGCTTGCACCAACGTGCATAGACAGCTATAGGTGGAGATTATAATCACTAAACCGATTGCTGCAGGATGCATCTTCTCTGCAAGGAAATTGCAATATAACACTATTAATAGAACAAAATTTAGATATATAGACTATAGAACACATTTATGGAATATGGACAGATTATTTTTCATGTGTTTACCCTGTTTACCTCTTTATGCAATCTGTATTCACGTGCATGATCTTTTAGACCCGTGATTATCATTTGTCAATGCCCCATCGGGGCCCTTAAGGGCAAATAAATGACGATGATGATGAACACTATTTATAATACACCTGCAAAAGACAAAGCATACGATGTAGACCGACTGGAAGCCTCGCATCACCAATTGTATGTCATGCAAATGATTGTGCGACTGAAGTCCCTTTATTGTGAGCAGCGCTCCATCTTGACATTAACACAATCCTTATTGACCACCCTATTCACTATTGTAAAGAAAAATCACACGAAATTAGCACCTAAATTAGCTTAATTAGCTTTCTGCAACAGGGCGATATTTAGCGTTATTTGGTTCCCAAGAGAAATAGCAAAGGAAATATTCGACAGTGCTTCACAACTTAGCATGTGAGTTCCACCGAAGAACACCAAGCTTTTGCAAACCTCCTGAAAAAGATGTTTGCTAAGACAGACCGGCGTCATACACATACGTTGTAAACACGGAGGCAACGGAGGCAGTTAAAGAGATACGGACACAAAATCTTAAAATTTTACGAATATGCTGAAAATGAATCCTCAGTATGTGATTACACCGACAAGAAGTAGTCACTTAGCTCATTTTTGAGCCGATGACTTTATTTTTGGCGATTTTGTGAGCGCGCGTCTCGCCGCCCGACCCGCGGGAGTTGGAAGGCGTGACGTCACGACACCCTCGTCGGATAGCCAGCCGCACATCCGCGGTCATTCGAATCGCGCCGACGCCGCCATCGCGAGCATGGATCGAGTTCAGGTGCCTCTACGAGCGATGAGAACACGTATGAAGACAAGGACCATTCCTTCTTGGCAAGAAATATTGCCGCTTACGGTTACGAGCCTTCCGCGTCAAGCGACGAAGAAGAGCACGCGGCCGTGGAAGTACCGGTCAGGTTTTCGAGAACCGTAGCACGAAGATTCTGCTCTGCACCAGACACTTCTGCAAGAATTATTTGTCATATTTCGTCTGTAAACTTGCTTTTTCAAGAGCACACGCAGGCAAGGCAGCTGCGGGGTACTTCAGCACTGCGTGGATGTCTGAATAGTAGTTTATGCCGTCGGCGTGAGCAACTGCTGGGAGGTACCAGTACCTACGAGACTCTCACGTCCACTTCTCCAGCCGACCGACAGATGGCAGCACCTGTCTGGCGTTCTGCCCAGTTTTTTCTGCTTTTAGCATGTGGAGAAGTAGAGCTGCGTGTGTGTCTGATCTCGTGAGTCGCGCTAGCTAGCCTTGTATTGTTTTACTATGCTTTGCCAACATTTTTAAAGACATTACTGCCTTCCTGCGCAGCCTCGGGCATCTCGCCCAAGCCTCGCCCCCACACTGCTCAAGAAGGCTCCAAGTGAACGAAAACAGTAACGACCATCTTTTCACCTCCTCTTTTCAAACGCGCCACTGATCATTTCTGCCTTGCGTTTTCGTGAGTTGACCGATTTCACAGCGTCAGGCTTTAAGCATTGCTTCTTGAGCGGCATGCCGATGCTTTTCAGCCGGGCTGGTCACATAATCATCGTCGACGAAGTGGTCCGCACAAATGAAGTCATTTTTAGAGGTCTACAGGCTGTGCGTGATGGCTCACTGGCCGGTATCCAAAGTTTACGCACTATCTCGCCTCTGGGAAACGTGTGCGACGGCGTGTCACGACCGAAGATGCTGTTATAGCAGCGATATCTGGGCATTTCCTTCCGCCGCGACGAAGGCGTCAATACGGAGCGACGACCGCGGGAAGGCGCATGTAAGACGCAGCACCAGCGTGGAGCGCCGATGGGGATAATGTTTATGACTGACCACGTGCGAGTATCCCCGAAAGGCGTTCAACAAACGCTGCAAGGGACCGACACCCCCGGAAACACTGCGACGGCTGTGGCCGACCTTCGCCGCACGCGCGCGCGCGCAGGTGGGTGTTATGACTTCAAATTTCAGCTTCTGCCGGCGGCCGCCTGGAGGCAAGGTGCAACAGAAAAGTGCAGAAAAGATGTTTCTCGTTCTTTTTTTCAAAGCAGATTCTTATATTCGTCATTTTCAACAGTTCAACTTTTGTTCCGACGCAAAAAACCACCCGCCAACTTTTGTGTCCGTATCCCTTTAAGACAAGCCATGGACGAGTCACCCCATGATCCAACATGGCAGCATCTACGGCATCACTGCGGAAAGAGCCCATATGCTATCAGTGGTCGCGCTCGCCGCATGATTTAT
Organism: Dermacentor silvarum; assembly: GCF_013339745.2. Taxonomy (NCBI): domain Eukaryota; kingdom Metazoa; phylum Arthropoda; class Arachnida; order Ixodida; family Ixodidae; genus Dermacentor; species Dermacentor silvarum. The sequence continues at coordinate 76,117,178 of NC_051162.1, read as the reverse complement.
CGATGGCGTCATCGGTGAACAGACTACGCACGCTACTGTGGCGCCATCTTGTAGCGATCGTCACCACAGAGCACGTCTTGCGTGGCACTATGCTTTTCTTCTCACGCCTTCGCCGTAACCTCCTACTCCACTTTCCACCTGATGGTTCCGCTGCACTCTGCTCCTCCGCTTTCCTCCTCACGTTCTTTTCGCTATCGCCGTCTATCACCCCGCACTGAGCTCCGCGTTCGCTCTTTCATCCTTCGCTGTGCTCCTTTGCTCGGTTACGACGAGGGACGAGGACACCGACGCTCAACGCAGGAACTGTCGCCTAAGAGCTGCGCTTTAAAATATGTTGATAAATTACAGCGTTTCTAAGAACATTCTTAACCGCGTCCTCCAGGACGGGAAGGATCATCTTCTAGAATGTTTGCATTGTCGTAGGATAACTGGGTCATGGAGGTCACAGTTCATAGAAAAGGGGGTTACATTAAATATACTGCCAAGAGAACTCAGTTTTTTGTTGAAGTATTGTTGAAATTGTTGTTGTCAGTGCGCCTTGTTCCACCACGCAGATGGGAAAAGCTAAGCCTAGCGCCTCGACGTATGCCACCATTGCCCGGCCACTGTGGCGGCGAGGCGCGCCAAACCTAACTTGTCGGCGGACCTCCTCGGAGCTCCCGATAACCGACGCCAACGTGGCAGGCTTTTCCGACCGTTAAATAGACGTGATACAGGTAGTAGGAGAGGCGATTCGGCTGGAAGATTTCAGCGAGGGAGCGGGATGGTGCAATGTCAAGAGGATGAGAAATGCCGATGGCGCGACCGAGTCGTCGACGGCAGCCTCGTCGACTACGCCAGACGGCAGCCACGTCGACTACGGGGACTGCGCAGTACAAAAGGAAGTATGCCTATCAAGTGCAGCAGCTAGCCATGGCGAGCCGAATGCCAGAGTTACCGTCTAACGATTACAAAACCGTTGTACGCCCCCGAGGCGATTTCAAAATGACCGGTTACGAAACGAATCGCGCTTACTGCTGCCTTCGTAACGCGGAGGGTATAGGTATCTGCCTCAACGTTAAACAAAACGTCGTGGTCATCAGCACCCCGTCCGAAGACAGAGCCACATGTTACGAAGCCATTAGCGTATACAATTAATAGTCCTAGCATATGCTGAAACACAACTGTATTTACATTATTTACAGCAATTGGATCGAATGCAGTCCATGGCGGACGCTGTCTTTTTTTCCACTTTGTCGTCTTTGTGCGTCCGTGCTCCCGCGTGCCGTGCAGTTGCTTTCTTCTTTTTCTCTAGCTCTTCGAAGAAGGGTAAATATTCAATATCCTCCACACCTCGGAAAGGCGCGCAGTTCGAGTCTGTTACAGCGAAGAAAGTTCAATTGGGTACAGAAGTTAGACGGGTCGGCGTATAAGAGAGCCATTTGGAAGCTTCACCGAACAAGTTCTGATATTTTCATCATGTTCTCGATGTACTTCTTTGATTCGTCCCCTCTTCCATAGTTGCCGTGGTGCATTTCTTCGTAAAGAAGCACAAGATAACCAGCTTTCAGATTGTTCGAAGATTGAACATTGGCATAGCGCAGGCTAAGAAGATATTCTCTCCTGCATCTTCTCCAAAAGTGCTCCAGTAACTGCTTGCGAAGAAGCCACTTTCTTGTGACCGTAGATCTTGGCCCTGAAGTATCGATATCTTCGTTGTGCTAAGGAAGGCTTGTTAGTCGTTTACCGGTTAAGAAATGAGCCGGAGTAAGTATTTCCATCAATACGGTCGTTAATTCTTATGGCGTAAGCTTTGCCTTGTCAAGGACTTCCGGAGGCTGGTTTTTACAGTTCTCATCAATCTCTCCCAGAAGCCGCCCCACCATGCAGCTCTTTCTGCGATGAACTTCCCTTATATTCTACTTTGAGAGCAATAGCCTTGTAGCTCTCCACTGAACAATACTCTTGCCAGGGTGGCGATTTTCTTTGACGCTTTTTTGAAAGCCTGCGCGTTATCTGTGTATATTACGTCAGGCAATCCGCGACGCGATAAAAATCGCCGAAACTTGAGCAGGAAACTTTCTTCTGACAGTCCGGTGGTTAATTCAAGGTGGACTGCTCTTGTGACGGCACAAGTAAATAACACTATATAGACCTTCGACGTAGTGTCTTTCATATATAGAGGTCCAGCAAAATCAATTCCAACCGCTTGAAAGGGATCAGATCGGCGTACTAGTTCACTTGGTAATGGTGAAACAGGTGCGCTACTGGGCTTTAAGCGTGTCGTGATGCAAGCGCTGCATCCTCTGATGACTTCCTTTACAATTTGTTTTCTGCGGGGTACCCAAAATTTCTCTCTAAGCTCGGCAAAGGTAGCTCGGCAAGCAGACCGCCGTGGAGTGTACGCGTATAGCAGTCTCTTATGACAAGTTTTGTCAGTTGGTGAAGCGGAGGCCACAAAATAGGATGTTTAACTTCTTCTGCTTCCTGTGAGAATTGCAGTCGTCACCTTACACGCAACCTTCCTGCCATGTACAGAAAAGGATGAAGCATTCTCAGGTCTCAATTGCGATTCAGCTGTAGTTCCTTTTCACGCTGATTGATTTCTTTTGCATAAATATCCTCTTGAGCCACCTTGATCCAGTAATTTTCAGCGCAGCTAATGTCTTCGGCTGTGAGCTGTGGTTGGCCCCCGATGCATTTATTTTTGCAGCTTTTGATGAAACGAAATACCCACGCTGTTATTCGTAATACTCTTGTGAGGCTTGAGTAGCGTTCAAGGTCCAAAATAGGTAACAACGTTCTCACATGTAAAACTTGAACGACGACTTTTGCTTCAGTTAAGTCTATATCATTACTATGTAAATCTGCCTCCAGGGCGTGCATGGGCTATGCATCTTCCAGTTCTGTCAGCCATGGTGGTCCTTTCCACCACACTGTGTTTGTCTTGAAAAACTGCATCAGAACTCCACGTGTAAGGTAATTCGCAGGATTATCAGTCCCAGGACAATGTCGCCATTTGCTCTTGTCGGAACAGCCTTGAATTTCAGCCACCCTATTCTCGACGAATGGCTTCCATTTCTCCGAAGACCCTTTTATCCAATGCAGTGCGACCTTGGAATCCGTCCAAAGGAATGTTTCTAACAAATGTTTCAAGGGCAGTCTTCATAAATTTCGCCAGCGTTGCTCCAAACAAAGCACCAAGAAGCTCCAGTCTTGGCAAAGTCACTTTCTGCATAGGCGCCACTCGTGACTTCGCCATTACGAGTTGATAGAGGAGAAATGCAAAAACGCCCGTGTGCTTGCGTTCTAGTGCACGTTAAAGAACCCCAGGTGGTCAAAATTAATCCGGAGCCCTCCGCCACGGCGTGCCTCATAATCAGAACTGGTTTTGGCACGTAAAACCCCAGCAAGAAGAAGAATAAGAAGAAGGTGGCTATGAGCACAGTTCTCTTGGTCAAGAAATTTTAAATATGCACAAATTCCATATGCCCTCTGACTTGCATCACAAAATATATGAAGCTGCATGCAGTGACTTTCAAGCCCAGTCTTGACCCAACGTGGGATAGTCATCGAAATACGGTGCTGCAGATTTGAGCACCAATTTTGCCACTGTAAAGCAAGGTCCGAAGGCAAATCTGCGTCCCCATCTGTCTGTATCCGCCACAACTCCTGAAACAATATCTTGGCTTGAATGCTGAAGGGTGCAACCATTCCAAGCGGATCAAATATCCTTGACACCGCTTGCAGAACATATCTCTTGCACGGCTTTTGATATTTTCCCAAGAAACATAACGCAGATTTTGCGGCTACTGTCATCTTGTCTGTTAGAGGATCCCACAATAGTCCCAATATCTTGACAGCTTCCGAGAGTGCGCTATCTCCTTCAGCCATGACAATAAGATCTCTCAGCAGTTTAGAATTTGATGACCATTTTCTTAGTCGCATTACAACGTCTTCCATATTAGAATTTGCGTCTCTGTATACTTTTTGAGCTGAATCCTCACTATCTGCTCCTATAAGAAGGTCATCAACGTAGAAAGAAGCAGCAAGCAACTTGGCCGTTTCTTCTGTTTGATTATTTACTTCCTTCAGGTGGTGTTGGAGTGTGGCGTTGAGTCGGAATGGGCTTGTACTGTTCCAAATGCACCCTTGTCATGCGCCATTCCTCTGTTTTAGGATCGGGTTTTCTCTTAGAGGCTATATCCTTGAACGATAGGAATCTCAACGCATCTCTGTCTTTCATTTTTACGCTAATCTGGAGAAAGGCTTTTTCTATGTCAGCCGTCAGAGCAATACGGTTCATACGAAAACGTATCAGAAGAGCAACCAAGTCGGCTAGTAGTTTTGGTCCTCTCTCGAGATGGTCATTGAGGGACCATGAATCAGGATGATGAGAGGATGCGTCAAAAACTACTCGTACTCGAGTTGTTGCAGACTCGCTTCGCACAACGGCGTGATGTGGCATGTAGTAGAGCTTAGAGGGTTGCGCCTCAATTTGGCTAGGTACTCTCTCGGGGTGACCCATCTTTATATACTTCCTGATGGTGCTATCATATTCCACGGCAAACTCTTGAATGTTCTTCATTTTTTTCCCGAGACACATCAGTCGCTTCCGTGCTTGCAATCGGTTATCTCCTAGTTGTCCACAGCTTTCTTTCAACGGAAGGCCTAATTGGGAGCCACTGTTGAGGAAGGCGATATCGTGCTCGAATTTTTCTAGCACCATATTAGATTCATTATTTGGAGTGTTGTAGACTGGCATAATCCCGATGCTCTCTAATTCCCAGAACTTCCGAAGTAAATCGTCGATAGAGTCGGTAGATGCACTTATTCGAAATACGCATGTGTTGAGTGCTGCTTCCAAAGAGGTGTTAAGCGAAAGTGGTGCTTGTAACATCCAGCCAAATGCATAACCCAGCGCCACCAAGTCGGCCTGGCCATGGCATCGTTTCATTTCTCCGGACATGAATTGCCATAGCTGGTCAGCACCAATTAAAAGGCTAATACCAGGAACAGCAGCCATGCCTGTTAACAACAGCTTATATGCAAGGAGGTGTCCGTCGCTTTCAATGGTTCTAATAAAGTCATGCTCGAGTGGCACTTCAACAACATCCTTGCAGGCGAACGGCACTTAAATGGCATGTACCAGGTTTTCCCGAGTCTCATACTGACTGCGAAGATATAGTTCGACAAGGCGATGTTGCTTGAAGACTTACAGAAGAGACAGTCCTTGTCTTTAACTTTCGAGGCAGATTGCAGGACAGCTGCTGTTGGTAAGATAGAGTGCAAGTTTTCTCCTTAGGTGGTTTAGCGCATTTCTTTCCTTTAAAGTCATAAATTCCGCTTCTTTCTCGGCTTTAAACTTCCACGCGAAGATAGGTGAAGAGTTCTTGCAACTGATCATCGGCTGTCGCGGTCGTTGAGTCTTGCTGCTGTACGGAGCCTGAACTGTCGATAGCAGACGGTGATGACCTTGAACTGGCTTCTTTTCGGTAATAGCCAACGGCGATGTCTGCTGGCAATGCCTTCAACAGACTGTCCATCATAGTTGCATACATGGCAGAACTGACGTTTCGACCTTTCAGGCATCTGATATGGCATTGCACTTAATCCAATAGCCTTCGAAGACTGTATACATCTTCTGAGGAAGCAACTGCTGGTAGTGTGCGCAGACGGCGTAGATGTGCCTGCACAATGCGACACTTATCGTCAAAACGACTCTTTAAAATTTCTATGGCGTCGTCGAAGCACTCGCCTGTCGCTTGTAGACCAGAAATTGAAGCTGCTGCTGCACCGCTAAGAAGACTATTCAGGTATTGAAATCGTTCTTTCGTCAGCTTTTCGTTTTCATGCACAGACGCCTTGAATTGCTCCCAAAAAAGCAGGCCAGTGACAAAGCTGTCCGTCTGCAAATGTAGAATTGGAAGCTTGATTGATTTGCGATGGGCGCGATCATCGAGTGCGTGTGATGAACCTGCAGCTGTGGAAGGGGCAGTCGTAGAACACTGATTTTTACGGAGTAGCCACTCCCGAGCCTTCAGCTCCCCCAACATTCCTCACGCAGCATCTTGATAAGTCAACACAGTTTCAAATTCTATCGCGAACTCGTCCTCAGGTATAGGTTCTTCTAGATCGGCGTTAAGCTTGTCCAAGTCCTCATTATTTGCATGTAGTCGTTCGATCAAAGACGACATATTTGCACTGTGAGCGCTTTCAATCACGGCTTTCGCTTCATTGATGAGCTGCGTATTCATCTGTCGTGGCGCCGTTCGCTTTTCTTTGAGGACCTTAAGGCGGTTCATCTTGTGTTTCAACAATGTGTGACCTCGCTCACCTTCTCAGATGAATGCTGAGTAGGTGTCTTATCACGGCGAAGGGTAACGGCGGATGGTCCGGTCAAATCGTACCGACTGCCTTTCGGAGGAGCTTTCCGCTGTCATTACGACATGCTGTCTTCGCTTTCAAAGTTCCCGATGAGCACTCCAGGCGTGTAGACTCCCAGCGAGCACTCCCGGGTTTCGGCACCAGAATATAGAACAAATGATCATAGCATATGCTGAAACACAACTGTATTTACATTATTTAGAGTAATTGGATCGAATGCAGTCCATGGCGGACGCTGTCTTTTTTTCCACTTTGTCGTCTTTGTGCCTCCGTGCTCCCGCGTGCCATGCAGTTGGCCTCTTCTTTTTCTCTAGCTCTTCGAAGAAGAGTAAATATTCAATATAGCACGCTTCGCATCGGAGACCGAGATTTCGAGGCGAACGCCTATCGAGCCGCACAGGACAACACTTCCAAGGGCCTGATTAGGAACATTTACAAGAACAAGAGCCCGGCGGACATCGTCAGTAACCTTGTGACGCAGCGCAACACCGGCGTGTTGCACCCCAAGTTCATGGGCTCCACGGACAACATAACCGTTTTTGTAGCGTTAGCTACACTGGCCTAGCCAAGCCCGTTTCGCGCGGCACATCAAGAGCCGTGCTGCGCATGTGCAAGGATCAGTGATGTCACGCGGCTTGCGCACCGGAGCCGGCACCTCTCGCGCACTCCGCCGCCGCCGCGCGCGACTCACCGCCGCCGGTCTGCGCATTCCGGAGGAGTGACGTCGTAGCCGTGGTAGACGCACTGGCGCCGGCGCGTGCTCGCTGTGCAGTTGCCGTCTGACACTGCGCTGGAGCCGCTGCGCTTCTGACTGGCGTTTGCCAGTGTGGTATAGCCATGGAGAAGGAGAGCGCAAATGCTGCTCAACAGCGCAGAAGAACGGAGAAGCTTGACTCATCGTATCCCGAAGTAGTTGCCTGGCAATTAGCGGTTGAGCGTAGGAGACAACCAGGAAAGCTAAGAATAATCAGCTGAACTTTTGCTAACGCTACGTATATCCTGGCATAGCCGAGCTAAGCCACTGCAACTTTTTTTTCGACAGATTCCACGTACCGAGATACGTATACACGTACCTATGCTCGTCGAATGCTCCCTCTACAGGAAGCAGATCGACGTGTGTTAGAGTGCGGGAGGCTGGGACACCGCGCCGATGTGCGCCCCAACCCCAACGACCAGATTTGCCGTGGATGCGGACGCAACAATCCGTTGTCTGATGATTGGTGCGAGCAGCGGTGTCAACTGTGCGGCGAGGGTCACCTCACGGGTGACCGCAGGTGCAAAGCGAGATATAAGACCCCATACATAGTCAAGCGCCGCCAACTTGAGCGAAAAAGACGAGAAGAGGAAGCAGCCAATGCATACGGCAGCGGTTACAGCAGCAGCTGCAGCACTAGTGGCAACGGAAGCTACTATGGCGACAACGACAAGGAGACAAGTCAACACTCGCCCTATACCGTCAACACAAAGGCAACATTGCCGCCGTGCGCAGTGTGACAATAGCTTGGGTAGCCCGCTACTGTTCGAGGCGAGGGCGCGCGAGCCCTTCGGAAACTTTTGCGCATGAAAACGTACGACAGTGTTGTGACCAGTGTGTTGTGCCACGCATGCAAAAGGGCAGACGAAACGACTGAACACGTGGTTTTAAACTACAATCAAATAGGCAGCCCCAGTCGACAGCAATGCTGCAACGCTGACCAAGCGGTACCTTGAGTGTTAGAGAAGAGCAACGATGAAATGTTGATAGTTGCGTGCACCACTGTGGGCCTTTGTTCCCCTCCCCCCGCCCCCTCCCTTACTTGTGGGTTGTGTATGCTTGCTTTCGTGTTTATGTATTTTTTCTTCATGGCTATAGGGCATGCAATTGACAGGCCTGCCGGTTGCAAGGGATTTACGCGCATTAAATCATCATCATATGCATGCGTCCTTGAAAGATGAGTTCATTGCTTTCGTTGCTCGCAGGGCCGATAGTGGGCAGTTCGTATTGATGAGGTCAGAGATAGGTACAGCCGGAGCGCGCGCCCACTCTTGAGACGCGCATGTTGCATGCCTCAGAAATGTGTGCTCAAAGTGTGTGTGTTTGTGTACGTGTGCAAGCCAAGCATCTAGATGACGACTCAAAGTGTGTTTTTGTAAGCGAACAAGATACTTTGTTGTGTGCAGATACATTGTGTCGTCCATAAAGTGTCGTACGTAGAAAGTAAAACGCAGCAATGCATACAATGAAAAATCGTATAAAGTAGCGTAGGATGTCAAAGACAAGTATCGAAGCAAAACATTGTGAGAGCAAAACGTCCGATCGAAGAATATGAAGTAAACAGCTATGCGATCAGAAGCAAACGATGATATGAAGTAAACTATGTTATTGCGGTGAGAAGCAAGTGATTGCGGGAAATAAAGAAATTTATGTGGGATGCGAAGCAAGTTGTTGTCTGCGTCTAGAGCGTGAGACGCACGTCAGGGTGACAACCGAGAACATGAGAAGCCGTCAGGGATCCTTTAATGCGGTCGCGTTCTATGCTTAAAGGCGAAGCTTAAGCGTCTCCCCATTTTTTATTCACTTCAAAACATTAAAACATTCCTTTACAAAAGTGGTTAATTGAGCTTAAATTAGATCAAGATGAGGGAAATATAATTGCTAATTACTTGTGAAGGTGAATCATTGTGTTTAAATCATGGCCTTTGGGGCCTTTGAGGAAAGCTCATTTTCAGAGAAGGCATAAATAGTTGCCTTTGTTGCGCAAGCAAGCCCAGTTATTACGAATGTCACTAGTCAGATACATGCATTTATATATCTTAATATATTTGAATGATAATAACGGTTTCCACGTCATAACATCATACAGCTAAAATAAAGCCAACTCTAGAGCAAAAGCTCCCCATTGACCCCATTCACTGAAGCCAGTAACTGCAAGGACGACGCCATGTTGCCACGTTGTGCAGGCGAACAAGCGCAGACACCGACACGTTTCAGACGAGACGCGCACTGAAGTGCGATATGGACTGTTCCTCACTATGATGACGCCATTTGTTTCGGATGCCTGCAAACGCACCATTTTAAGCATCGGAAATTGTACATGAAATTTCAGAAATAACTATCGAGTAGTAATGAAAATTATACGGGATAAACTCTACAGATTTTTCATAAGTACGTGATTCGTGTAAATGCTTGATTTTGCATCGTATTTTCAGTCTTTTTAGCGTTACATAAAAGAAAGGCTGCAACACCATTGTTGTTAGCACTTTCTTCGCCCAGCTTTTTCTGTAGAGTGAGTATACTAACTCTATGCTTTACATAGACAGTACTTTATGTGTCAAGGAGGCAATGGTTGTGTTAGCTTTTGTACTGCTATATAATTCGCTTACTTACCATCCCAAATATAATCATAGAATATGCTTTATATACAGGGTGTTTCAGCGAACACTTTCAAAAATTTTAAAGGTTGCCTGTGGCAGATAGCACAATTCTTGTTCATGAGCTGGTACTCGAAGATGCGGACATTACACAAGAAATTAAAATGCATAATTTAATAATTAACAGAAACTCACTAATTAAGCTTTTAACTAATTACCCGATGGCCCATATTGCAATTTACAAATTGTAGCCGTGCAGTTCGCAAGGCGGATCCACTTGGAACGAATTCTCGGGATGACACCAGTTTCGAGATAATTACTCCCGAACTTTGCGGAGAAATGCATTCGCGTTCCAGTTAGGTTCTTAATAAAACGTCGCTTTTTGCATTCAAGCACAAAATTAACTGGAATGCCAATGCATTTCTCCGCAAAGTTCGGGAATTAATATCTCGAAACTGGTGTCATCCAGAGAAATATTTCCAAGTGGATCCGCCTTGCGAACTCTACGGCTACAATTTGTAAATTGCAATATGGGCCATGACGTAATTAGTTGAAAACTGAATCAGTGCATGTTTTTAATTATTCGATTGTGCATTGCAATTTCTTGTGCAAGTAATGTCCGCCTCTTCGAGTAGACCAGCTCATTAACTCGCATTGCGCTATCTGCAACAGGCAACCTTAAATAAATTTTGAAAGTGTTCGCTGAAACACCCTGTATAATGTGCAACAATACATTAGATAGCCGCAATAATGCAGATTTTTCTGAGTGTTGTGCACGTTGCCAGCCTCATAGCATGAGATGCCTAAGGAAGTAGAGTGGTGCATGAGTAAGTTTGGTGCTGTTATGTTTCGGAACCAAGACCAAGCCCCGTTAAGGATTTTCTCGAACTTCTGCAAAATCACTTGATTTTATTCTGACGCAGCATGAATTATGTATATATGGTCAAAAGAAAGCTATGTGCATAGGTTCAGTGGTCCCACATGCTTTGTGAGGTTTCTGCAACCGCATGTTCGCAACGCGACTGCCTTCTTTTGGAATATCAATACTCTTCGCAGAGACACTGTCATTTTCAAACCGGAAGCAATTATGGTTGGCGTCAACATACCGGAAACGTATTGTTTCCGGTATGTTGACGCCAATCATGGTTGCTTGCGGTTTGAAAACTACGGTGTCTCTGTGAAGATAGTGCCAGATAAACGGGAAGAAGTAATGAAAGAAATCAGCGACACATCAATATTGGTGGTTCCTTACATACGTAGCCTTTCACAAAGATTAAATAGTGGAAGTAGTCGCTTTGTTCGGGTGGCGTTTCCAGCTCCATAATTTTTTTTCTGTATATGAAAAAGGGCACTCGCGGTAGGCCTTATTCACAAGTGGAAGAAAACGTTTTGCACTTTAAACACGTACGTAAATTAGTGGACTGTGAAGAATGCGTTCTCTGCTATATTTTCTTTCTGTGCGAGGCTTAGTACAACAGATAAAATGGCTGTCAATGAGCGCTTATGGGGGCACAAATATCTGTGTAATCAATTGCGGTAACTCCGGAACCTTAGAAGATATTGCCATAGATGCGGTTGCCCGTCAATGTTTGACCAGACAACAGTGCTCGCTAGTGAACCTAACAAGTAAGGTAGTCGACGCTTACAGCATGTTGTCCGGTGCATTCGGCTGGTGCGTCAGCACTTCCCCTACTGCGCAAGCGAAAATGAAATTTCACTTGTGGACTGCATAAACCCAACAGTAAGCCGCACTATTTGAATTGGGGTGTACGTGTTTTCATTTGTGTTTAGATTCGGCTTTGTGGCTATATATATTCCTTGATTTTATTGCCCTCGTATTCTTAGGGTACTTCACGCAATTTCCGAGGGCTAACTGTCTATCTCTATACGAATGCCTCTAACGCATTCCGCCGCCTACCGGGTAGTGTATGGTTGAATGGGTAGGGCATCAGACTGCTGTGCTGAAGGAACAGGGTTAAAAACCAACCGTCTTACTAGAGTGTACTAGAATGGGGGAGTGGGTCCAGCGGACGCCTTAGCAAGCGCCGATTGTGAAGCAAAAAACGCGGATAATGTGGCGGCGCTGCCGTCGCCTTATTCTTATTCTCTGGAAAATAAACCTTGGCTCTGGCTGTTTCGGCAGCGCTCATTGGCTGAGGCGAGCTCGCGGGCTGGGTAGGTGTCGTCTGCTCGACGCACCGTCTTTGTTGCGTCGTTTGCGTTTTTCCGCCGCTATTTTTCCATTTTATTTGCAATAAATTGGTGGGGAATAATCTCAGAGTTACCGCCCCCGAGTATCCGACGCGACAAGCATCCGGCCGGCAAGCGGGGTCACTCTTTCGGGAGAAAGCGACGGTGGCACCACCTGGATTTTCAATATCAAATGCCTCAGCACAGAGCCCTCGTTGCACCCACTTTCCCAATCTAATACACTCTAGTCGAACCTAACCTCGGCACTGAGTATCTGGCAATTACACATGGGCCGCTATTCAACGAGACTCTTTCACGCCACATGGGGCAATGTAGATGTGGGACTGTGTAGGTACTGATTTTCAATGAAAATCTTTGATGCCAACTTGAGGCGTGGCGCATCATCATAGTCAACAAAGCAAAATTCTCTAACGCAGACAAGAAGGGCAGGCAATTGCTCTGGTTCCCAGCACATACGACTCCAGGCATTCACGCGATCAACCCCAACGAGGTAGCACACCGCGAAGCTCGAGGTCTTACTCGCCGAGCTGAGCAAGAAGTGACTTCTATCGGTCAGGGGAACGCGGAGGAGGATATCTGGAGAGAAAAAGACAGATTAACAAGATTTAGCGATATTACAAAATTCTATCAAAATCAGAGGCGAATATTACCACCGCCTCACACTAAACTGAACAGAACTGAGTCCGTTGCTTGGAGGCGATTACAAACAGAAACCTATGTGAATCCCATGCAGTTAAAGACTTTCTACCCCGAGATATACGCCAGCGATATATGCAAGCTATGCAAGTCTGCTAGAGCCACCCTTCAACACATGTTGTGGGGATGTAAAGTAAAAATGGCAGTCTCCCCGGAAAATCTACGGGCGCGGTGGTCGGCCACGCTACTCAGCTCAGAACTCCTAGACCAACTTTGGGCCGTCCAGCGAGCCATGGATGCCGTGCGGGAGCAACAGCTCCCAGTGGCCATCTAGGCGGCCCCAGGCCCGGGCCTCCCGATCGCCGGATTTCGAATAAAGTTATGTCACTCACTCACCCAACTTGGGGCACTGAGTATGTGCCACTCGGTTTCTGTTTATCTTCAATGAACCTATGCCGACGACATTACCATCTGGTCGTTCACGGGGTCCATCGGGGCAATGGAGAGCCGCTTGCAGGAAGCGGCAGACGTGGCGAGCGACTATGCTAAGTCTTGCGGCCTCAGCTGCGCCCCCCAAAAGTCAGAGCTACTCCTGGTCTCACCGCTAAAGAAGCATGCATCCGACTCGCCCACTATCAACATACAAGTGGAGGGACACACCATCGTTCCGTCTCAGAGCGTAAAGATATTGGGAATGGTTTTCCAGTCGGATCGCACCAACACAATAGTAATTAACAAGCTTAAGAATACTACCGCCCAAGTTACCCACATGATCCGGCGAATAACAACCAAGACAAGAGGCATGGGGGAGGCGGACACGCTTCGGCTTGTCCAAGCCTTCGTCGTTTCTCGAATAACTTACGCTATTCCATACGCACTACTGAACGTAACGGAATTCACAAAAATCAACACAATGATCAGAAAGGCATATAAGCAGGCGATGGGCCTGCCGGTCAGTACGTCCACAGAACGCCTACTACGACTAGGCGTGCACAACACGGCCGAGGAGCTGATCGAGGCACATTTATCCAGCCAGCGAACAAGGTTGGCGGTTACGGAAGCGGGGAGGTCCATTCTCTTACGCCTGGGGCTATCTGCTCCTCTCAGCCATCCGCCACCTCAGACTCTTAGCTTACCCCATGCCATCCGGAGCAACATCACCGTACCTCCTCTACCTCGCAACATGCACCCAGTGCACCACGCACAGCGAAGGGAGGCCCGGGCTCGGGCCATACACAAGCGATAAGGGACTTTGCCCTCTACAGCCTACACGGATGCGGGGTCTTACCCCAGACGCGCCACCGTAATCGTCAACAAAAAACATCGGAGCAGCATTTCGCTCACCCGATACAATCCCCTCCAAGCCGAGGGAGCGGCCATAGCCCTCGCGCTCTCCCAAACACAGGTTGAAGTCATAGTTACCGACTCCCAACAGGCGTGCCGCAACTTCGCTAGCGGCAGAATTCATGCCACTACGCTCAAGATAATAAATCAAAAGCCGCCAACCAGATCAGTCATAATCATCTGGGCGCCAGCTCATTACGGCATTCCTGGCAACGAAGTCGCCAACCACGTGACTCGAGATTTGACCCACCGAGCCGACGCCGAGGAATCTGAACCGGAGCGCATGCACCCTCTAGTCTCATACCAAGACATCACACAACACTACAAGCTAACCCGCAGAACATATGCACCGCCACACAAGTCGCTACCTAGAGTGCAGGAGCGATTCCTGCGAGCTCTACAGGTTAACACATTCCCCCACCCAACCAGAAACCACCTCATAGCCCCTACACAATTCTCTCCGCAATGCCGCTTCTGCGCAGAGCCCGGGTCCCTCAGGCACATAGTAGGGGGCTGCAGAGAGGCACCACTCAATCCTCCGAACCCTTACCACACCAACGAGCTTTGGGAGAGAGCCTTGGCCAGCTCCGACCTCGAAGATCAGCAACGGCTGATTGCGAGGGCTCAGGACGCGGCCCGAGCTCAAGGCATTCTGGAATGAGGACGCCTCTCTAAAGCTGCATTTAGACATTAAAGATGTTTATTCTCTCTCTCTCTTCAATGAACCTCCTTGATGACAGTTTGTGTGGCTGGGTATATGCTAGTAGATGTGTGCCGCTCTAGAATGACAGGCGAAGATTCTTTACGTGTTTGCGATGCTGAGCGGTATCGAACCCACGTCACACGGGTTCCTCAAAAACAGCAACCCGACGCTTTAGCAGTCTACGCCAAAAGTGCCCTGGGTACGTGCCACTTTTGTATGACCATCTTTGACGCCAGCCCACTGGAATTCAACGGACTTTAAAAACCAGCGCCTCTGTTCCCTGGATCCTAATCTGAAGCTCCGCCTTCGACATGGCTTACCACGACGGGAAGTAACTCTCATTTGTCGCCTAAGACTTGGAGTAGCTTTCACCAACGCGTACTCCTACCTGATGGTAATGGCCACAAGTCGAGATTGTGAAACTTGCGGGTGCAAAGAGACTATAGCACATCTTCTGTGTGATTGTCGTCGTTTTAGTGCACAAAGGAAAGTCCTTAGAACCACGCTCGGCAAGATAGACAGCCGTGCCCTTACGGAAGCCAGAATTCTTGGTCCCTGGTCCCAGCCAACGTCGGAACGAACTGCTTTAAAAGCGCTAGTACGCTATTTAAAAGAAACAGGACTTCATGAAAAACTATAGAATTGTGCGGACAGATGTGTTTTTTTGTTCTTTCTTTATTTTTTTCTTCTTTTTAATCTTCTCTTGTTTTCTAATCTTTTCTGCCCTTACCCCATCCCCCCGTGCAGAGTAGCCAACCGGACACTTAACGTTGTTAACCTCTCTGCCTTTCGCCTCTTATTTTCCTTCCTTCCTTCCTTGACGCCAGCGCTTTAGCTAACTGCGCCATGAATGTGACGCCAACGCTTTTACGCCAACACACTTCGATCCCTGTGTATGTGACACTGGGTGTGCGGCAAGCGAGGGAACAATTCTGAACGTTTGTAGGCGCCGGTGGGCCATGTTCCTCGCTTTGGAGGCCACGCAAGGACTTCTTGGCGGTGCCACTAGAGGGCGCAGCGTGTCTACAAATAAGCGCTAGACAGGAGCCCGGTTGCCGCATGGCGCGTTTAGTTCTAAAACGACGCAACAATGTAAAGAAATGTGGCACGACTTTCACATTGAACAAAAAACTTCGGACGGGGATGATTAGGAAATACATGAGAGGATATGCACTGCCAATCCATTGCATCGACTAGTCTTTGGGGCTTTGAAACCAGCGTCCGGTTCACTACTAATTTGCAGAAAAAACAAGATTTAGGCATAAGAAGATGTTTACAGATTTATTTTGTATGCCCAAATTCAAACCCCACTTGCCGTGGGAGTGCAGCTTTGGCTGATAAGCGAGCGGCAAAGTGGTAGGTGCTAGTCTGTCTCAGGGTAGGAACCCTTGTCGTTATCCTGCAGCAAATATACAAGCAAGTCGCCCGAAATTTACGAGGTATTGCAACAAAGTTGGCAAATTATTTCTAGCTCTTTAAATTTAAATTCCGGTTTCTTACATGACAAAATCACTTTCTGGCTTCTCCGGGAGCTAGGGCTGAGCAACGCATATGAACAGCTGGCCTCCGCCATGCTCATGGCCGAGCGAGAGCGCCTTAACGCAATGTCCCAGGGCAGTTGTCTATTAAAACGCCTGCACAACCTACCTGCGCCGCAATTTATCGGAAACGAGGGTCAATCAATACCACTTGCACTTCGAACACGGCTACACATGGATTCCATTCTACGCAACATGCACCCGACATACTACGCAAGGCGAAGGCGAACCAGGGCGACAGCCTTGCTGCAGAGCCAGTACCACCCGGTCACGTATTTCGTGAACGCAATTCTCTACCCTCGTCCAACAACACGTACCCCCTTTTCGTGGCGGTCGCGACATATAGGGCACGCGCGGTCGTGGCTGTGTCCTTGCACACCTTGTATAGCGCAACAGTGGAGGCCACGGCCATCACCCTAGCGGTACGAGCCGCTGAAGCAGAGGGACAATCGGCACAAGTACTAACGGCTCTCAGGACACATGTCGACTATATCTGCGGGGAGTTTTACCGGCGAGCGTCCTGCGCTTCCCGGGGGCCAAGACTCACACAAGACCATGGGATTAACTGGTGCACGGCACACGCCTAAGTGGACGGCAACGAACGGGTAGACCGCTATTCTGTACATATGGCAGGCCGAGCCGCGTATCACTTCGCACCAACAGACTCCCCTACAATGGGCACGCCACGAGAAATACGTACTGGAGATGCAAACTCGGCCAGCGAACAAAGGCTCCTCCCTAACCCAAGCTCAACAGGGAGAAGGCAAGGGACTATCGCCAGACGAACACCTTTCTCCAACTGCACAGGCTACACAAGATGTACCCCGACAGACACAAAGGCTAATGTCCTTGGTGTGAAGACACACCGACACTCCAGCACATCACATACGTATGCCCGAGGCACCCGGCAGGCGCCGTCTCGTCGCTAATCACGGACTCACTCGCTAAGGGGTCATGGGGAGCGTGACCCACCGAACTAGACTTGGGAAGCGAATAGTCGACCTTCGATCAGGCCCGGCGAGCCGCAGAAGCCAGCGGGGATCTCGAATAGGGGCCCCACCCATATGCACCACTCTGATCTATGGGTCAATAAAGTTGTTCTCCTCCACCTCCCGACTATTTTGACCTCCAGTGGTTATTTAACATACATCCATTGCCGGCTACAAGAGAATCTTTGCGGGCATACCTCCATTAGAATGTGGCCGGTGGCCGCCACAGCCAAAACTGAACCCGCGACCTTGTGCTTAGCTGCGAAGTGCCGTAGCCACTTAGGTACGATTGCCGATACAAGATTAGCATTGTTCGAATACAAATTATTCGAAAAATGACATTACCTACACTCAGTTGATTACAACACTCATGCTACAAATAAACCTGGTAGAACCGAACTGATATTAGCATTTTAACACCACGAAGACACGCACAATTTTTTTCTGCTTACCAGAGAAGGCAACACGCGGGTTCAGAGAGAGAAACTCGACAAAAGCCGTTTCTGGCTAGCTCAGCTCACAACGTCGAAATATACTCGCGAAAACGCGTGAACGTCATTCATATAAGTTAAGACTGACATCTAAAGATGGCGTTGTCATTTTAGCCTTATTTTTCATCTGCAAAGTTCAAACAACGAACCTCACACTACAAGTGTCAGCCTAATGATCGGCCATGCTTCTTACGGCATCTGCATTTCTTCCACTAATAATTTATTATTATTTTATAATTGCGACCGTTTTAATGTTTTAAACGATGTATGCTAATACACTACAAAACGTTTTCTGCTCCTAATTTATTCCCCGGCCTTGTGCTAGTATTATAAACAAACTTGTGATGCAGTTCAAATTGCTCTATTTTTTCGATTGGCAGTAAGTGGGAGGCATAACGCATGATTACGGTGCTCTCACGCCTGTGTTGTGAAGAATACAATTAGTATTTCAGGACCTCTTTTCACGTTTTTAGCGATCAGTTATGAACATCACATTCTAGCCAAGCTCGGCATGCCGAAGCGTGCGGCAGCATCGCGCTTGTATGGTTGGAAAAGTACAGATTATGGTTTGAGGGAGGTAGGGGGAGGAGGGGCAAGTATCTAGGTCCATCAAAGCAGAGATAAAGTTGCGACATGGGTCGTGCGGAAGGGAATGAATCACCTTCAGCTCCGATGACGTCGCCTCTCAAATGCTGTGGAGAAGTTATAAGTACCGTTCTTCGCAAGAAAAGTAGAATTTCTATATGTCAAGATCCACCGCTTGCTTGGCTCTAGAAAGAAGATTAAAATAAATTGTGAGGTTCACCATCTCAAACAAGAATGTGGGTTTTGAGGCGTGCCGTGGTGGGTGCGTTTGGAACAATTTTGACCACCTTGTGTTTTTGTAACGTGCAGTTAGTCTGAATTCACAAACGCTTGGGCATTTTGATGACATCAAGTTGCGTTTGCTGCTACCAGGAATAGAACCACTATATCAGGTTCGGTACCAGAGCGTTATACCCACTGCGTCACCACGGCTGGTACGAGATAGAAAAATAATGTCAGTTTTTGAGTGGCTTTAGTGATTCGCAAGAATATGAATATATTACGGATCGGTAAAATATGCCAAGATGAAGACTTGCTTTTTTATAATCCCTATCCTCACTCTTTCAAGCTTTTGAAAAACAAATCAAAGAAGATAACGCATAAGACTAAACAAGAAATTATGGTAGCAAGTTTTAAAGTAAAGGATTTAAGTGTCCCGTTACGCAGGAAACCCAGCTGTGCATTAGACATGAGCGAGAACTCCCGATGGAAGCAAATAATTTCTAAAATTCGTTAAGAGGCAAAAGAATGTTCCAATTGACGCTGAATTTGTCAGGGAGGTTCCTGTAACCAGAAGAAAGCAATTGATATGAAAAGAAAATTGTAGTTTAGGGGAAAATCGAACCCAGGACATTCGGTATGAGAAACTGCCATAAAGGCAGCATGTGAAATGTAGAGGCACGCACTGACGTTCAAGCGCGTTAGAGGGGGTCGTAATGAAGGCTTTGTGGTGAGGCGTCTTTGAGAAATGTACTGTTGCATGCAAAGTGATTATGTTTGCAGTACTTAAGGTTGTGCTAATTAGACTGAAGTCAATGCAAATGTTGGGGTAAGTCATTGTACCTAAACAAATTAATGTGTCTGTATGTGTGATATATGGATAAGCAGGTTCTGTCCTTGGTAAAGTGTCTTAGAGAAACGTACTGACGCGTTGATGGTAACTGCGAGTATGCTAATTATGAAGGAGATAATTTAACTGAAGGAATTGAGTTTGGTGGTTCATTGAACCTAAACGACTGGATGCATGTGCATGTGTGATGTATCGATGAGGAGGTTGTGGTCTGAGTATTTAGTATCGTTAATGAGGGCGTATGGTAATTAATTAGTTCATTACAGTTATGTGTGTGTGTTTCGATGCATCATTTAATTTTAATTGATGTGATTGTGCATATACAAAAGCGCCTCCCATTATTCAGTATGCATTATCCTCTCACAACGACGACTGTAGCAATAATTCGTGATTGATATTCAAGGCTGCTGATGATGATGATCCAAGAGGTGATTAGTGATTGGTGATCAATAGCGGTTGGTCGTTTGTGATCGATAATGCATGATTAAATGCACGTTGAAATGTGGGCTGTATTTCTAGGGAAACATTAAAGTATCATCCTAAATGCTCGATTAGCCCTGTCGGTTTGTCAGATAATACTTTGACTTTACTATGTGGTTTGCGATTCACGTATTATGTTCGATACTTGCACATGTGGTGTTTTTGAGAGCGTCATCACCTTCCGTAGACAAGCGTTTCAAAAGTACAAAGCCATGGAGAGGCCGTCTAACAGGCCGACACTTGCTGCTATTAGGTCTATTGCAGCTGGAGGAGTGGAATGTTTCCGCTTCTCGCAGAGGCCACGAAGGGGCACCGTGATCGTTGTCTTCATCATTCGCCCTTGAGCAAAGCGGAGCCCGCCGCGTGGCCATCGCTTTTTTGCCAAAGGCAGCGCAGCTGTACCAATGCATCGGCATGCGTCGTTGAAAGACGATTCCATTGCTTTCGTTGCTCGCGGAGGCCGCTAGTGGGCAGTGCGGAGCGAAGACGTGAGCGGTAGGTACAGCCGGAGCGCGCGTTCGCTCATGAGACGCCTGTGATGGATGCTTTAGAAATGAGTGCTCAAAGTGGGTCTGCGTAAGCGTACAAGAGACTTTGCAGTCTCTAGAGACATTGTGTCGTCCATAAATTGTCGTAGAAAGTCAAACAGAGCAATATGTACAACAAAGAATTGTATAAAGTAGGGTTGAAGACAATGATGTATTGGAGCACGAAAAAACTTTAAGAGTGATAAAAGTCGGATCAATCCACATAAAGAAAAAAATAAGCAGTGATGCGATGAGAAGCAAATGGTGGTGCGAAGTAAACAATGTCATTGCGGTGAGAAGCAAGTGATTGTGTGAAAAAAATTCAGAACCTTTACCCTGTCGAGGAAATGCTTGTGGCATGACGACGCTGTCGAAGCGTTCCGCTTCGTTTGCTCTGAACTAAAGGTCGGCTGACGTATGGCCTCAACATTGCACTCGCGCAAATGAGGGTGCACGCCTCACGCTGTGTGTTACGCTCATGCTGCAGGGTTAATTTCTGCTGCTAGAATACTAACCGGAAAAGCAAAGAAAGACTTAAAGGTCAACTGCAATGTAATTTTAGACCATGCAGACAGCCTAGTTTCGAATATTGCAGATAAACAATCCTTTGAGCAATCTTTTATGTGTGAACTACGATTGAGTGCGTGTCATGAGTCACCGGCAAGACGTATGATAACGCGAAAAAATACGAAGACGCTGGCCGAAGAAACAGCCAAGGTACCCACAGGCGAGAAGCATGTGAAGCGCGTGAAGCGCGAGAAAAAAAACAATAAATGAAGCAAAAGTGGACGCAGAGGATGATGAGTGGGCATTCCTGACGTGGTCGCCAAGCAGTTGCATCTCCAGCTGTGCTCTGGAGACGGGAGGCAGCAGCTTCAGGGACCATGGACCGAAGAGGGGACGTTCGCGGGTTGGCCAGCAACAACTCCAGCTCCTGAGCCCCGACTGCGTCGCCGTGGCTGTGTTCCGCGGCCCCGGTCCAGCCCCACGCTGCCGTAACCAGTTGCTGTCCTTTGCCACGAAGGCAATCGCCAACGCCACGTCAGCGGCACAACGGCCGACTGGCCCAGACCGCGTCCTCTGTCACGGGGGTCCCTGTGGAAGACCACAACCTCATCGCTCTCGACGGAGGCCGACGCCCACGCTGCGTCGGAACCACGCAGGCCAACGTCCTTTGCCACGCTGGGCCGGAGTCCGACAGCACGACTGGCGACGGTCAGAACGTTCGTTTGTTCGTGACTTTGCGTTGTTTAGTCGAGCGGAGGAACAATATGTATTTGAGGGCTTGTTTGTTTTTATATGTATAGCTACTTTTTGGAGTGTTTGTGTATGTATAGTGTTTATAGTGTGTCAGGGTAGTTTGCTGTTTGCTTTTCTTCAATATCATTTTTTTAGATTAAATGTTCTACGTATTTGCTTTCTGTCTCTGTCCATTTCTGGAGCGCTGAAATTTGTGACAGTGCGTAAGGAAGATCTCTCAAAAATAGTCGTTTTACACATCGAAATAGAAAAAAAAACGCCCCCAATCAGGCTCACCAGATTCGATGCACGAGCAAGAGCGCGCTGCTTCTCAGCATCACGTTAGAAATTATGCATCACCTGTGGCTGCTTGCGGCGCGATAAGAAATTTCGGGGATGACTTACGTGATGTCCGTAAAAAGTAATGTGCACACAATTTTTGGGGTTAGATGCTGAATTAAGATTGCATATAACAAAATTTTACAAATATCAGCCCTCCATGGAGCATTGCCAAGATTGTTCAAAAGCATTGGCTATACAAAACCAATTTGGCCAAACTAAAATTTCGTTTCGGTTGGCTTTTAAAGAGGAATAACAATGTGGCACTAAGTAACCTTCTAGTCGTGTTTTTTATTGTGCTCGCGTTGACTCAAAATCAGCTGAAAGCGTCAGAATTTTCGAATTCAGCCCTCTTTTCTTGATAATTGAGAAGAGGCGTGTGATATAAAAAGCTAGCATTTATGTCGTTCGTTGCTAGCAGCGTCCCTACTGATGATGATAGCGAAGGTGCTTCGAGTCCACAAAGATTAGTCTTTACAGAGAGAGCAGAGCGTGTAGGACACACATTAGATATAAAAATACTAGAACAGAGTAAAAAAAACTATATAGGCGTTAAATAAGTGGCTTGCTTGAATAAAAATCCAGCATGCCATTTTCTGAAATAAACCGAAACGTGAAGACTGCGCATCACATAGAAAAGTCAATCATTTACATTTCTGTGCACCTAAATGAGGATCACTTAAGGAGTCGCTTAAGTATTTCGGTACTCGCCGCGCTGGCTCAGTCAGCTAAGGCATTGCGCTGCTGAGCGCGAGATCGCGGGATCGAATCCCAGCCGCGGCGGCCGCATTTGGATGGATGCGAAATGCAAAAGCGCCCGTGTGCTTGCATTGTAGTGCACGTTAAAGAATCCCAGGTGTTCAAAATTAATCCGGAGGGCTCCACTACGGCGTGCCTCATAATCAGAATTTGCTTTAGCATGTGAAACCCCAGAAGGAAGAACAAGAAAAGTGTTTCTGTTCAATACCGTTTTGGTGGGTGTTGCTTAGTGGTCTTTCTTGGGTGCCACCTAATGCAGTGAACAAAGTCTTTCTAAACATCTTCTGAATCAAGAAAATGGTTTTAACTAAAGGACAAAAGTTAAGCTGAAAATAGTCGACTAGATTTAGAGTAATGAACCTGGTGAAATGCAATAACGCTGTTTGCTTTAACACATTAGCATTTTTATCTAAAGGAGTGCTGGGGGCGTTCCTAAGGCATTACGCTATTTTTGTGCAAAGAGTTCATGTAAACATGCTGCCATGCCATATAGTTTTTCGTTGGTGGTATCAAAAATTATGCTGTCCTGCCTTGGTGTATTGGATAATGACATCATTGCTGTGCGTTAAGAATATTGTGTGCCTTCATGGCGACAGTTATTTCGCTGCATTAGAGATAATTTTTTTTGCTTTTCACTGTAGGTTCGGGTTGTGTGGCCTCGATAAATCTATAGCGTGACGACGACGACGACACTGTGACGACGATGGAGTGAAGACGACAGCATGATGAGTCAGATCACGAAGGGTTGTGTGGCCTCGATAAATCTATAGCGTGACGATGACGACGACGACGACACTGTGACGACGATGGAGTGAAGACGACAGCATGATGAGTCAGATCACGAAGCTGTAGTGACGACGATTGACCTGCTACGACGACATCACATGATGGTGTGACAACGAATGCGTGATGACTGCATGATAAATATGGGGAGGCGACAGCGGCATGACGAGTGCCGGATGACAAAGTTGAAATGACGGCGACGCCGACCATGACGCCATCACGACCACGAGCCCATACCTACGGGCCCAAGCTGTTTGACAACTCGGGCGACTGAGTCCGGGTTGAAGGGGTGATGACAGCATTGCGAGAGTACGCGTACAAGGCTGGAATGACGGCAATGGATTGACAACGACGGAATCATTACCAGAAGCCGTATTGTGTAACGCTTCGGTTTTCGAAGAATTCGCTTTGCCAGCAGCGATTGGTCACCACCTGGGTGACGTCAACGCCTCGGCGCGCACTCGCATATTATGAAGACGTCACGCACAATGTCAATCAAGCGGACACCGAATTGTCGTCTGCAACGAAGCGAATTGGCCCGAGATGCTTCGGTGTGATTCGAAGGCGCCGTGTGCTGTGTGCCGAGCCCTTGCGTTCCGTGTTAACGGGCGAGATCGGAGTTCCTAGCGAAATAACGGCCACGGTGATTCCTGTGGTGCCTGCGTTAGTGCTGTTAGCGAATATCCGTGAGTGGCAACGACGACCTCGACATCGAAAAGACGCGTTTGAGATAGCAGACGGAGAATTCAGGTGGTAATTATTTTTTATTTACAAAAACGCGTTCATATATTGCTATATTCTCCCTCGGTTTTTGACCTTCACTTCCAAACACACGCAAAAAAAAAACTGTGTACCGATTGGCCTCTGTCCTTCCCCTCGTTCTTCTTACGTCACCAGAGCGCCCAAATGTTACGCCACCGCCAAACTGAATTCTTCGCAAACTGATTCGTTGCAGAATACGGCTCCCGGAGCACACACCTTGGAGCCCAAGCAGTTAGACAAATTTGGATACTGGGTCGGCGTAAGAGGATAGATAGATAGACGCTAAACGGCTTAAGTAGACAAAGAATGCTATTCGCATTAAAATAATGGTAGTTTAGACTGAAAGGCAATGCATCAAAAGTGATAGTGTTGCGCAGCAATCTCCTCACGGTGGTTTGTGAACACGCGTTGATGTTAACACACAAGAGTCCGTGAGGAAACTTCCGCTGCGCAACAGAAACAGCACCATGGCAGCTATTAGGCGACTCACAGCACTAGCGTGATGAGGAGCGCCACCTCAGGTGCTGCAGGCGTCGCACCTAATGGACTACGGGAAGAGAAAGCAGGAAAACGGTCCACGTTTGTAGCACGAAGTGTCACGTCTGTTGCACTCCGATCGCTGTAGCAAGCAAGGTGTGGTCTGCACACAACTGTTAAGCAGGAACGCTAGTGTTCTTGCGCACGATACTTATGACGACATGAGCGGCTTAGTTCACGATGTCTGAAATCTATCGTTGATCACCCACCGCCTCGCCGTTTCATTCTTATGGCGAATACAAGTGGATGATTGTATCCAACGCAAAAAATAAACATTTATACAAGCAATCAAGCCTATATCTGCATAACAAAACAGACCGCTGCCCTGGCTCACCTGCATAGCTGATTGAGTGGAACGCAAAGGCGCGTCATCTTGGCATGGTTATTATTACAGACAAATGCATTATGCGTCTCTTGCATCTCGAGATACGTTATAATCCTCCACGTATGAGTGCGCATGTACCGTTGATGCCGAAAGAGCACGGCAACGGCGCGCCAACGCTTCGAGGGCCCATATAAATGCCCACGCCATAAATCATCATCATCAGCAGCAGCCTATTTTTATGTCCACTGCAGGACGAAGACCTCTGCCTGCGATCTCCAGTGACCCCTGTCTTGCGCTAGCTGATTCCAATTTCGCCATAAGATGATTCCAATGACGTCATAAATAGGTACTCATAAATAGCGGGAGCGTACTACTCCAGTTGGCCTGGGCGGCCGCGCGCTCCTGCCACGGCCACTGTATCTTTAAAGCCATCTGCGATGGGGACGCAGTCCGCCGTGCGCTGTATTTTCGCGGCTTAGTTGATAGCGAGACTCAGCACGAAGGTCAATTCGCTCGCTGCTGCTGGCACGCTTCCTCACTCCAGCGTTTTGACAGTGAGTTTTCGCGGTCATCGAGTCAGATGTGTTCATAGTTTGCTTGTGCGCGCGTCACACCATACTTGTTAATTTAGTTCGTATGCCTGCGTTTGCAAGGTTATACGTCCGATAAAACTACTGTCCTTACTTCGTATTGCTGTCCACTAATTTGCTATCGCACATCATGCTTCGCCTCTCGGGCGAAACTAAGACTGGTCTTGCTTTTTTTTGTACAACGATTGACTCGAAACGTGTCTGAAACTTGTCTGAGAACGCTGGGACCATCCAGACGTGTCCGTGTCGTCGCCATGCAGTCTCGGTATGCACGGCGCATGCGTAATCGCACATGGAGGATAAGAAGGTCTCCAGAGGTGCGAGTGACGCACCCTTCATTTCCCTATAAAAACGACAATGCCAAGTAGAAGCCTCAAGTAAAAGCGCCCTTGCGCTCCCCCTATGAAGAGCTAGGTCAATCGTCTGCCTTTTATGCCACCATAACCTTGATTGCACGAAACAAAAATATTCTGAAGTGCTAGGACGAAAAAACAAGAAGTGTAGAGCTTGCTTCGGTGAAGCGCCACCGGCATATACTTTTCCAAAGATAAAGGTGAACGAGGTGCACTGCATTCTCAGAGCATGCGAATCGGACACCTGGTCCTACATGCTTGAAGTTCATGGAAGCAAGTGTTGTCATCGTTGTAATCGTTCATAACTGCAAATGTTTTTTGCGTGAGGAAGTTTCTGAGTTGGAGATTAATTTAAATAAGAAAATGCTGCGGCATGATCAGGACTCCAGGAAAACGGGCTGTCTTTCTTCAAGATGTCGGTAAGGGGATGTGCAATGGCCGCAAAATCCTGCACAAAGCACCGCAAATAGGGAGCACACCCCTACGAAAGTACGAACGTCCTTTGTAGGCTTCGGGACAAGAAAGTTTGTAGCGGTGCGAATTTTGTCCGGATCAGCTCGCACGCCTCTGGCATCCAGTAGGTGTCCGAGGACGGAATTTGGCAGCAAGCGAATTTTTTCATCTTTAATCATTTATAGTACCCTCAGGGCCAAAGGCATTACAGAGGGGAGCGGTACAAAAGCAAATGTCGTACATCGGAAGCAAACAAAACGTAGTTATTAATATGAACAAAACGCATTGCTAGAACACAAAAGGTTTCAATACAGTGTTAGCTGCTGTGCCACAAAAAAAATGACATTTTGAAGAGTTCAACTGGAGACCGGCCCGGCGAAACACGTCAAGAATTGCTGAAAGACGACCGAGATGTGGGTCAAATGTGGGCGATAAAATGATGACATCACCCAGACAGCACAAACAGGTGGACTACTTGAACCCCTGGAGGCCGGCGCGTTACAGAGACCGAAAGGCATCACCTTGAGCTGATAAAGACCGTCAGAGGTAACAAATGCAGTCTTATCTCCGTCGATGTCGTCGAGGGATATCTGCCAGTAGCCTGAACTGTCATTTGATAGAAGGAAAAAGGTGCACCGTAGAGGCAGTCTATAGTGTCATCAATACGTGGCAAAGGGTAAACTTCCTTTTTTGTTATTTAGTTCAGGTGGCGATAATCTACACAAAAGTGCCACGTTCCACTCATCTTTTTGACAAGTACGACAGGAGAAGCCGAGGGACTACAAGAAGGCTCGATGTTCATTTCAAGCACCTTGCTTTACCTTCTGTTGAATAACTTCTCGTTCCGACGCAGAAACGCCATATGGACGTCGGTGAATAGGGTTCGCATCGCCAGTATTTACGCAATGGGCCACGACGGGCGTTTGACCTAAGGGTCGATTGTCAAAGTAAAAAAAAAATGCCGCGATTGCCTTCAAGAACGCCGCAGATGGCATCAGGTTGAGCAGGGGTAAGGTCAGAGGAAACCATCTTCTCAATGTCGACGTTACTGCCGTGAGATGACGGCTCTGTATGGGCTGAGCTGAAGCTATCTTTAACTGTGAATGGCTTGACCTCATCATCCTGCAGAGCGCTAATTATAGCCAATCAAATCCCCTGAGGCAGGACTTGCGTGGTTAGCGCGAAAGTGACAAGGGGAAGGCAGGTGCGGTTGCCAGTAATTTTCAGCACAGTGTGCGGCACGGTAACACCATGTGTAAGTGTAATGGCCGGAATTTGTGCGACCCCGTAAGTGCCTTGAGGTACAGCTGGTGAGGAAAACAAGTCGACATGTGTTACAGAGTTAGATAGTAGGCGAATAAAATCCATGCAGCTCAAATGGCTTGGAGGCAGGTCCACATGGTCGGCAAGAAGAGGCAAATCAAGGCGGAGCCAGCCGACAGTCAATGAGGGCAGAATGAATGGCGAAAAAATCAGACGGAGAATTCGTTCGTGAGGGCAATGGTCGATGACGGTGAAGAGAATGACGGTGTGTCTCTCAGCGATGGTGAGTAGCTCAGAGCACATGCCAACAATAGCGACAGTCCATCCGTCGGCGACTCGTACAGTTCGGTTCGTGGCAGCCTTTAGAACTTTCTTGAGCCGATGGCATAGAGTTGCAATCAAAATGGACACATGCGCCCCGGTGTCAATCAACGCGCACACCGGAACATTGTCAACAAGAGTGAGTGAGTGAGTGAGTCAACTTTAATAAATATCCGGCAAATTGATGGCCTGGGTCTAGGCCTCGCCGGGGGCAGCAGAGAGACCCTGTCTCTCGGTAGCTTCCCGGGCTTGCTGGATGGCCCAATGTTGGTCCTGAAGATCAGAGCTAGTCAGTGCGGTTCTCGAACGTGCCCTTAGTTCATCCGGGGGGACTGCAATTCTCCTCTGAACTATTTCACAATCCCAGAGTATGTGTTCTAGGGTGGCTACTCAATCATTACATAACTTACATTTGGCCTCAGGGTATAAATCTGGAAACAAGAACGCCCAAAACATTCTGTTTCATGGGTAAGGTCAAGCGAGGATTTTGTGCCAATGTCGTCAATGCAGCTCCACCTCCAGAAGCTGCACTGTCTAGCTTTCCGGTCGGGGGTGCTGCGAATACGTCGGAGAAGGAGCACGGTGTGACGGGGGCGAACGAGATTGACGGCGGGAGGGAGAAAGTGAGCGCGAGTACCGGGTTCGTGTCAGAGGTATCGCAGGGGTAGATGATGGTCGGAATGACCTATCATCTGCCCCTGCGACACCTGCGAATGAAAAGAGCGAAAGATAGGGACGAAGGTGGTAGTCAGAAGAATAGCGTGTCGGAGAAGTCCAGCGGCTGCGGCAGTGGCGAGCGATATGCGCAGTGCATCGTCAATTAAAATAGATCGGCTTGTCGTCCAAGGTGCGCCATTCGGACTGGTCGCGCTATCCATAAGAGGAGGAAGAGGAGTGAAGTGGGAACGTGCGTGGACAAAAAGATTCCGAGCACACGAGGCGAAGGGAGTACAGGCCGACGTTTGAAAACTCGTGATGGAGGAGGACCTGTATCAAGGAGATCGTCGCCGAAGATTGATCAGATGACAGGAAGGAAGGGTTTGCGGCTTGTGCTGCTTCGACCTCACTACGAATGATGCGGGTTAAGTTGTCACATCGCGAAGGCTGGTGGAAGACGTCGTCACAAGTTGACGTAGCAGCTGTGGTGGGAAGTCGCGTGATGGTTTGTTTACCTGGCGGTATTTAGCATGCTTGAGATGGCGGCACTTATTGAGGATCGTAGCGATGGTGGTGCCGTCGGTAAACACCAGCAAATTGAAGACGTCGTCAGCACTGCCCTTGAAGATGTCATTAATCTTAGCGCCCTTTGACGTGTTCGGGTCGGCCTTAGTACAAAGGGACAAGACATCGAGAATGTACGACACGTAGGACTCGGTCGACGTCTGTACGCGTGTGGCAAGGGCCTTCGTGACATTGAGTTGGCGACCAAACGGGTTGCCAAACAGGTCGCGGGGCTGCCCTTTCAAGATATACCAGCTCGAAAACTCCTCTTCGTGAGTCTGGAACCACGCCCGTGGAGCGCCATCGAGGTAGAAAAGAACGTTTGTAAGCATTATAGTCGGATCCCACCTGTGACTGGTACTGACAGGTTCGTAAGAGCGGAGGCAGTCGTCAAAATTAAGGCTTCCGACTCCAGTACAAACACCAGAATCCCGAGTGGGGGAAATGGTGATGTAGGTCGGGGCTGCAGGCGTAGCTGCTTGCGCAGATAAAGTGCCGCCAGCAGGCGCCGAAGTTGCATTGTCGGCCTTGCGACCGCGGCGAAGCTCCATGGCGTGTACGGGGAACGACCACCTCCACCAAATAATGTTAGGTGTAGCTGACGTCCAACGCTCTTTAAAATTTATTTGCAGGGAAGCCAACGGAGGCTAAGATGGCGACGCTATATCAAGCGGGAACACGTCGTCTTCGTCCTCTTCAGTACAGCTACACTGTGTCGGCCGTTCCGTATCAATATCGTGGTTAATGAACGCATCGTGTGGTCGAGTAATCCATATAAATGCCTAAATTTCTGCTACAGAGGCTATGAAAGAGATCCCCTGCTGGAATTGCGTGATGAAATTGAAAAATCAACCAAGGCATAGCTGGCAGAATTGTATAGTGCGCGTATGCGCATTATCTGTTCGTAGTTCAGGCTTTCGGGTTTGCGTGGTAGTTCAGCATGCTTGCCCTCCAGAAGTTACATAACACAACAGTGAGAACTGGCTTGCAGAGCAAGACACTCTCATTAGTTACATCAAGTTGCGTGATTGTGATTCAGCTAATTTAAATTTTATTATTGATTGCTTGGCATACCATATCAATATTACTGCGTGTCGCGAATGAAGCAAATATGAATGGATAATTTTTAGTGATTCACGTATTCTGCAGTTTGTGCCGAAATGAGGAAAATTCTCTGAAGTATTCGTCATATCTTCACAAGCAGCTCCGAGGTCTGAGGTTTAGAGGGCAATCACTTCTTCCATGGTTCAGAGACCTTCCAGAAAATGGGAGATTTCTGAACCTAAGACCGCAACCCGCATAGTAAAGATACGTCAAGTGGTCCTGAACAATTGTTCTTTAGATAAGCTAAATAAATGCATTTTTTTAACCTGGCATGCAAATTGTAACATGAACTTTTCGTTTTTGGATGCTACACAGAGCACAATTTCAATGAGTGAGCAACGACAAACGGCGAATGATATGATGTACGGTGGTAGAGATCTTCGCCCAAAAGTGGGTACCTAGCATTGCGAAAGTGCGGAGCACACGAGCATGGTTGCTGAATAAACAAATCGGCAAAGGCAACCCCAACAACGTCAAAGGTTAAAGTGAACAATTCACGCCACATCGACTGCTTTCTCTGACGCAAATTATTAGGGATAATATGCATTTGAATGGTCGAATATTTTTTTTCGCGAGAACTAAAGGACGTCTGACACACAAATAAGCTTTTCTGCAAAAAGGATTTCGTAGAATTTTAAATAACACAGACAGTTCCCTAGCACTGTAGGCCTTAACTTCAGACGCAAGTTTTACAGGAGGTGAGACTAATGTGAACTACTGCTGTTAAATGTTTCGGGAGTAACAGCAGGATACAAAAGACCCGAGGGCTCATTGAGCCCCAAATAATATCATAAACGCCAGTTAAGAATGCTAGTATCCCAGAGAAAGACAGCACAAGCACAATTGCAGAACGAGCCCATTGCGTTATACAAATGATTTCTGCAAATTTTCTATCAGCACTGAAATGGAGAATCATGCGTATAAATCACTTATCCGAAGTTTGCATGATTACTCACCATGGTGACGTGCA
This sequence comes from Dermacentor silvarum, assembly GCF_013339745.2. Lineage (NCBI taxonomy): Eukaryota > Metazoa > Arthropoda > Arachnida > Ixodida > Ixodidae > Dermacentor > Dermacentor silvarum. The sequence goes on along the minus strand of NC_051162.1, from coordinate 76,085,869 downwards.
TTTTACAACGCGTACAAGGAAATTCGACAGTAAAAAAGCGCGCTTTGCCAAACGTTGTGGTTAGAATATTTATTAGATTAAAGGACATGCGCTCGAAGATATAAAAAATAAGAATCTTGATGAGCAGATTGGATACCACGTGTTCGAAAGTGAATGAGCTGTTAACGTATCTACATTACCTAAATATCAAATTGGCGGTATATTGATCAAGCTTTCGCGCAAAATCTATTCCTCGGGTTAGTGTGGCGTAGTTCTGGTTATCATATCTTGTATATGATACTTATAATATATATCTTTCATATAACTAATATTGTTTTAAATAAACACCTCCATGGCAGAACATACCGCGGTGTGGTGCCACGTACTACTTGTGACCATCCATATGGTATCGTAGGTTTCTTGGATTCGATAGCTTGGACAACAGCATCGGAAAGTGACTAAATGCGAAAAGCTTTCATTCATAACATATAAATAAAAAGCAACTTCGAAATAAGTTTTTTTTGCTCAGAACAGCTCGAGAATGACAACAGAAGTGCGTCAAACCGAGCCACATAGGGCAGCCTCATGAACGCCGAATACAAACATGTCTGACTCATGATGATGTGTGAAAATTTCTATAAGTTGACGTCTTCAATGCAGCAAACTTAATGAAAACGTCAGCAGAGCGTCACTGAACTGCTCTTATGGAAATGAGCAGGAAATATCAAATGGTAACAGAGGTGAAATTTAGCAAGCCAAAGACAGCAGAGAATAGCCATGTTCGTGAATCACTATAGCAATTATTACAGTCGCAGAAGTGGTGCGCTAGGTGCTGCGTAGTCGCTTTGTACAAAGCACCACTATTAAATAGCTGTTTTTATTTCAATATCTGCGTGACATTAGGAATCTAAAAACTCCAATTCTTTTGGAACAACCATATTGCCGTTTCATCCAGATGACCAATACCAAGGGGGATCGTCTCCAAAGAGAAACCATTAAATATGTCAGGCAAGCAATCAAGCATATAGCGGCCTATAAGAATGCAGACCGAGGCTCTGGCTCAGCTGCAGTATATGATTTAGCGGAGCGCTAGTGCGCGTCCGCTTGGCATCGTTATTATTGCAAGCAAATTCACTGCGCCTCTTTCACGTTGGAGGGAGAGACGAACGTGGGAGTAAGCATGCACCGTGTATAGCGATACAACACTACGACGGCGCATACACGATTCGAGGTTCCATATAAATGCCGATGCCATAAATAGCTTGACGAAAAAAAGCGGCCAGTTTTAAACGCCTATATAAAGCCTTCCTTGTAAAAAAAAAAGTATTCACTTCTTGTCCGACAAACGCAATTCTCCCCAAGCTTTGCCTATTGTTCATGAAGTAGTTGCTACCTGAATGACTTTACAGGGGCCCCGGGTCACGTCACATCAGAATAAGTATTCCAAGATTCGGTCATTCATTGTCTCCAGTAAGAACTAAACGAGTTTGAACAATAGTGCCGCTAATCAAATTTGCAAATTCACAGTCTTTCCCGAACTTAGGGCGATTCATTATGCCTTGCGCAGTGCCACTAATATTATATATTAGGCTGAAAACACAGTCGACATCACCGCCGTTGTAGTAGAGAAGCATGACATAGCGTCCTTCAGACCAAATCACAGAACAACCGATCAGCGATCTAATAAAAGCCCTCCCAAGCAGTGATAAGTTTCTTCCATGTTACTTACTTCGTTCTACTCCGTACGGCCAGAGCGGGTACGCGCGGCCGCCCGGGCCGCTATATCTTGAAAGCCATCTGCGACGGGGACATAGTCCGCCGTGCACTGTGCTTTCGCGGCTTAGTTCGCGTTGATGCGAGACGCAGCACGATGGTCTATTCGCTCGCTGCTGCTGCCGCACTTCGTCAGTCTAGCGTTTTGACAGCGAGTTTCCGTGGTCGTCGAGTGAGATGTGTTCATGTTTGCTTGAGCGCGCGTGACACCAGGTAAACGAATGTTTAAAAGATTATAGGGCCGATAAAACTACTATCCTTACTTTGTATAGCTGCCCACTAATTTGCTATCGCACTCGATGCTTCGCCTATCGGGTGAAACTAACACATTTTTTTAGAACGCTTGACTCGAAACGCATCCGATATGTGTCTGAGACTGCTGAGGCTATCGAGACGTACCCGTGTCCTCACCGTGCAGTCTCGGTATGCACGGCGCATGCGTACTCGCACTTGGTGTATTATAAGGCCTCCAGAGGTGCGAGTGACGCGCCGTTCATTTCCCTTCTCTTCTGACAGCGTCTTCTTCCGGCATCAAGGTGCGCTTAGGTAGAGCCATAGAGTTTCACGCTATAAAACCTAGAGGGAAATATGGCGCTGCTGCGCTGTGGTATGCAAGGGAATGCCGGTATATTGTGGAGTCGGATTGGCATCAGTCTTGGAGAGCCAGAACGCCTTGAAGACGCGCCTGGCTAGCACCGGTCCGTCTCTCACAATGATTCATTTCCTGCTAAAACAGGACGTAAAAAACTGCTTTAGTTTTATTATGGCACAAAAACATGTTTTGTTTAATTTTAAGGACATACTATTCGATGCACAATTCTATGAAACGTAAAAAGTATCAGCTGGCCGCTAAAATTAGAGGGCAGGCGACAAGATTCTCGCTCGCTTGGGACAACTTGTCTTCTGTTCTTGCTTTTCTTCGCTTGATGCTGCATTGTAGGTGAGTGAAATTTATTGAGAGATGTAATATGGATGAATGAAAGCCTTTTATGTAGATTTTATTTTAAGAACGCGCTATTTGTGTCGCCATATCAAACTTTTAGACGAAGCCTCGTACAACACCAGCCAACACAAGCCTCGCAGACACACATCCCGTCATTCCCATGAGGGCACGGCAGCCCTTTAAGAAACTCGCATAGACGGTGGCGCCAGTTTACCCTGTAGGTGTTATAGTGAGAAACTCTATGGGTAGAGCCATATATCGGTAGAGCGGAGCAATGCCCGGGCGCCGTCGCGTACACGCTTTCATTAGCGCAGTCCCATGACTCAGCTGAACACGTGCTCGGCGCAGCTATGACGTCAATGTCCAGGTTCCATTCTCGCGAGCACAACGCATGGCGTGCACTATGCTCGCCATGCGCACGCCACGCCCACAAGAAAGGAGGAGTGCACGCCGCTCAGCCAGTTTTAGAGTTGCACACCTCAATTTTGCCAAGCCTAAACAGCTCCGCTGTTAAAAGCAGCTTAGAAATATTTTTTGCCGGAAAAGTCAAGGGTGACTACACAAGGACCTCGGACACAGCCTAATGGGACAGCTAATTCTGCGACTAATACAGATATATCTGACTCATGATGCTGTGATGTTGAAATATCTGTAAGTTGACACCTGCAAGGCAGCAAACGTCGGAGAAAAGGTCAGCACAGCGTCACAGCCCCAGACAACAAAATATAGTCATGAATCACTATGGTAATTATTACAGTTGCCCGAGTGGTGCGGTCGGTGCGGCGTTCCCGCTTGTTTTTTTTTTTTCAAAGCGCCAGTCTTTAAATAACTGTTTTTATTTGAAAATGCTGCATGATATGGCAATCTAAAGACTCGTATTCTTTACGACTCACTTCACCTATGTGGGCAATACGCATGGATGATTGCCTCCAACAAGAAAATGAGAAAATAAAGATGTTTGGCAAGCAATCAAGCTTATAGCTGTATAAGAAGCGAAACTGCTGCCCTTGCGGAGCTGCATAGGTGACTATGTAAAGCGCAAAGGCATGTCTGCTTGGCATCGTTTTTTACAGGCAAATGCACTGCGCTTTTCTTGCATCTCCGGAGACCTTCTACTCATCCACTTTGAGTACCCATGTACCATGTATACCGAGACTACATGGTGACTGCGGGGACACGATTCGAGGGCACATATAAATGCCGACGCCATAAATACTTTGACAAACAAAAGCAGTCAGTTGATTCCAAAGATTATTTCATCCGTGAAGAACTGCTTACACTGAACTGAGAAATTGGAGCGTCCATATAAAGGCGTTCCTTTGAGAAAAAAAATGCATTTACTGCTTCTCCAAGAAATGAAATTCTCGCCTGGCACAGTCTATTGTTCATGAGGTACTTGCTACCCCAGTGATTTTACAGGGGCTACAGGGTGACATCAATTCAGAAGGGGTATTCACGGGATTCGGTTATTCATAGTTTCCAGTAAAACTAAATAAGTTTAAGCACTATTGCCGCTAATAAAATTTGTAAATTCATTGCCTATCCCAAAATTAAGGTCATTCGTTTTGCCTTTCGGCATGTTCCCCCCAAAATTATTCAATATTAAGCAGAAAGCGTAGTAGCTATCACCGCCGTTGAGTGGAGAAGCATAGCGACTCTTCCTTCCAGGCAAACGGCTACCTCACGCCAACAAAAGGGAGCTCGAATCTACAAATAGCAGACGTGGCTGAAGGCTCCCCAAAATTAAATCAGTCTAATGTTGTAGATATTTCAAAAACATTAAGTAGGGAAGAAATAGACGTACTTAGCAAGGGCCTAAACTTTTGTCCCACGAACAACACAATAAATGAATTTGAGCTTCACAAGGATCTTTCGGAATTTTCCCGACGAATGCGGATAAGACATTTTTTCGCCGACAACAACGCACCAGACACCGGGACGACCCCACTTAGAGCCCAATCTACTTGGACTCCTGAACCAGAACAAGCCATAGAACTCGACCTATACCTCAAAACTGTTACTAAAGAAATTATAGGCCAATCCAAGACAGCTAAGCGACCTAAAAACATAACTTCATCAGAGAATCGTATCATTTCAAATCTTAGTTGCCGGAACGACATTGTCATTAAGGAAGCAGATAAGGGTGGAAGTATAGTTATTTGGCCGATAGATAAGTACAAGCACGAGGCTTACAGACAGCTAAACAACCCTGAACATTACCGTAAGCTAGACAATGATCCGACGTTACCATACACACTGAAAATTACCAACAGGCTGAAATCACTTTTGGATGATGAATTGATAACACCGTCAGAATTCCAATTTCTTAAACCAAGCAACAAAGCTGCAGGACGCTTCTACCTCCTTCCGAAAATTCATAAAATTCCACCCACTGAACTTCACACCGCTAATATCCCAGGGCGTCCGATAGTATCGAACAACAACACCCCGACAGAAAGCCTCTCCACATTTCTTAACCACTTCCTTGGTGACTTTCCGAAAACACTTGCGTCATTTGTACAAGATACCCCCCATCTACTCAGAATTATAGAGGACATTAATACAAAAGGCACACTACCGCAAAACATAATTCTCGCAACACTAGACGTCACGGCCCTGTACACCAACATTCCAATCCCTGATGGTTTAAACTCGATAAAAGAAACGCTGTCCAAACACAATGCACAACACTCTATTGAAGTATACTTGTCTCTTCTTGAACTAGTTCTGACATATAATTACTTCGAATTTGAGGAAAATTACTATCTACAAATACATGGGACAAGTATGGGCACACCTTTTGCACCAACCTACGCCAACATATTTATGGGTACTCTAGAAACGGATTTCCTATCTCGTTGCACGCACAAGCCCCACACATACCTACGATACATAGACGATATATTCATAATATGGGAACATGGTCAGGAAAGTTTAGATAAATTTGTAACTTTCCTAAATTCTTTTCACACAACAATAAAATTCACATCGGAATCTTCAAATGAGCGCATAAACTTTCTGGACACTACAATATATATTGATAATGGGACACTAAAGACAACGCTGTATAGAAAACCTTTTGATAAACAACAGTACCTAGACTATACAAGCCACCATCCCAGACATTGCAAACAAGGTATCTTTAAAGGCCAAGCCACACGACTTCGTCGCATTTGCGTTGAAAACCATGACTACATAGACAGACTCGATCACCTTAAGGAAACCCTATCAAGCAGGAACTACCCGAACACTGCCCTTCAGAAAGCCTACACCGCTGCAGCCAAGCTTGATCGAGCCAAGGTCCTCAAACCCCGCCCTAAGATCACAAGGACAACAACGCCTCTTCTTACTACTAAATTCTCAAACGCACTCCCCAACGTGAACAATATCCTCAGGAAATACCACCCAATTCTCACCAGCAACCAGAAACTTAATAAGATCTTTCCCGACCCGCCCAGAGTAGCCTACAGACGGAACAGTAATTTCAAGGACATTCTTGTACACGCCAAACTAAGGACAAAGACGAAGCCAAAATCCGGTCCCTGTGGCCGCTCCAGGTGTTCCACATGCAAACATATTCAATCTACTACTACAGTAAAAAGTACAGCGTCAGATTACATTCACAAGGTAACTGCGAATTTCACCTGCACGTCAAGCAACGTAGTCTACTGTCTAGAATGTGCCACTTGTAACAAGCAATACATAGGTGAGACTGGACAAGAAATGCACACGAGACTCAACGGCCATCGCGCAGATACAAATCACAATTTGACCTAAAGCAGTAGCCAGCCACTTCAATGAGCACGGCCATATATTTGATGAAGCAAGACTCTATATACTACAAACAAATTTTCGTTCACCTCGCGAGAGAAAATATACAGAATCATACCTCATACACAAGTTTAAATGCCTGCACCCCACGGGGATGAATTTATCGCGTGGCAACTTAGAATCGCTAAAAGCAGTAACATAAACCTTAAATTGTTATACCATTAACAAAGGCGCAAAACAAGTTAAACCTCCAGCTAATCTCGATGCTCAACCTCACCTATTCTTCCATTTCCAGTTCTTCACTGTATCTCCCCTACCACTCAATTTATTATCCTCCTCCATGCTTTTACTCATTGATAAACCATACGAACGCTTTTCCAGGTACACCTGTCCCCTCAGTGTTCATGTTTCAAGTTATATTTCTTCCGCAGTCACTCACCTGTGCCGGTTTTTTTTTCCCCTCAACCTCACCTATTCTTCCATTTCCAGTTCTTCCCTGCATCTCCCCTACCACTCAATTGATTATCGTTCTCCATGCTTTTACGCATTGATCAACCATACGAGCGTTTTCCAGGTACACCTGTCTCCCCCCCAGGTTTAAATTTCTAATTATATTTTTTCTACACTGTCACCCTCCTGCGCTGGGGTTTTTTTTTTCCCTCAAACGCGCGTTTTCTTTTTTTTTCTTTTTTTTTTTCTCCACACGAGATCCACACCGAGACAGTCCAAAATCCCAGACGCCAGGATACCTTTTTCGGCGCCTTGACCACACTAGGTCTCGCCAATTCTGTATACCGCCGCGACGACGCCTAGGGCGAACTAGTGAAGCTAACGTCCCTTGACGGGCCAAGCTGCTCCCTGTCAACCACAAAATTACCCGATGCCTTGGTGCTACGCTACTCAAGTCATGCTTTCAACTCGTATTGTGACCTGCACACTGACCGGCTCTTCAGGGACCCCAAACGCACGCCGACCACGACTCCTCCGAACGCTCACTCGCCTCTCGCTCCCCCAACCCCCTCTGATGGTTTTTTTTTTTATATATAATTTTTTTGCCACTTTCTCGCTCTCCCGCTCTTGTCCCCTCGTCTTAGAAACCGCGCCTAGCCAGTCAAGCGCCGGCGCTCATTTTCTTTTCAGTCTCTCCCTTTACAGACAGCCACAGCGGACATCGACGTGACGTCACTCCACTAACCCTTTAAAACTAACCCGCCGAGGATGACGAGGCCGCCTTTGACGAAGATAGGTCCTCCTATCGAAACGTTGGCCAGCCTTTCTGAGGCACCTTATCCCTGTTTATAATCCTTATTCCTCGTGTGCTACTCCATTAGTCAGCCATCCCTTTTTTTTGATTTTCCTTCTGAACAAGTGAGATAACAGTCGCCCAACGACCTAGTAAAAACCTTCATAAACAGTGATAAGTTCCTTCCATTTTACTTCGCTTTGCGACGCGTGTAATTCCTTATGAATTTAGCGACACGTGGCCGAATACGCTCGTTGGCTCCAAAAAGAAATCATACCCAACTATGTTTTTTGAGAACGCTTGACTCGAACAGCGTCAGAAATGCGTTTGGGAACGCAGGAATCTTCGAAACGTTCCCCGTCGTCGCCGTGCAGTCTCCTTATGCACGGTGGATGCGCACTCGAACTGGAGGATTATAAGATCCCCAGAGATGCAAGAGACGCTCAATGCATTCATCTGTAAAAACAAAAGCGCCAAGTAGGAACGGCCTTGGGTTCGACCTATGAAGCTGAGCCAGGGCAGTGCTCTGCCGTTTGTGCCGCCATAATCTTGACGCAATGAATGGAATCTTTCCTTAAGTGCTAGGACGAAATAAAAGAAAAGTGTGGAGCTTGCTTCGGTGAACCGCTACCGCATATATTTTTGTAAAAGTAAGGGTGAACAGGTGCAATGCATATCTCAGAACTTCTGAATAGAACTTCTGGTCCTACGTGATTCAAGTTCATCGAAGCAAGCGCTGTCATCTTTGTACTCTTTTCCTAGCTGCAATACGTTTTTAAGCATGAAATGTTTATAGCTCCCGCTGTCCACGACCTTCAAGAAACCTTAGCCAATATCCAGAGCCATTATCTGGGCACTCAAGAATAGAGTGGGGCGAGAACGACACGAGAGAATTCGGGTATTGTTGCGAGAGCAAAACCAGATCATCCGGGCAACCAGTCAAAACTTAAGAAATGCGGTCTCTGGTCCCCAGCCCCTTGTGCACTGACTACATTACATACGCTAGTTACTGCCCGAAACAAACTACAGAAGAAATATTGCTTCCGAGCTCTTCCTAATGCTGGTTCACAGTATCTCTCAAGCTGCAACTTCTAGTACGCTAAAGTCTAATTTGTCATTTCTAATAGCGACGTTCAAAAGGCCGATAGAGGGATCCATTCACTTGATTGTCATATTTTGGGACTGAGACATGGTTGCCGATGCTCTTTTCAGCGCCAGCAGTCCATGCGCTCCGCGGCAGGTGTTTTGCACCGCCTTCATGGAAAGATGGCGCCACGCTGCGTGACCATGCCGGCAGCGTCCGGTGCGCCGCGGATGGCTGTTTGGCCGAGACAAGACTTGCAACTGAGGTTCAGTTCAAAACTGGTTCATTTAGGTTCAGCAAGCTTCCACGCCTGCGTAGCGGCACCAGTCAGCTTTGCCGACTGTCAATTCATGGTTACTTCTAGTCTGGATTAAGGGAGAGCCAGGATCTTCTTACGTTAGGAACTTTCTTAGTTTGAGCAGCACTCTCATAGCAATGCATGAGGGCAGGTTCAGAGGAACGCATGTGATAATCAGAGGTAACGTGCACAACGCGATGCATTTCTAATTCTATGCATGGACAATAGAATGGTGGACGAGTACGCCTTCACAGAGTTGAATATGACGGAGGATTTAACTATACCTATTTTATTAGTTGAGTATCATCATGTTAACAGGAGTGCGAAAATAACGGCAACACAAAACAAAGAAATACACAGGACAGGCGCTGAGTATCATGGTCCCTTTTTCTACATGCAAGCATGGAGCTCGTGGAAGCGTCGTGCTCTAAAATGCCTGGATCCTCACGCCCCCAGCAGAATTTACGCTCTGCCGGAGTATTGAGAGTGTTTTTAGTTCCCCTATGCTGCTAGTTTAGTAGCTGTACACTCGCCACATAATTAAATCAGCGATGACTTTCACGATTAACTGATTATCTTGAGCTACGATGTGTGCTTGGTTTTGAATCTCAGGCAACGAGGACACAATTACCCTGTTCTTGAAGTTTTGGTTTCAATGGCATAATTGCTGTATCGTATGGTATGGTATGGGATGTGGTCGGCGCTGTCTACTTGTGATGTTCATGGCGCCGATCATTTGATTTAATCGCAGTCATCTCGAGGAGCATGCAATATTTTCCATCAGGCTGGATGCTCTGGAATTTATGAAATAATTATTTTTATTTTTCATGTGCCCTAGCTACCCGAGAACAGAGAACAATACAGTGGGGTAAAGTAGTTTCCACATATGCAATCAATACATAATGCACGGACAACGGAAAGAAAAATTTCAAGCACGAAATAATATATTCCGTCAAAAAAACACTCACAATATGTAAAAGAGAAATGCTCAATCAGATACGTGGGCAGAACATTCATGTAAATAAAAGAATACAGAGTGAACACCATAAGCAATGCAAGGGATAAACGACTTTTCATATAGTAATTAAAGTAAGTGCGCATAAAATTAGACATGTACACATAAGCGTTCCAAACCCAGGATGACTCTCATTTGTGAGTACACTTCTCATGGTGGGTGAAAACTAATGTTTCTTGGTAGATCATTGCCACGAATAATAGCAAAGACAAGAGATGAATGTCAAAACAGATTAGTTGAGGCAGAGAAAGGCTCTATTTTGAATGGGCACTTCAGAGGTTAAAACACTCGATGGGCAGGTTAATACGATTCATAAAGAACTTTCTCTAAATGTAATTACAAAGTACATTCGCCCATATCCGCAATGTACGAAAGAATTAGATAGTTGTTGAATATAAATGCATTTTCCTGTCGATGGCATTACACTGAAAAATTATTATTCTGCATGCATTGAATTTTTCAGCTATGCTTTGGTATCTTCGCGAGTTGATACCGTTAAAAACGCCATGAACTGAGCAATTGTTTTTCGGTGATTTCTTAGCAAGGAAAATGTCGAATCGCGTCTTTTAATAGATGCCATTTTTTCACCCTCTGGCTGTAACAATATCGTAATTTAGCAATGCGTAATGTGGTGGAGTAAACAATAGAATTTGGCTAAATTTCCATAACAAATACTATGAAAGAGAATCACTGCTGTGATTGCTAGTTGAAAATGAAAAGTTGTATAATGTTCGTATATGCATTATCTGTTCGTAGTTGAGGCTTTCGGTTGTTCCTAATAGCTAGGCATTTTTGCCCTCCAAAAAGTTACACTTTTTACACAAAATATTACCCTTCCAAAAGCTACACATAGAATACTAGCTGTCAGATAAAGAAGCTGTCATTCGTTACATAAAGGTGCATGGTTGTGACTGAGCTAATTTCAATTTTAATGTTGAATGTTCGGTTAGAAGATAAAAAAATACTACGTGTCACCTATCAAGCAAATAGGGATACATAGTCTTTGGTGATTCAGCTATTCAATAGCTTGTGCCGAAAAGATAAACAGTCTGATATATGCTCACAATGTCTTCACAAGTAGCGTCGAGGTATGAAGTTTAGAGAGCAGTCATTCTCCTTTGCCTTACAGATGTTGCAGAAAATTTACGATTTCTCAGCCTAACGCGATAACCCGCCTGGGAAAGATACGTAAAAGGCATTTCTAAGCAACGCTTTTTTAATGCGCATATTAAATACTTTATTTAAAAGCTGGCTTGAAGACTGTGACAACATGATCTTTTCGTTTTTCAAGCCTATACACAGCAAATCTTCACAGAGAGTGCAACGAAAACGGCGAATGATTGGATGTACGGGGGTAGAGACCTTCGTACAAAAATGGGTACCTAGCATTGCGAAAGTGCGAAGCACGCGAGCACGGTTGCTGAATAAACAAATCAGCAAAGCCAACCCCAAGAACGTCAAAGGTTAAAGTGAACTATTCACGCCACATCGACTGCTTGCTCTGACGTACATTATTACGGAGAATATGCATTTGAATGGTTGAATATTTTTTTCGCGAAAACTAAAGAACGTCTGGCCCACAAGAGCTTTTCTGCAAAAAGTATTTCGTAGAATTTTAAATGAAATATACTTCTTCCTGGCACCTTATATCTGAGCTTCTGAGGGAAAATTTACAAAAAAACAGAGCAATATGAACTACTGCTGTAAACTGCTCCATGCATAACACCAGGATACAGAAGACCCGAGTGCTCATTGAATGTCAAATAATTTGATAGATGGTCTGCCACATAGGTAAGCTAGCATCTTAGAGACATGCAGCTCAAGCACAGTTGCAGAATGAAGCCCATTCAGTTAAACAAATACTTTCTGCAAATATTTTCTTATCTCAGCACTGAAATGGAGAATCACGCGCATAAATCACTTATCCAAATTTTGCGTGCGTAGCCACTACGGTGCGGTGCATTTTACAACGCGCAATACGAAAGTTGATATTACGAAATGTGCGCCTTCCCAAACGATGGGGTAAGGTTATTTATTAGCTTAAGACACTTGTGTTTCAAGACATGAAATATATGAATTCTGTAAAGCAGACTTGATACGACCCGGTAGAAATTAAATAAGGTGTCAACATAGGTACATTATTTTAATATCAATAACGCCCGAACATTCTGCGAGATTTCAAGAAGAAAGCTATTCCTCGGCTTAGTGTGGCATATTCGTGGTTATCATATATCGCATATTCAATTTTCATGCATTCTTTTCCAAAGAAAACACATTCACTTTAGAAAATTTCTCGGTGTGGAGCCGCGTATTAGTTGCAATCATAATTTGGCATCGTACTTTTCTTGGGTTCTAGAGCAAGGAGAACAAAAGCGAAGAGCGACGAAATGCGAAGGATCTTCTTTCTTAAATTAGAAATACAAACAACTTAGCAATACTTTTATTGGAAAAGTCAAAAGCGTGAACACAAGGCTATCGAATACACCCTAATAGGACAGCTAATTGTAGTCCCAAGGCAAACATATGTGACTCATGATAACGTGGTGTGAAATATCTATAATGTGACATCTGCAATTCAGCCAACTACGGCGAAAATGCAAGCCGAGCGTCACAGAACTGACCTTATCGAAATGAGCAAGAAATATCAAATCTTAACAGAGAGAGAATTTCGCAAGCCACAAACAGGAAAAGATATCCAGGCTCATGATTCACTATGGCAATTATTAGAGTCGCACGAGCGGTGCCTATGTTGTCGCTTTTCACAAAGCGACCCTCCGAAATGGGTGATTTTAATTCAATATTCTGCGTGATATGGGAATTTAAATGCTCCTACTCTATCGACCCTCCTCTTGCCATTTCAGCCATATTGCTGATAAGAAGGGATGATCGTAGTGAAAGAGAAACGTAAACTTGTTGGTCAAGCTATCATTCTTATAGCAACATAACAAGACAGAACACTGCCCTCGCTCAGCTGCATAGCTGATTGAGTGTAGCGCTAGTGCGCGTCTGCAAGGCATCGCCATTTGCAGAGGCAAATGCACCATGCGTCTTTTGCATCTCTGGGGACCATCTAATAATACAGTTCGAGTAGAGAGAGAGAGAGAGAGAGAAATAGAAGAGAGGAAAGGCAGGGAGGTTAACAAGACGCACGTCCGGTTTGCTACCCTGATAAGTATTCAAGGTGGCAGTGGGGACACGCTTCGAGGGTCGAAATGCCAACGCCATAAATAGTTTGTCAAACACTAGGGGTCAGTTGGTTCCCATAAATATTTCACGCTTTAAGTAGTGCTCACACTGAAGCGAGAAATTTAAACGCCATATAAAGCATTTCTTGTGAAGAAAAAAATTAATTTGCTTCTTGTCCGGGGAATGAAATGCTCACCTAACTCAGTCTATTTCAGTCTATTATCCATCAAGTAGTTGCTATCGCAATGACTTTACAGTGACCGCAGGGTGACATCACATCAGAATGAGTATTCGCAATATTCAGTCATCCATAGATTCCAGTAAGGACGAACTAAATGCGTTTAAGCACTATTGCCGCTAATGAAATTCGTACATTTACTGCCTTTGCCCAACTTAAGGCGATTCATTAGGCCTTGCAGCAAGCTTCCTTTAATAATATTTAATAAAAATATCAAGCTGCAAGCGTAGTAGCTATCACCGCCGATATGTTGGAGAAGCATGGCAAAGCTTCCTTTTGGCCAAGTGATATAACAGCCACCCAACAACCTAAATGTCACAGGGTCTCTTATGTTACCCTAAAACTACTTGAAGGCGAAAGCGCAAGTACACATGCATTAAAGAAAGACACATGACATGCTTTCTTTCACGTTGTATAGCGCGAAAATAAGCATGACACTCACGTTCTCGGCTTGGATTGGGCTTTCTGCTCCCTTCGTGTCGGCAACGTTGGAATCCAAGGATGCACGCTTTGTTGTCGCGATTTGGCCCGCCGAGCTGTATACCTTGCTTCTCGAGCTTCATCCGCCCTTGCGTACTTCTTTGGTCGACTAGAGATACTATTAGGCTCTGGCGTAGCATCAGACATGACGCACTACTCAGTAGAACGCCGCGTTGCAATCTGCTTATAAAAGACGATGACGACGTGGACCAGCGCACCATCCTCTTTGTTGTGTGAGCGTTGCTTGCTTAAGAATAGAAGGTGGTCTTGACGGTGACCTACACACCATCAAAATTGCTGTGTGAGCGTTTGCCTATGGGTGAGACACGATGCCGTTCTGGTGTAGTAAGTTACTACACCAACTCGGCATCGTGTACGATTTCGCTTGGACAACACAGTTTTCGCTCAAGGACATTCAAGGTCGAATGAACAATGAGACACATAAGGCATTCGCCTTAATAACATTCCTCACCAGTAGTGATTCCATACTTCCCTGTTCGCTTTGCGACGAGCGCAATTTGTCATGTATTTGGTGACACGTGGCAAAATATGCTCGTTGGCTCAAAGAGAAGGGATCTCCGACAACGCTTTTTGAGAACGGTTGACTCGAAACATCTCCGAAAGGTGTTTGAGAACGCTTGGACCCTCGGAACGTTCAGAGGGTCCCAACGTGTCGCAATGCTCGGGGCATGCGCACTCGAACGTGAAGGAAAAGAAGGTCTCCAGAGATGCAAGAAAAGCGCAGTGGATTTGAGAGGGGCGTTCGTAAAGCTCGTATTATAGACATGAAGGAACAGAGGAAAGAAATGAAATATGAGTTGAAGTGCACTCTTTCCCTGCATAATATCTTCCGAACGTCGCGCACTTCTGCCAACGTGGGATGAGCTGCCGCAGGCTATACCAGTAGAACTCATCATTTTGAGAGTTCAGGAAGAGCTCAACTCGAGCGATGGTTTCCTCGTCCTCCGGTAAATATTTCCCGCTCAGTGTGCTCTTCGTGCGAGAGAAGAGGAAGAAGTCGCTTGGTTGAAAGTCAGGTGAAAATGTTGGTTGAGGCATCATTTCGTGGCCTAAGAACGCTCAATGTGTCACTGTCACCTGTGCTGAGTGAGCCGGTGTATTGCCATAAACAGACAGACGCCTGCCGAGAGCTTTCCTCTGCGCTTCACCTCGATGGCACCTCACAATTTGGTGAGAAGCTCAACATTGGATGTTCATATCATATAAAATAATAGTTCATATAATAGTCGATTTAAACAATGATGGAGGAGATATGCTTGAAAAGCTAGCGTTCCTTTATAAGGAATGCCTCACAACTTCAAGTGTATCAGAGAGCTGGAAGAATGCCAACTTTATACACATCCATAAGCAGGGAGACGTTCAAGAATCGAAGAGCTATAGACCCATTAGCTTGCTTTCAGCATTGTATAAAATATTCACCAATTTCCAATAGAATCAGCGCAACACTTGACTTCAGCCAACCAAGAGACCAGGCTGGCTTCAGGAAGGGATCTTCTACAATGGATCATTTCCATGTCATCAATCAGGTAATAGAGAAATCTGCATAATACAATCAACCTCTCTATATGACTTTCATAGTTTATGAGAAAACATTTGATTCAGTAGAGATACCAGTTGTCATAGAGTCATAGCGTAGTCAAGGAGTAGAGGAGGCATACGTGAAAATATTGGCAAATATCTATAAGAATTGCACAGCAACCTTGGTTGTCCACAAGAAAAGTAGAAAGATACCTATCAAGAAAGGTGTCTGGCAAGGAGATACAATCTCTCCAATGCTATTCACTACATGCTTAGAAGAAGTATTCAAGCGCTTAGACTGGAAGGCTTAGGAGTGAGGATCACCGGCGAATATCTCAGCAACCTGTGGTTTGCAGATGACATTGTCCTATTCAGCAACAATGGAGAGGAATTAAAACAAATGATTGAGGACATTAACCGAGAAAATGTAAGAGTGGGGCTGAAGATTAATATGCAGAGGACAAAGATAATGTTCAATAGCCTGGCAAGGGAACAAGAATTCAGGATCGCCAGTCAGCCTCTAGAGTCTGTAAAGGAGTACGTTTACCTAGGTCAATTACTCACAGGGGACTCTGATCACGAGAAAGAAATTTACAGAAGAATAAAATTGGGTTGGAGTGCATACGGCAGGCATTGCCAAATCCTGACTGGGAGCTTACCACTGTCGCTGAAAAGAAAAGTTTACAATAATTGCATTCCACCGGTGCTAACCTATGGGGCAGAAACGTGGAGGCTAACAAAGAAGCTCGAGAACAAGTTAAGGACCGTACAAAAAGCGATGGAACGAAAAATCTTAGGAGTCGCGTTAAAAGACAGGAAGATAGCGGTGTGGACCAAAGAAAAAACGGGGATAGCCGATATTCTAGTTGACATTAAGCGAAAGGAATGCAGCTGGGCAGGCCATGTAATGTGTAGGATAGATAACCGGTGGACCATTGGGGTTACAGAATGGACACCAAGCATCTGAACAATCCGTTCTATTTTTTCACCCAGGTGAGCGACTATCGCCTGATTCACGGCTACCGTAGTAACAACCCATGACAAATGTGTATTTATGTTTTGTAGATCTTATCTCAAGTGGCGTGGATATTGAATCTAATCCGGGGCCGCCACAGGATGAAATGCTTAAGAACATAATGCATGAAATACGCGAGATCAAGGTAACCATGAGCTCAAGTCATTGACTCGAAGATAAATTGAATTCTATTCGTAAGAAAGTGGGCGATATCGCAGTCACTGTCGCCGAATACACGTGTAAAGTTGATAAACTACAAACAACCGTCGATCATCTGAGTCTTAAAGCGGACGAGTTAGAAAACAGCAGACGGAACAATTTCATTCTTTATGGGCTACAAGAAAAGAAGGGTGAACAACACCAGGCTCTAGAACAGGAAGTTTCTAAGAAAATCCTTGAGGATGTACTAAAAGTTCCAAATGTTATTATAGAGCGTATACATAGGCTTGGGAAGCCATGCGAAAGCAAGTGCCGCCCAGTCACATTTAAATTAGTTGAAGGGAGGGACAAGATAAAGATTCTCAATAACTGTGGCAGTCTGAAAGGGACCCCTTTCAGTATTTCTGAGGATTTTTGGCCTCGTGTCCAGTTCTTGAGAAAAAAGTTGTAGGAATACACAAAGCAAAACAGGAACAATCACGACAAAGTGGTGTTAACTTATGATAAGGTAAAAATTAACGACAAGCTACTCAGGTGGGATGACAGACTCAACAAGGCAGTCCCCTTGAATGGCAAGTGACCAGGCACCGTAAACACAACTAGCAACATATCAAAGCGAAAAGAGAACAAGAAATCATTGGGTATGCTCCTGCCTCTATGAGAGCTCACTATGCTATGTGTTAATGCTCGGAGTATAACGAACAAAACAGTAGAACTAGAAAGTTTACTCTTGGCCTTTCGTCCGGATGTAACACTCCTAACTGAAACGTGGCTAAGAGAAAACATCGCGGATGCAGACATACTACCAAGCTCTCATATAATGGTCAGGAGGGATCGTGGCTCAAGAGGGGGTGGCGTAGCAGCTATCTTAAAGACGGGAATTGACTTCACTAATATTCCTCATGAGATGAGTGTTGAAATGGTAGGGATTCTTGTTAATTTGTGTGAATGCAGCCTACTAGTCGGTGTAGTCTAAAGGCTTCCCATAGCTGACGTTTCGATGCTTCAGTCACTGCATGAATTTCTTCAAATTAACACCAAACGCTACAACAAGATTATCGTGTGCGGCGACTTCAATCTACCTACAATAAACTGGGAACAACTGTGCTCACTACCGCCTTGCGCGCAGTCTGAAATGTTGCTTGAAATTGCGTACTGCTTTAATCTCACACAGCTTGCGCAGATACCAACACGTGTCACTTCCAGTTCCAGCACCACACCTGACCTTGCTTTTGTTTCTCAAGCCATTCATGAAAAGGGCCCTTCTGTGGATGTTTTACCGGGAATATCCGAGCACAAGATAATTCTCTTCAAATGCAACTTTACGATATCAAAACAAAGACAAGCTTTCCTAGGCGTCAATAAGCTGTGGCTGCACTTTAAGAGCACCGTGCACGAATGCATCAAAAAATACGTTCCTAAAAAGCGAAAAAAAGATCAACCGAAAAAGCCCGTGGGTTACCCATAAAATCTTGCACTTAAAGCGTCAATTAAAAGGATTATCATGCTATCGGTCAAGCCATTCTGTCCTGGCGTCCCTCAGAGTAAATCTTAGAACTGAGTTAAAATTAAGTAAAGAGCATTTCTTTAATGTCAGAATGCACAGCTTTCTAAAAAAAACAGCCCAATGAAGTTTTGGATTCATATATCGAAGCGTAAAAGCCTTGTAGACAAGATAAAATTGAATGATGTCGAAGTAACCGACACGCAGCGCATTGCTGAAGATTTTAACACGTTTTTTTTTGTCGATATTTTTACGTGAGCCCACCCAGGAAAATGATGCTCACTGCGTTGGTATCGAGCTTCCAGATCTTGTCATATCTGAAGAAGACATATTTTCTTCCCTCCTAAACTTAGATCCAAAAAAATCTGCAGTTCCCGACGACATACTTAATGCTTTTCTTAATCGGTTCGCCGAATTGTCCGCGAAATACCTGTTCATACATACTATTTACCGCAAGCTTAAATGAAGGTGATCTACCTAATGAATGGAAAGTTTCCAAAGTAGTCCCAGTCCACAAAAAGGGAGACAAGCTTAATGTAGACAATTGCAGACCTATCTCTCTGCTCTGCACCTCTTCTAAGGTAATGGAACACTTTACTTCTAAGCATTTAGGTTCGTTTTTAGAAAATAACGACTTCTTTAGTGAGAGTCAGCACGGGTTCAGGCGTGGCTTTTCGACCACTTCGCAGTTACTTCATATGACCAACGAAATACTGGCAATCTTCGACCGAGGACAGTATTTTTTTAGATTTAGAGAAAGCGTTCGATCGGGTCTCACACAAAAAAATGATGATACAGCTAAACAGCATCATACGCAGCGAACAAACTTTGCGTTGGCTTGATTCGTACTTGACGCATCGAAAACAATTTGTCAGCATAGGTGCTTCGAATTCATCGCTTGCTTCTGTGCTTTCGGGGGTTCCACAGGGCTTGGTATTAGGGCCACTTCTTTTTCTTTTTTACCTAAATGACCTGGCTTGCAAATTTTCCGTGCGGTGTCGCTTTTTTGCGGACGACTGTATTCTTTACTCGAGCATCCAATCTGTGCATGACCTATAAAGCTTAACCGACTATTTAATATCAATACACGACAGGTGTATCCAGTGGCATATGGCTCCAAACATCTCGAAATGCGTGCACATGAATAATACGCGTAAAAAAATCCGCTAATTTGCACCTACCAGATAAATCATATGGCTATTAAACAAGTAGAGGAATTCACGTATCTTGGAATTACAATTGATTCTAAAATGAGCTATAACGCTCATGTTGGGTATGTTTCCTCGGCAGCAACGAAAATGTTATGGTTATTAAAGCACTGTTTAAAAAACTGCACCAGTGCTACCAAATTACCCGCATATAAGACAGTTATTAGGTCAATACTCGAGTATGCAGATATTGTCTAGGACTCTCACACAAAGGCTGGCGTAGACATTATCAAAAGCGTTAAAAAAAGCTCTTAGATTTATGTACAATGGTTATGACTGGCGCATTTCAGTCACCGGTTTATGATTGCGATCTGGGCTCCAGACACTAGAAACTCGTCGCAAAATGCACCGTCTACAAACAATGTATAACATGGTTAACAATCACACTAAAACAAGATTTGACAACTACATGCAATTTAATACATCGCGACTGACCAGAGGTAAGCACAATCAAACAATTTTAGTGCCGCATGCTAGAACAAACGCTTATATTTCATCTTTCCTGCCCAAAACAATTCGCGAATGGAACGCTCTTCCGCAGTGTGGTCAATTCAACTACTCCCGATTCCTTCTTATCTGCAGTGTAGTCGTACTTGTAATGTCATGCGTTCATTGTTTATTTTTTGCTTGTGTTCGATATTCTGATGTCTCTTTTATTACGCCCTTCCAACTGGCAGCAAATGTGATGGCGTCATCGTATTTCTTTGTACTGTGTATTAGAATATGTTCACCTTGCCTATTGGGCTGTCTTTTTGTTTGCTTGTTCCCTTGAGGAAAAAGAGTTTGAAATCACGATGTTTGTACCACTCCTGCCTGGGCTTCCAAATGAAAGCCGGCAGTATTGTGAAATAAATAAAGTAAATGACAGTAACAGTCGGGTCAGCACGAAATATCTCGCTCAACTGGATGGTACAATTGCGTCATAGTGGTGAAAAATTGTAATAAAATACCCCAAGCAAAAAAAAGTAAAAAAGAAACATTTGGCAAACATTGGCACCACATTTCTTTGTATAAAATGTATCATTCACATCAGATGGATCATGACACCGGAGGATCATTACCATCAGCTTTCAAAAGAAAAATGCAAACGTTATTCTCGTTACTAAAACAATAAATCTGTCTTTCCTGTCTAGATGGCGCTAATAGGCCGTATATACTTTACATGAAAACATTAAGTACATTATAAGGCTCAAAGCTCCAGTAATTGCATTCACACCAAATTACCGATCATTCCTGTGCAGAACTCTCTGTCGTACGTTGGCGATTTATTCCGGCCCTCAAGGATACCCTGGCAGGCATTCTCGTGGAACTTCATCAAGAAGCAATGAACTCGAAAGTTACATCCGTCATCCGACATTTTCTTACCCGATAATATCTGATAACACTAGAATCGCACTATAACTCAATATATGCGACCATTGGTCTTGATTTTAAAGAAAGTGCTGCTATTTTTTTCTGTGCTGGTGTATACTCGTACATCTTTCGAGACAGATTTCCCGCGTAGTGAAAAAGAACGAAACTACAGCACTGCGCATATATCACTCTGTAGTTCACCTAGCGCAAAGTTGTTCTACTTCGCTTTCTGTAGATGTGTTTAAAAAAGGGCGAAAGCTTATTGCAGTCACATTGCACACCACCGAGCATACTTATTTTATGTTGTAGCACATCTGAAACTAAACTCACGCAGCTGTTACGTCATGCGTCTGGAAGCGCTATGTGTCGCGGTCCGTTATACCAAAACACGACAAAAGAAGCCTTGCGATAAAACACGAGGCAACTTTATTGATTTTGCACCGGCTTTGAGAACTACTAATGTTTTTTCCTAATTCAGCTTCCATAGCAAAATGAAGAGGCTGCGCTTTATTTAGATCTACTAATATTGCACATATTGTCTGGGTTACATCTGTGTTTGCTTTCATGCATCCGAAGCCTCCAGCGAACTTATCGCCACTGTCCTTAGCGGCAATACTCCTCCTATGCGCAGACCGCCTCTGGTGGTGCGATTTGGATGCCCAAGGGGACAAGTAATACCAATAACCTCGAGAGGTATGAATGTGAACCGAGATAATATCTTTATATAAGCTAAAGAAAAAAGAGTCGGACTTGACTTTTCAAACCTTGCCTTTCAGCTTATTGTGTTCTACTACTTGGCGAGGCTTAGAAGAATTGCATTTCACTTCGCTGGATCAATGTACATTTACAACTCCGAACAGATCACCCTTTCTTAGACGAAAAGATTGACATTGACGCCAAAAACGTTGGCCCACTTGCTTTGGGTATATAGCAAAAGCATCTTCTTGCTGGCAAAGTCATTCTGTAGCATTGACTTCCAAGTGTACATATGCACGTCTCCGTGTGAGTTTCGCGCCAGTATACAGGGTGTCCCAGCTCTCACGCAGCACGATTTGAAAAAAAGAGGAACGGCGTTACGCGAAGCAAACCTAGTCCGTATTGTTTCCAGTACAGCGGCGTAGCCGCCAGTATTTTTTCCTTACTGAGATTTAATTAATTAACTGTAATCAATTATCTCACTCGAGAAGTACTGTCCTAATTATCAAAGTGTCAATGAGAAAGTTGTAGAGCAACATAAAAAACTCCCGACACAGCGTCCTGCTGCTCAATACGTGCTACGTAAATGAGTTTTTTCGAGTGTGAAAGAAGCCCGCGAACACACGCAGAATTTCCGCACGACTGGCCGCTCTAGGCGCTTTGCGTGTATTCGCGGGCTTCTTTCATACTCGGAAAAACACACTTATGTAGCACGTATTTAGCAACAAAAAGCTGTATCGAGAGTTTTTCATGTTGCTCTACAACTTTCCCTTTGACACTTTGATAATTAGGACAGTACTTCTCGCGTTAGATAATTAATTACAATTAGTAAATTAAATCTCAGTAACAAAAAAATTACTGGCGGCTACTCCACTGTACTGGAAAGAATATGCACTAGGTTGGCTTCGCGCAACGCCGTTCATCTTTTTTTAAATCGCGCTGCGTGACAGCTGGGACACCCTGTATATATGTGCAAAATAACAATCATTCATAAGCGAATACAATATTTATTCTGGTTACCGAATACAAATTCATGTCACGGTGAACATGACACGGAAATATACAAATCATTAGGCACTTAGCATAATCGGTTAGTCAGCACAAATGAGGGATTCGGCGTTCTAAATGACAGCCCTTTTAGATTTATTGATCGATATTTATTACATTCTGACCATCTTTTCTCGATTTCACCGCTTCTTTTGTAGACTGTTTCAAGAGCCGCAACTTCTTCACGCTTGTTTTACCATTGCCTGTCCTAGGCAGCTCGTCCAGAAACACGACTCCACCGTATAAGTGTTTGTAATACGTTGTCTGGCCTGCAAAGATTTGTCAAAATAAATCAAATGCGTTCTGCTTGTCTGCTCTTAAACGAAACAGCTCGTTTAACACAACAGTATACACAAAAATACAACTATACAAAAGCACTATGCTATATAGCCAAACTAGTATTGAAGAATCGCTGCTGGAGAAAGTACACTCTCGAAAACAAAGAGCCCTAAATATCGAGTATTAGAGCGTAGCATAGCAAATAGACAATAGTGAAACCGAAAACAGAAACAAAAAGCAAGACAAAAGCCCAAAACTTTGACCGCAAGGGCCCTCGAGCTCAATGAATGCAGAGCTAGTTCACTCATCACACACTTGTAAGAATACCAGCCATGCCTGGACCGTTTTCCTTTATTGGACTAGTACAATCGCAAGCTAAATATTGCGCGACTCGATCCAGTGGCCACCCATTTCAAAGCCTGCCTGCAGCTACCGCTGCCGAGCATGGAAGCGAACCTGCGTATTTACGGGCATGCCCGTGGGCATAGTTTCATGTTGTTTGCTAGGTTGGGCGTGACAATCAAAATAAGTACTAGAGTCACTTCGCATGAGGTACCCAAAAACCGGCGCACATGCCTTTCTAGAATGCCCACATCAGGACACGCCATGACGGCGAGTTCAATCATTTTAATGGCCTTGGAGCGTAGATCAATCAGGTAAAAATGTGATATGACAAAGAAGTACGACACGCCTGTGGATGACACGAATGACGCCTACGGGAAGACGCAACAGCGTAGGCTTAGCCAGTCACAGCAGGAATAACGTCTAGCCCGAGCCGCACTTGTGTACACTCTTAGCACGGTAACGTTTACTAAAGGGGTATATTCTCACAAATTTGTGCACCTATAAAGAAAAGTTACGTAGTAACCTTTATTTAAGTAACCTTTAATAGAGGGCATACTCTCACAAATTTGTAACCTATAAGTTGGACATAAAATTGTAACCTTTACTTAAGTAACGTTTAATAAAGGGGCATATTCTCACAGATTTGTGCACCTATAAAATAAAAGACTACGTGTACCTATACTAAAGGTTACTATATAGTAACCTTTAGTATAGGCACACGTAGCCTTTTTGTATGTAACCTTTCGTGTAGACATACAGTCTTGCAAGGCTTCACACGTGCGTCCTTCTGCGCATGTCCATGAATTTAGGACATTGATTCTTCGGCCAACCACCAAACTTCACCGCAATGCACTAGCGTAACTCACTGAGTAGAACTTCATAAAAATTCTACTTCAAATGATCGGCCGAAGTTCTACAACTTTTGGTTACCAACGTCAGGAGGATATTTGCTTCTGAAAATATAGGCATTTAAGGCACTCAGTCATAACTTCTCTGCTGCGTTATATTAGAGAACAAGTAACTCAGCGCGATATAAAAGACAGACACAAGGGAGAAACAAACACAAGCGCTCTCTTTGTTTCTCCCTTTCTTGTGTCTGTCTTTTATATCGCGCTGAGTTACTTGCTCAGTTATGGAAAACCAACTAGCCCAACAATTAACTATTCTAGGTTATATTAGCGCTTTGGTCAAGGTTAAAGCACTGCTATAACTCAGCAGGGAAATTACGTGTCATAAAAGCTTACGTTATCGGAAAAAAGGTATCCTTTCGACGTAGCTAACGGAAAGTTGTTGAACTTCGGCTGATATTCCGAAATACAATTTTTCTGAAAACGCTGCCCTGTGTGTTACGCTAGTGCCCTGCAGTGAAGTTCAATGGGTGGCCGAAAGAGCAATGTGCAAAATTCATGTGCATGCGCAGAAGGACGCGCGGGTGACAACGTGCAACACTGGATGCCTATAAGAAAGATTACAAAAAAAAAGGTTCCTAAAAATGGCCGCTGGGGTTATGCCCTAATTTCTTGGACATGACTCATTGTCTAAAACTAAAAAAACATTCAGCTCTTAAGACAAAATGACATTTTATTGCTGTGAAATGCTGTGAAACGGCAGAATGCTTCCAGCAACCGGATATGGAGTGCTGATTTACCAGCTCTGCCGTTAACCACGATTGCTTATTTACATGCTAATCAGTCAAACATTGGTAATATTCGTACTAATGATGATTATTCGAGTTTATTGGCGCAATTCGTACTAATGATTATCGCTGAAATTCTGTTGCGATGACTATAAAACTTGTTCCGCAGAAATCAACATTTCGTCTCAAATTATCTTTTTTTAATATTCAAGGACAGACTGGTTAACAACGTGTAAACCTTTGCCACCTTGCTATTTTACAGCGCAGGTCATTTACACAAAGCAGCTTCCAGGAATTAGTATAGAATGCACGATGCATCAAGACAGTTGTACCTTATGAAATAAGCTGGCACATACTTGGTAATTTTGGAATAAATGTGCAAGACACAAAATAATTGATGAAATACACAGTATGTTGCTTTTGTATAGGTGAATGCATCGTATACAGGTTCGTCCCACAGCATATTTCTTTGCTGCGGGCCATGTTGAAAGTTTTTTTGCAAAATGTACCATGTCATCCCATGATAGTGAGATATCTAATAATTATATTTTGCACAAGTGGAGAGTATATCTGAAAAGGCGGCACATTTCAGAATGAATACGGATTTCAGCCTGCATACATCTCGTTTATCGAGAAAAAAAATTAGAGGTATGAGACGGCAGCACCCACATTCTGGAAATGATGTGAGCAGCAGCTGTGAGAAGGAAAGCTGACACAAAACATTTAGTGAAAATGTCATGATTACTTTATTTGCATATACAAAACAAGGTGACTCAAAGCTTTCCCTTCACAAGCAAAATTACATTTTGTCTTGGTCTGTTTTCTTCTTCACGGCCATAAAGCAATAATGAAAAAACCTCTGAGTACAGCGTTCCCTGGCAGCACAAATTTCTACAGCATAATGAGGAATGAGGCAAAAAAAAGAGAGAAACATTAAAGGTTCGTGTACAATATGTTCAAATACAAATACATATAAGTTTTAGACTTCCACGAGGAGGACGATCTCATCCCTGTTGCGAGCACAATCATGTCTCTTTGGTGCTAGTATGTCAGTTGCTAATTCTCCGATCTCCTTGCTGTGTAGTGGAGCCTACAACGACAGAAAAGTAATCTTACAATCTCATAGTTACTTGTTAGCGTCGCCTGAAAACAACAGCTATTACCACGTAATGAAAGAGACATAAATAAACCACAAACAGATGAAAAACTACCACAGAACAAATAAATAAACACGCCTAAGGTGAATATACTCTTCTTTCTAGGAAATGTCGGTAACAATAAAAATTAATGATTAAAAAACTGAACGAAAATAAATTCTCAAGTCAGTTCGTACTCCCCTCCCGTACAAGTACAAAAGTCAATACCGCAATAATGTGACAGTTTTACAGTCAAAACGCAATATCAAGTGATTACAAACTGAATATCAGCACAATAAACAAGTTCCGTGCATGAGGTCAATGTTGTGCGTCCGCACAAAAGTGCAACATAAACTTGAGATTTAAGAATAACCAACATGGTGACTGTTAGTGATAAAAATATTAAAACAACAGTGTTTATGAAGCGAGCAAGTAGTTTACTTAAATAAAACTGAACAGTGCGAGCATGAGCATGAATTGACGGTGAAATTCACGACAGACACACACCAGCAAATAAATAGTTGAACAGGAAGCATTGCTTACCTAAGTCACATTTATTGCTGTCTTCGGCATTCATTACAGCAGTCGCCACACAAACGATGCTCACCACACTCAGGTATGCGAAGAACTTTTACCATTGGCCATCGGCAATGCGTCTCGTCGCAGCGGCCACGCAGCACGCCAAACATGCCCCTGCTCCACGCCCGGCGTCATGGCTTCTTTTCGCTGGCGCGCGCGCCTTTAGGAGTCTTTTTAGTAACTGTACCACTCGTCACGAGTGACTCAGATACACAACACGCTTGGTGAGCGCATCGCCACCAAATCCGAGAGCGGGAAAACGCGCTTAAAGCGATGAAACAAAGCGCGACACGACCTTTTCAAAACGACACCACCGGCGATACTCTTCCCGGCATGCATCGCGAGAGCTGCGCAATGCAAAGGAGATATGACAGCACTCATGTTTGGCTGAAGCTGAATCACGTTTGATTACGCTCCGCATCTAGCGCAACTAAAGACAATAATCAAACTATAGTTCCGTCAAAGTATCACAGGACCATATATATATCAAGACGCTAATATTCCCATGTTTCAGGATGTTGCTGTTCGTTTGTATTTGTATGTTTTCTCCCTGCTCATTTGGCCGGCCGCCATTGTGGCCTCCCACCGCGAGCGCACGTTCATCTCTCTACGAGACCTTACTGGAGCGGCTGTCGCCCGCTGTCATGTGAATGAAACGGCGTTTTTATCGCGTGTTAGTGAGCGGGCAAAATTGGTGCGTGTCTGGCGTTCTCTAACGAATCCAACATTTGCTGCAATTTAGGAACCACTCCCTCTAATACGTCAAAAATGCAAAAAAAGAAAGAAAAGAAGAAAAAGAAAGCGCGGTGGCCTCTGTTGCAGTGTACTAGTAAGTCTGATAACGAATCATCTTTCTCGCCCTGCAGATTAGTTATTCGACCTGCTCGACGCTTTGATTCTGTCGGCCGTCGAGATTTTACAGTACTCTAGCGTGCGCCCACGTGCGACCTTCAGTGTGCGCCCGCTGTTAGTGGGTGTCGCGTTTCAGGAGAATGTAAAACATACGCGAATATAGGGAGCATTGATACACAAGGAAACAATAAAAAAATATTGGGTAGAAATATAGCATTCAATCACCATAATGCATCCGCTTTTAGTTTTTGTGCAGGTACACAAGTCTATGTTTTATACCACAGCCTAAAATGCCTGCAGCGGTAGCGGAGGGTTTTCCATCACATTGAACCGTAGTGATAATTCAAGCCACAACATCGTTTGCCACAATATTCTCCGATGTATGTTCACTGTTTCTGTGGCCTCCTTTTAGATTATAATGGCACGTCTGCAGCAGAGATCAGTGACGAATGAATTGCTGCTGTCTCTCTTGAGCACACGCTCGTGCAAGGTTTAAATTTCTTTTTTACATTGCGAAACCAAAGATCCCCACTGGTGTCAATAAAATATTAATTTATTCCAACCTGCCTCATCCCCTCGGCCGCACAACATATCGTATAGGTTAGTCCCGGCTAAAAACACCACATCAGGATCGCAATACGACACAATAATAAGTAGACTTCCAATCCATACAGTAGGTCCCCTGAGGCATGAATGCCAACTCGTTTAGAGGTTACAATCTAAAGGTTACAAGACATTTGGCATTGAAGTAACCTTTAAAATATACGCTTCGGCTCATGTAACCTCTAGCCGCGACGGAAATTCACGAAAACTCAAAGATCAAGTTTTTTTAGTCACCGAGTAACCTTTATGTTATAAGTTACTCGCAATTATAGGTTACCATAAAGGTTACCGTGCTAAGAGTGTAGCGCTGGCGATCCGGCTACTGAGCTTTGCACGGCGCACTTCTTCATTACATCTTGCGCACTACTGAAGACCGAGCTACACAGGACACCTAAAGCATCGTGAGGTCGAAGGGCTCGCGATGCGGCTTGAGGCGATCTACGTGCACAGTTACGCGGCGTCCGTGAAGCAGGTCTATAGGGGACTTCAGAGGTTCGATGATGTAATTAACCGAAGTTTCCTGTAGGACCGCGTAGAGTCCATGGTATCTGGATGCGAACTTGGAGGAGGCACCTGGTGTTGAAGTAAGAGGCACCCACAATCAAACGAGAGCGTCCAGCAAAAACGGCGGCCCGTCGCTATGACGAAATTTCTGTAGCGCTTGTTCTTGCATTATAAGTGAGCGTGCTAGTGGCCGACATTCTGCTGCACACCGGGCGGCTTCGGAAACCGGGGTATTATGCCTCTGATAAGTCGGGACGGTATGAGGAATAGTCTCAATAGAAAATGGCGGTCTTGGCCACATAGTAGAAAGACAGGACAAAAGCCCGTCGTTGCCTGGGGTGCCATATTGTAGGCGTACGTGGCAAATGGAAGGATGAGGTCCCAGTTGATGTGGTTGGATGCGACATACATAGAAAGTGTGTCACCAAAAGTCTAGTTAAAGTGTTTCGTCAAGCCGTTCGTTTACTTGTGATATGCTGTGGTACAGCGATCAATAACGCGACATTCAGTGAGAAGTTCTTGAATGACGGCGGCGAGAAAGACGTGGCCTCGGTGGCTCAGGAGTTTGCGGAGAACGCCGTGATGTAGAAGGAAGCGTTAAATAAGGTATGAGGCAAGGTCACGAGCCGTCACGGCTGGCATAGCGGCCGTTTCTGCATACCTTGTGAGGTGGTCTATAGCCACAATGACCCAGCGATCGCCAGCAGCTGTGCATGGCAGAGGCCGTATAGGTCTATCCAAACCCGGTCAAAGGCTCGCGAAGGGCATGGCAAATACTGCACTGGTCCAGAAGAGCGCCAAGGATCAGGGTTTCGCTGTTAACATTCTGTGCAAGAGCGAATGTGCTTTTGCACAAATGTGTACGTACAGCGCCAATAAAACTTATGACGTAGTATGGTGTATAGGAGCGCATACATTAGTGCTGAGCTGCAGGGGTATTACTAGCAGCCATTTGCGGCCACCGGAATGGTAGTTACGGCGATAGATGACTCCGTCGTGGACGGCGAAATGCGAAGCTTGTCGGTGTAGCACTCGGAATGGTGGGCGTGCAGGCGAATCGGGTAATTTATCAAACATGAAATCCAGGAGTCATTGCGCTTCTCCAAAGCCATGTTGACAGAATCTAATGGTGGAAGTGGCTCTTCTAGGACGTAGACACTGACAATCAGCATTGGCGTGCTTCTTGCCTGAGCGGTAGGCAACCCAGATGTCATACTCTTGGAACCTCAGTGTTCATTGGGCTAGGCCGCTGCAGGGATCTGTGAGGGACGACAACCAGAAAATTGCGTGGTGATCGGTATTGACATCGAAGGACCGGCCGTGCAGGCATGGACGAAATTTTTGTATGGTCCAGATGTTACCTAGACATTCTTTTCCCGTGACTGAATAATTCGATTCAGATTTCGTGAGAGTGAGGCTCGCGTAAGCAACATATTTTTGGCAGCCGGGCTTTCGCTGGGCGAGCACAGCGCTAAGGCGAACAGCGCTACCATCTGTATGGATTTCCGCGGGAACAGTAGGATAGAAATGGCGCAGTATCGGTCGTGGTGTGAGCAGGTGACGTAGCATCGCAAAGGCGTCGTCGCAAGCCGGAGACCACGCGGAAAGATTGGGATCTGCCCGATGAAGCTCCGTCAGCGCTGCCATAACTAAAGCCATATTTCAGATGAAGCGGCGGAAGTACGTGGAGACTCCAACGAAACTGCGCAAGTTTTTGAGGGACATGGACCTTGGGAATTATTTAACAGTATGTATATTAGCGGCTTCAGGGAAAGCGCCGTCCTTCGGCACGACATGTCCGAGACTGGTCAGCTTGCATGCCCCAAAGTGACATTTTTTTCACATTTAGTTGGAGGCCAGCGTCAGTGAGACGGCGAAAAAACTGCTCAAAGCAACACGTTTATAGAGATCGATGACGTCTTTGATATAGCGGATAAACGTCCCACCAGGTTGCTAAGAGCGGGACTGCAGACGCTGTTCGGCCTGAAGCTTTCGAACAGCAGGATGGCCGAAGACCTCACTGAACTTTGTCTTGAACACAGTCCAGCTTGGATTTCGCTTCCGTGATTCCGAAACCACAAGTGGGCTATTCCGGTGAAGTAAAAAAGAACGGTGGTTAATTTCACGATGTCATTCCATTTGTTGTTCACACTGAGGCGTTATAAGTTGAGAGTCAGTCATCAACGTCGTCGTGTCGTGTGCCGCTGCGGAAGGGAGGGTCCCGCTGACGGATTGCACCGGGGCACACGCAGGACCGGGGAGCAGGTGGTGGTGAGCTCGTGGTGTCATGGAAACAAAAGAAAAAAATAAGGTTGGCTTGCCGTGACGGTGATACGCTACTGAAAGCATGGCTGGCTTTCCCGCAATAGCAAGGGGGCTTCGCGGGCCCAGACAATGTAGGTGATGACGAGAAGCCACGTTCATAGGCGTCACCATGCCTGTACATATTTGTTTACACGCGTTTCTGCGCCAGCCGCACTGGCACTCCGCATAGAGTAGCACCGCAATATATTGTACGCGAATTTAGGGAGAGTTACAATATGTCTGGCTCCATTTTGCAAATTGTATGCGTAGACAATACAGTGGTGGTAAACAGTAGTAATAGTGAAATAAAATATCGTATGCCTCGTCTACGGGCGGTGCTGGGTACTAGTCACGGTGTCAACGAAAATCCACCGGCTTTTTAATGGGTAGCAATATCTACTAAAACCTGGCGCTCGGATGTTTATATGGGTTCTCACCTCGAAAAGGGGTCCTATAATGATTTTGCGAATGTCTCTTGGTGTCCCTTCTCCCAGCACAGCTTTGGGGAAATAGTTGAACACGAACAGTTTTGATGCAGCGCGAACCGTAACATGGACACAAGAAAGCACAAGTAAAAAGACAACACACAGCGCTAATAGCTATTAGCTACCAATGAGCTAGATTTCCTGCGTAAGCAGTGACAGGTTCTTCTGGCAGGTTGATGCGGGTCATTAAATATGGTTCGATAGTGTGAATTCAATGGCGCATGTTTCTCATTGCTTCCACGTGATCTGTGTCTGTCATGGCGCATGTGGTATTTATGCGCTCATGGTTTTAAGAATACATATTGTTGTTGCTAGTAGCGCTGTATGTTGTCTTTTTACTTGTGTCTTCTTGTGTCCATGTTACGTTTCTCGCTTCATCAAAAGTGTTCCTTTCGTTTCTACCGTTAAATTATGCACAAGGTCACCCATCGCCCAATGCTCGGCTACTGCACGACTTTCAGACGCTTCGAAGGACTTGGCAAGTTGGCGGCATGGGACCGCCAGACGTTTTTTGAGAGTTTTGTGTTTAGTGTGCCCTGGTTTTTGCACAGAAAGAGCAGTAGTCTGTACAACCCTTTCCCAAGCAACGGACCCCTGTAAATCCGGCGGCTGCTTGTACAGGTCTTATAAACCGGTGGGTGCCCAGGAGGGGGGGAGGGGGACGCACCACCTACTCCCATCCAAGCTGCGCGTCCTACCCAGTCGGCCAGTATAGCGGCCAACACATTGGGCACGCACCTCCCACCTCCTGAATTTCGGTGTTAGAATACAAGCTGCCTTCCCTCACTCACTCTCCCAGTCCATGGTCAAGTGTGTGCTCCTGCCGTAAAAACATTTGGCTACGTTATTGTGTTCTGGTATAACCTGACTGTGCGTTATCCCAATCTTAAACAATAATGCGAGATGTACTACTACTTCTGACTTTACTTTTCTTCATAATTTTTTGTTGCATCAACACGCAAACGCTACAGGAAAGTGCAATTATCAGCATTCACTAACTTCCGGCCATATCAGCAGTTCATCCTTGCAGCGACGTAAGAATAGACGCATATAATAAAGGTGGCCCATATGAAACAAGGCTCAATTTTAAACATAAATATGGAAATAATGGTTTGCAGAAAGATGTAGCGCTATAAGGTGATGGCAATAAACTCTGGACTGCCGGGCTACAAAATCCCGACTTCCCTTCAGTTTTCGCCGTAGACACAAAACCCCCAATTTCTACCCAGTTTCACTATTTAAAAATTACACCTGGCATTTACCTCATCAATTTCATAAAATATAAGACCCAGAAATGAAAGACACTATTTATGTGGAATCTACTGCCTTACACTTTTGCCACTGTCAATCCCTGTAATTTAGTATAATGCGATCGTTGCTTCACTCATCCAATCATCCATGGTCCTATAGTGTTTAGAGCTACTATGAAAGGACTTTATTAGGTTATCAGCACCTCTGAAGATCCGTTGATATAGCACAGTCGTATTATGTTCAAGAAATGATGCCAAACTTACTGGCCACAAGATCCACCAGTTCCTCTTCCGTGACTAGTGGATCACCAAGTGCGCTTTTCTTGCTCACAACAAACGCTGTGGGTGCTTCGCCTACTATTTCGTCAGGAATGCCTACGACGCACGCTTCGAGAACCGCTGGGTGTCTGAGAAGGATATTTTCCACATCTCCTGGAGCCACGTTGTAGTCGTGGCATTTGATAATGTTCTTGAGCCGATCAATGACGAAAAATTTTCCGTCTTCGTTGTAGTATCCAATGTCGCCTGGAAAGAATGGAAGGCACAGACCTCGTTACCAGCTGTACGTTTTCGCATGCCAGAATAAACTTCTCTCAAGACATGGGGCTCTATAACGTAAAATGACTCCAAACTGTTTTGATTCCAAACTCCTGACGTCAAATTTACGCAAGCACCGAGGAGGAGGAGGAGGAGGAGGAGGAGGAAACATTTATTAAGAGAAAAAAAAACAAGGTAGGCGTCTTCCTGCTTGTGTTGGGAGGTGCCCTCAGTCCAGGGCTCCTGCGGCTCTTGCTGTCTCCCGGGCCCGCCGCACCAGTTGTTGCTGGTCACGAGGGTCCGAGCTAGTCAGCACGGCCTCCCACTGCTCGGGTGTGGGGTTGGGTATATGCGGGGCTACCTGTATATTGGGGCATGCCCATGTGGTGTGATATAGGGAAGCGTTGTCGTTACAAAGGGGGCATTTGTACGAGTACAGTGCAGGTGTATTGCGTAATCTGCTTAAGTGGGGGTATGTGTTGGTTTGTAATTGTTTGCCATGCTACTGCGTCTTCGCGTGAGAGGGTCTTGTGCGGGGGTGGGTATTGTCGTCTGTTCAATCTGTGGTGTTCTAATATGGCGTGGTATTGTAAAGGTACAGGCTCCATAGATGCGGCCGTATCCCTCTCTTGTGGCGCCCGTGTGGCATGAGCTCGGGCTACAGCGTGCGCACGCTGATTTCCACGGAGGGACTCGTGTCCTGGAGTCCATACTATTTCAACGTCGGGTAATTGAGAGGCTTGTTTGAGGAGTCGGGCGGTCGAAGGAACATATTCTGCCTATGGCATTGCTACAACAAGCTGCTTGAGAGTCGGTAATAATTGTAGTGTGTTCTTTGGTTTGACTAGAGGCGATGGCTAAGGCGATGGCTGTCTCCTCCGCTTCGAGGGTTTTGGCAGTGCGGACCGTCATCGAGACCACCTCTTGAAGGTTATGGTCGACAACACTGACTGCCATGGCTGCTTTTCGGGGGTACTGCGCGGCATCTGTGTATAGTATGTTGGGGAGGTTACCGTATCTTGTTTGAAGAGTCTTTACGCGCGCTTTGCGACGACCGGCATGATGTTCGGGGTGCATGCTTCTGGGGATGGCAGCTACCTTGATATGCTCCCGGATGTTGGGGGCCACATAGATTGATTTTTCGTGGCCTCGGCCCTGTGTTGGGTAGCCTAGGCGCGCTAGGAGCTAACCACCGACGCAAGAATCGGGCGATGACCCGCAGCATTGTTTGAACAACCTAATCAAACACTCTCCTCGTTTATAGGAGGTCACCTGTGTTCGCTTTCAAAAGCAATAACATTGCCTATACTGAGCCGTTTTTCTTATCTAACTGGCTGACAAGAGGCGAGGAGCACGCTGTAGTTGAGAGGGTTTCGATGGGGCCGAGCCACCACAGTGAAAATAGATAACCGCATCAAGAGAGTGGTGCCGGCTTCCCCGATTGGTCCGCTTCGCCTTACTTACCTTGCGGTGGCTGGCCGAAAATCGCGGCGGCGTGCAACGGAAGGATAATAATGCCGCTAAAACGGATCCTCAGCAAGGAAGAGTTGGCAGAGCGATGTCGTATGCATGCCGAAAGGGCTCGATAACGTTTTACTGCCCCGCAATAAGGTTTATCATGCGCAAATAAATACATGCTCAACGGCAGGTGCGAGTACCGAGGGCCTGAGCGATCAGCGGGCAGCCATCTTCTACTCCTTTTGGAACGGGGCAGTCTGTGGCTATTCAGAAAAATTTTCAGTTTTGTTCGGCATATTAATGAATTTTTTAGCATACACGTCACTTTGACGTGGTGAGTTTCCGCGGTTTTGTGAGGTCGGGTGACAGACAGGTGAAGTGGGTGTAACCAGAAAACATTGTACCAAAAGCAGATGGCTAATAGTGAAGAGGCGTCGAATCAGGAATAATTATTTTTCTTTTGTTCGGTTTAACCTTCATAATCAGTGTGCACAAGTTACATCAGATGGGGAGGTATCGCGGTTTTCGTGACGTCGCGTGACAGACAGGCGAAGTTGGGAGTGGCCCGAAAATGTTTGACCAATGGTGGAGGCTGATTGCAGAAATTGGAATCAAAACAGTCACGTTGTAACACTCCTGGTGGATAAGAAACTTAAACCTTCCAACAAGACTGCTGTAATAGAGGCTGTGCAATTCTAGTTGCCAATGCAATGCGACAGTTGGCGATTGCGAAACACGCGATTCAATTTCGCCGGCGCCGTAAATTAAAAACTTCCTCGCTTTAAAGTAACGTGTTCGTCAATAAACATGAGACAGTTGCAATGTTACATACAGCATGGGCCACCACGAGGACGTACTTTTTGAAGAAAAATAAAAACACTCAAAGATCATGAATTGACGTCCTGCATGGAGGCACCCACGCCCACATATACGCGGGATATAATTTAAAGCTACCTGAGAGTAAGAACGGCTGGCAAGCGCAACAGCAGCCTGTGCGTTAGGAAAGTTCTAAGCCTAGTTGGTGCTCATATTAGGCTTCGCTGCACGTGCCACTGATGGATAGTGGCTCTCCTAAAAGTCATTCGGACTCAGGTTGTTAATAAATAAACGCTGACAAAAAGCTTCTCCTCGGTTTATGCAGTGTAAGAAAGAGCACCGAAGCGCCGCCTGTGCTGTTATTAGCCCTTTCAGCCCTGAATTTTCTCCTTCATCATGAAATAATATAAATAGAAAAAGTTAAGGCTCTGGCGTGAAGCCAGCATAGTCCCGAAGCAATTGCCAGAGTTTTAAGTCGAATGGAGCAAGACAACAACTGTTCTGCGGAAAAATCGAACTCAGACAAACAATAGCAGCACTCGCACTCTTCGTATCACTTTAGGACGTCGTCAATGCCAAACAACTTTGG
The DNA here is from genome assembly GCF_013339745.2 of Dermacentor silvarum. Lineage (NCBI taxonomy): Eukaryota > Metazoa > Arthropoda > Arachnida > Ixodida > Ixodidae > Dermacentor > Dermacentor silvarum. The sequence continues at coordinate 76,049,965 of NC_051162.1, read as the reverse complement.
TATCTGCCTTCATAATTTTAGTGTAGAATAAAAATATGTTGAATAGTAGCTCAAGTAAAAATATGTGAGCAAAGCGATTTTCGCGACTCGTATAACAGCTCATTTTGCCGTGTGCGAATTTGACGCCACGAGGGCTCAGTGGTTGTAAAATTGAGATTGAGGGTAGTCAATTTGTTTTCTATCATGTTTCCCTGAAGCGTTTGCTAGAAGCATAGTGGGCAAATATTTACTCGTTCGGCACTGTTATTTAGCTGAAAAAGTGATAAAACTCCACATGACATTCAGGTGCATACAGATCATTAATCGATGAAAAGAAAGAAGACTCATTGATTTCGAGTGCCCAATATGTTCGCTAGACGATAAAAAATGGAAATTCGCTTCGAGAAGCTTGGCTTACGGATATCAAAAACTGTGTGCGAACTGCGACAAAGAACAGGAGGTTTCAGCACCTGTGATAAGCTTATTTTTATTTGCTACAGTTATATTTCCTTGTTTGAACATTACAAGAACCAGCATAACGTTTGACAGCAGAGGCGTAGCCAGGGGGGATTGGGGGGGTTCAACCCCCCCCCCCCCCCACACACACACACACACTTATCCACCCTTTGTTCTCGTCGTTTCGCGCTGACATAATTCATGAAACCGGTGCTACTATCACCATTTCATTCCTGGGCGCTTCCGTTTGTGTTGGTAATTTACAGCAAATCATGTCTGCATATGGAAAAAACTGTCACGGTGTTTTTCAAGGCTTTGACACTCTGTGAAGTTTTGAGCGAGAATGTGGCGGCCGCATTCTGAAGCAACAAATGCGCAACAAATGAAGCAACAAATGCGGCAGCCGCATTTTAGATGATGGCGAAAACACTCGAGGCCCGTTTACTTAGATTTAGGTGCACGTTAAAGACCCCAGGTGGTCGAAATCTCCGGTATACATTTCCGCTGCTTCCTTTCAGGTGCCGGTTACCGCCGCGCTCGTGCAGGATCTAGTCTGCGCGAGAAACGTCTCTTGTTTGCGATTGCGCCCCTACGGAAGGCTGGTAATTACTGTTGCGTTGTTGAATCCCAAACCACCAATTACGGAAGGCTGGTAGTTGCTGTTTCGTTGTGCAATCCCAAACCAGCAATGTACACACGAAGGGGTTGATGACAGCAGTGAAATTCTACCGACTCGCAACAGAATGCACGAAACAGACAGCCGACAGCGTAAGTAAACTCTTGTTGAAGGCGCTGAGAGTTCTCGTTGGAGTTCACGCGTGCCTGAGAAATTAGATTATGTGCACTATGCACTGAACAAGACCGGAGTTCATTCCTGCATCAGTAGTACACCAATCAGTCGAGATTCTGTGAGGTACAAGGCCGCTTCCTGTTTGCACCGGCGTAAGTGAAGCAGAAATCAGTTGCACGCATTACTTAAAATGCGTACACATGCCATATCTATGCTGTGCGGTGAAATATTCTGTACAATTCTGAATCTGTTGACGTAAAGGCAAATGAAGGCTGCACGCTCGCACACAGCGGAAGACTCAGCGGCCCATGCACTTGCCGCAGGAAATGCAACCCTCTCGTATGAGGAAGCAGGGCGACGAAAGCTTCGAAAAAAAAAGCCTTAGGCGTTTTTGCGCGTATTTAAGTTTTCAAGAGAAAATACGCAGCTGACAAGCTATTGCTATGGGAGTAGATATAGCCTGGTCACACGTGCATTTTCACACGTATAGCCCTCCTTGACTTGTGAAACGCACTGCGCCCCGACGAGGACGACGCCATCTACGCTTCGATCGCACGGGTCGTCTCAATGATGCGTTTTCGAAGACTGGTCCATTCAGTGGCGCGATGAGAGGCCGTTGCTCCAAACGCCCACTGTACCTGTCGTACTTACTGTATTTACTGAGCTTACTTTACTTGTTACTTAATTTCTTCACACGCACACACGAGGGGGGGGGGGGGGGCGGTCCCTTGTCGTTGATATACATGTATAGAGTCTGCTTACACTGCGGATAGTTATTAGCGATCACGTGACGTAGAGGAAAGCAGAAGCTTGCCCCCCCCCCCCCCCGCCCCCGTCGGGCCGGTGAACCCCCCCCCGAATAAAATTTCTGGCTACGCCCCTGTTTGACAGCAATAAAATACTTTTTCGGCGCCTGCAACATAAAATATAAGAAAACGTTTTCCAAAAAATTCATCACGTGTTGATTCACAACCTTTCAGCCGTGGCGGCGTCGTTTGACACCATATCCGTAACTTCACTAAAAATTGGAAAATTAATTTTTTTATTTTCGCATCGTGCTTCTGAGAGATTTTTCACATTACATATGTCAAGCGAAAAAATGTCTGCCGAAAGGAGAAAATTCAGGGACGAAAGGGTTAAGCGTCTCAGCGCTCCTACTGTGCCGGAGACGAAGGTGCGAGCGGGTACAATAAAGGCAGACATACTATGTCCTCAGACAGTAGCCCGTTCACGTTCTGAATAAATGTTCTCGTATAACACAACAGTACCGCCGCGAAACAGCTCTTAGTGGACAGACCATTATCCGTTGCATGTAAGATCTTTGCCTCATGTGCACTCATTAACACGTGTCTCGGTCTGAAGCTGAGTTAGAGCTACGCTGCGCAGACACAAATGGATCGTATTTAAGAGGAAGCTGTTGCTCGGTTGCTCCTATCTGTATCCATGGGGAATGAAAAGTAGTTTTCCGCTGCAACCAATGCATTAAATTTGACGAGGTTTGTTGCATCAAAACAAAAGTGAAAATTTAGTGACTGATGCAAGCAGATTTTTAACTTAGACCGTAAATTTTGTATAAAAATAGGGGACAATTGATAAAGTGCAGAAAATACAACTGTCAAATTTACGACCTTGTCTCTCAGCAATAATAAATAGTACCGCAATTTTGGCAGTTGCACATAGTAGTAGTACAGTTGTAGTAGTAGTATATAGTAACGGGAAAAAATTACATCACTAGTATCTGAGTAAACCCTTCTAAACATTGTAACAAATTCACGTAAGGTACAGATAAGAACCTTTAAATTGTCCGGCATGATGTTCTAACGGATGCAGTAAACAGAACTGCAACATCTGTCCTTGGTGCAGATTCACGGATTTGTAAACATTGTGCTCCTATTTCATGTCAAACTTACCAATTTGCGAAAATTTTTGCAACATTATTCAGGCCCGAAATAAAAATACCGCTTGCAACAGTCACTAGAACATAAATGTCTCACTCAAATACATTAAACATAATAAAAGCGGCCCGAGGTTTAGCTCAAAAACGCATTCCTTTCTTACTCATTTAAATAGGTGGAATCAGAGTTGGGCCGTGGTAGAGCATCCTCTAAAATGGGACTTCCGCTAGCTACCTAGCTCATCATGGCAATTACGAAGCAACACTCCTACATGACGCGTTTTTCTTTTCTTTTTCCCGGAGATGTAGGGAGAATTTTACGGCTTATATATGGACGTGTACGTTCCGCCGGGAGAACTGGTGGGAGTTTGCGACAAGTCGCAAGAAATGGCAGGCATGCTATAGTAATCTTTCCATCAAGAGTCTCGTTATAAGAGCCTGTGTACCTAAAACTATTATAAAAAGCATTGATGTATTCACCGTCGTTGCCAGCTGAATGTGATGCTGTGCGCAAACATTTATTAAATAATGTAAGAGCATCGTCCATTGGGTCGTTCATATTAAGGCCGGAAGAACGATAAGAACAGGAATGAAAAAGAAGGCTCAGAGAAACGCATAAACGCAAATTTTTGTTATGCATGTGGCTTATATGGCCCTTTCTACAGTTGCTGGTACCATTGATATTCTGGAATGTTATCTGCCGCGGTACCAACCAATGTGCATAGGTTGAATTGTGAAGTTGCGTTTTGATTGTCGGACTCTTCCTAGCAATACACAATCTCAACAATATCCACTCACCGGTGTGTAGCCAGCCTTGCTGATCCACTACGCCTTCAAGCTGGCCGTCCTGGCTCAGGTAACCAGGTGTGGCACTGGGAGTTTTCACCCAAATCTCACCTCGTTCTCCCGGTCCCACTGCTACGTGTGTGCTAAGGTCAGCGACCTAGGTGTTAAAAGAGAGTAATTAGGCACAGTTCTCAGGTCATGTTGATCAAAAAGTACGACCGAAGGGAGAGGGTGGTAACCAAAGTGGGAAATATACCTTAATTGTAGTGAAAATAAAAAGACTGAGAATGCTTTTTATTTTCAAAAATAATTGTTTTTCGAAAACAACACCAACAACATATTTTTGTTTTTCGAAAACAAACACCTGAGAAGAGAAAAATATAAATAAACTTATTACGATTCTTTAAAATGTTTCACAATTTCTGTAGAAACAGTGTTATAAATCAAAGAAAATATTAAATAAAGTGTAATGAAGCAGAGGCCGCCCCTGTGTATGTGCCGACAGAAGAGGAAGACGAAGTACCTTGCCGTGATCGCGAGTGAGCCCCGTGCTACGAACAGCCCTTGCAGTGCCTACCTTTACGTAGCGTTCTTGCAACGTTATCGACGACAATAAACCTCGTCGCAAAAGTTATAAATATATAGGTATCGAGACTCATGTTCGGGCAGAACAACCCTGGAAAAGAACGTGGAGCCTCAAATCTTGCTCAGTTGGTTCCTTCACAGCAATCCACACGAAATGCCACTGATACAAGCAAGGTCATGACGGCGTTAAATTGAAGAAGAAATATATTATCTGACATAAAGCACCACAATTTTTAACGAAAAAAAAATGCCGGAAGATCCCACGCCCTGTGGGAGTCGATGTTATGCGAAGCAGTGCGCGGGGAGCCAATCAATTTAACAAATTGACCATGAGGGCAACAATACCTAGGCGGCTCTTTTATGACCTACATGACACGCACGTCATGACATACATGTCATCAGTCCCGAGGAGTCCCTTTAGCTACACCTAAGAGACCTCACGGCGAAAGCCTTAGTTATGTTCATGACTGTGACTTCGACCATCACCCTTTAGCCTTTTCCCTCATTTAGTGCCCACGTCCGAACCCATTCCAGTGCCTTTTTTCGCTGAGTCATTATCATTTTTGCGGAGTCCTGCTCATGACTATGACTTCGACCATCACCCTTTAGCCTTTTCCCTCATTTAGTGCCCACGTCCGAACCCATTCCAGTGGTTTTTGAGTGTTATTCTTTTTTGCTGAGTCAATGTCATTTTTGCTCAGTCATGATCATGACTATGACTTCTACCACCATCCTTTAGTGTTTCCTTAATTTAGTACCAACGTCAGAACCAATTTCAGTGTTTTTCGAATGTTATTCTTTTTTGCTGAGTCATTCTCATTTTTGCTGAGTGATGCTAGTGACCATGATTTCTACCATCACCATTTAGTGTTTCGCTTAGTGCCCACGTCCGAACCCATTCCAGTAGTTTTTGAATGGTAATCTTTTTTTCGCTGAGTCATTGTAATTTTTGCTCAGTCATGATCATGACTATAACTTCTACTATTATCCTTTAGCGTTTCCTTCACTTAGTGGCCGCGTCCGAACCAATTCCAGTGGTTTTTTAGTGTTTATCTTTTATCGGAGAGCCATTGTCATTTCTGCTGAGTCATGCTCACGACGTGACTTCTACCAGCATCCTTTAGTGTTTCCTTAGCTTAGTATCCACGTCCGAACCCATTTCAGTGGATTTTGAGTATTAATATTATTCACTGGGTTATTGTCATCGCCTACATCACACGCATGTCATGACACTTATGTCATGACCTCTCACTTATTTTCGTCGTACACTCCTGTGATACTATGATAATTTTAGTACCTACCAAGTGAACGAAACGACCGTGAGAGCACCAAGACGTAGGCGGCTCTTTCATGACCAACATCACACGCATTTCATGACAATCATGTCATGACATACCATTTATGTTCGTCATATGCTCTTGTCATAGTATACCAAATTTGGTACATACCGAGTTAATGAAACGACCATGAGAGCACAAAGACGTAGGCGGCTAGATAGATAGATAGATAGATAGATAGATAGATAGATAGATAGATAGATAGATAGATAGATAGATCGATACTGTCAAAGTAGCAAATGTTCGCCAAGAAATGCTTGGCATTTAAAAAAGTAATCGTGACTCTACGGTCTTTCAAAGAAAGGACGCTCATTACTTCCGTGTTTTCTCTCGGCAACAATTTGGATTTTTCTATATACTGTTAGCTTGCAATTGGTTTATATTATAGGTTACATTCAACACGGTGAGTTTATTTTTATCTCAGCGTGGATACTTACCGCCAAGATAGAACGTACAGTCACTCAAGGTGGCGTATTCAGTTGAGAAGCTGTAGCTCGTGCAGACGCCACCAACACATTGCAAATATAGCTTCGGTAGTCGTGATTTCGAAGGCTCAAAATCGCTGCTGCATTAATCCACCCTGTATTCATTCTGTTCCGTCACTTCTCTCAAGTTTCACTTCCGCGTCACTTCCCTCAAAAGCTGGTTCCCACTTCTTTGGTTGTCAAGGAAAGCTTGTGTCGGCGCAGTGTGGGGCCGTATGAACAAACTGTATAATTACATAATGTATGCAGCCTATGTATACAGCCTATGTATACAGCCTAAACACCTTCGCTGGTAATCAGTCCCCATGTAAATGTTGCAGCGCCACGAATTTTGAAGTCGAAGCTGCAGAAACGAGCGTACATAGTACTAATAAGTAGAGGGTGAACACAAATATCAGCCGTTGAACAAGAACGTACCAATTTAAGCATTACTACACCTACACAATGAATGAAAGCAGTTGATTACAATGTCTCTCTCAGCAAAAGAGCGGAAAACAAGTCGAAAGCAAATATATGTGTAGTGTACCGTGTCTTTCGCGCTTCTTGCGTCTGCGTCTTCTCTTTCACGTTGGTGTGGCCTGTTCTTGATGATGTGGAATAGCGTTTATCTCCTGTAAGAGCCTATGAAACTTTCACGGTGATTACGTACCATTATCTGGACGTTGGGTGTTGGAAATCCCACGCATTCGTAGTTCATTTCACCCGGAGGAGGCACGCAGTATGGTGCGAATCCCTCCGTACAACCGAGGAAGTTCTTGAACTCCGTGGGATGTAGCTGGCGGATAATCCGCTCGGCGACGATTCTAGGGATGGGCCCTCCCGTGCACAGCACCTTTCTTACAGACACCAGTTGACGCCCCGTGGCCTCCAGGTCTCGGGATATCCGTGATAGCAGCGTCGGGAAAAAGCAAATAACTTGAACCTGTAGGAAATGATTGAGATGCTGAAGTGCATTTCCTATTTTCTTTCTCTCTCTTCCAAAATCCTTCTCAATTGCTCATCTCCCTATTAAAAAACCTCAAGCGCCAAAAACACATTTGGTCCTATAAACCTGATGGTGCATACATGCCGGTGTCATGTTGTCAGTGGTCGCATTATACAAAAGAAACAAGCTTCTTCAGAATGTGAAATCGATGGTGTAAAAAGTGGCATTTGAATGAAACTGGCTGCGAAATGCACTCTTTCAAAACTGAAACGTTTGAAGTCTCATACGTACGTACGTACATTACGCAAAAACGCAATGTACGTTCAGTAATGTTCCCTTTGCAAGCTTAAGGTTAAACTGCATTTGCTCTGAATGATGGCTGGTCTATTGATTTGTCCGTCTCTTGACATCGTATCAACGCATGGCCAATACATGAGTCTTCTACAGTAATGTGCACTTTAGGATTCAGCACTTATTTTCGTTGAGTTTCTTCTGTGAATGAATGGAGTCTGGACGCTAGCACAACGGGCGATGCTCGAAATGAGAGTACGGCTTCCTAGCTCATTTGATTGCGTTTTAGTGATATTATGCGTACAACACACGCCTGTATTTTTCGAACGATTCCTTTTGCTCGGTTCTAATGTTTGTTGTATCATTCACCACTCTCGACCGGCCGATATTTACAATATAGGTATCGTAGGCCAAATACCGCTCGTACAACTCTCATACGAAGCTTGAGACTAAAACAGTCAGAATAAAATCATTACTTTGTGCCCAGCATAGACTGGCCGGCTGTTTTCGTTCAAAGAAACAGTCGTTGCAGTTGTGCGAAGGGATGTCAGCAAGAAACCCCAGCGAGCGCATTTACAGGTACAGAGCCAACAGTCATGAAGTAATCCAAGGAAAATGCATTACTACATTGCTACATGGGCAACCGTGGGCTATCTATAATTTTTCTGGTGACATATGATAATGAATTACTCTGAAGGGTGTCTTCTCTACCTGACGGGATACATTTCGAGGCAAGATTAAACCGTATCAACATGTGAAGAACCAAGCGTGTAACCAAAATTAGCACTGCTCAACGGACAAATGTGGCTTAGCACAATTACAGCAACTTCAGCATGGGCTGACGGATGACCTAGTGGTGTGCTCAAGATTATTTTGAGCGCACGGGTTTTTGTAACATGCACGGAATATATATATATATATATATATATATATATATATATATATATATATACACTATCGCGATTAAGTAATGTTTTGCAGAAAATCAGCACCATCGCGACAAGATTGCTTATTTCTGACATTACGCGTGCGGTATAGCAACAGCCAAACAACGCATGTCAAGATGGGAAACAGAAGAGTAATACCTTGTGTTTGTTTACAATGTCGATGAAATGTCCCGATTCTGGGGTGGTCGGTGTCACAACCATCGTCGCTCCAAGACAAGCACCGTACATGGCGAAGAAAAAACCGAATACATGTGCCATGGTATCTAAGTTGACGTAACGCTCTCCGGACTGTAGCAGTTGACATCCCCTGCAAAATTGTGACATCTATCGTTTGCGTTGCCATTATACCAGGTTATTCATCATTCGAAGATCAAGGCCTCTAGCGGCTGGCCGCAACTGCCCCTGAAGTCGGTCAGCAGTCGTTGTCCTATGGACTCAAAGTTCATGTTCCTGTGATACCACCTAAAATTCTGGCCATCGAGTCCGTTTCTCTTGCACTTGCACACATTTTTTCGTGTAGTGATGCACCCGTTATCTTCTATAAGGTTAGCGTGGCTTCGCAAGTGCTCCTCTTTTAATAAGTCTGAACTAGAATGTCAGGTACACGCGCTTGCTTCTAACTGACAAAGCTGTATTCCTTACTAATAACGTTGAGCCTACAGCTTTCCATTCCATTTACCTGACCAATTCATCTGAAAAGAAAGGAAGAAGCAACGTACGCCAGAACCTAGCAGCCTGTCCTAGTGGAAATACTAGAACAGCTCAACAAAGAGCCTTCTACTTAGCAACTACAGGCGATTTCTTAAAGTGGGCTAAGATATGTGCTTGCATAATGTAAAAAAAGGATGCTTATTTCGAAATACTAGGATATATAAAGCATGCACCATAAGTCAACGATGCCAACAGGCTGAGTTAACATCTCTTAATGTATGTTGAGGCAAACGCCACAAATAGCGTGGTGTCCCCAACGCTCAGAAGTTGCGCAAAAGGCGCTGGCAGCTACGCACTCCAAGCATCATGTGAGCAAACGACGCCCCCTTAGCACTTTCTGTCGCACTCGCCACTTATTGAGTACTCTTTAGTAGTGTGGATTGCTGGCCAGTTGGTCCATGAGAACAGTTTATAGGTTCCAGCAGGTACATGCAAAAGCACAAGAAAAAGAAGCGCATAGGAGAATGTTGGACTTCGCAATTGGCAGTAAACTTCAATTCTAAGTCCAGCGCTTCCCTGTGCAGTTTTTTCTTGTGCTCGCGTCTGTACCAGCTGGAACGCCCACGCTGGCATTGGGTACTCACCTGAAAGTGGTAATAGTAGAAACAAACATGTAGTGCGTAATGAGTATTTGCTTGGGTGTTCCTGTTGTGCCCGAAGAAAAACAAATGGCAGCAGGCCAAACTTCGGTTGTTCCCGTGTAGTGAACGTCTTGCAAGGTATTTTCTTTCGTAGCTTCAAACTCGGAGATTGACTGGAATCCGGGAACATCACCGCCCACGACAAAGCACATCTTGAGCTGCGGGAGTATTGTGAGATGACAAGAAAAGTGGTAATTTGGCATTCATTTTCACGTGCCGTCAAAATAGTTACGAGCCATAACTGGTGCTCGTGCAAATATGACCATGCAGAGTCTGGCAGTGCATTTCACAGCAGTAATAATTTTAATGAGCCATTAAAAAAATCTTGTATGAATGCTTCTCCAAACACAGGAATAAAGTACATTAACTTCCGCTTTATTAAGAAGAACAACTGAACCTACATAATCTCTTTTAATTTGGGCAATGAATATGTCTAATTACAAGTTGAAATGTCCCCAGCCTGCTTAAGAGCAAGACAACCACCAAGAACAATTATCTTTAATGTGAATGTTTACCTCTTTATTTATTTAGGCAGCTGAACCAAAATTTTTCACCATTCCAGCATACATTAAAATCCACAGAAAAATCGGTTAAAAGCGATTTATTTTTCTCATGCAGTTCTTGTTATAACTGCATGTAAAAAGACGAACTTGACAACTCGGGACATTGAACTCTTACTCACAACTCGTCACATCGCCGAAAATATAGAAAATTACATTTCAATCGCAAAAGATTTATTAGCAAACTATAGCGCTTCATCAACATTACTTTTTGTACATGCGTGACATTTCGTACATCTGTGTCTTCAAACCAGTATAGGAGACAACCTAAATTCACTTCGTAGTGAGTTATCGCCCACTGGGTTTATTACCAGCAAATAGAAATGATCGGCCTTTACGTTGTCATATATCTTGCCACGAGAACTTGACAACGTAAAACTGTAAGTACACCGACTTCTGTCAACTAAAGACAAACTGCAGTGTTTTACATAAGTTAGAAAAACACGCTCCCCGGCTGGCATGGCCTGCGGTAATGCTACGAAACGATAGCAATCGCAGTACAAAAATATTACCCCAAACTTGTTTTCCGTATCAACTGTGCTGCGAGAAGCAACAAGAGAAGCACTGCAAAAGGAAAATTGCAGTATGCACGCCGGGGAAAAAATGGCGCTGCGTTATGATAAGAAAAAGTTCGTCAAGTGAATCGCAAGTAGTATGGCACTCAAGGACAACCAAAAATTTTCACCATGGAACCGCTATCTCTAATCTCATCGCTGGTTGGCGTCGCTGATTCGTGTTCTCGACAGCTATATAGTATACAAGGCAACAGAATAAAAAAAATAACAGGTAGTAAGGTTGCAATAACCGCTCGAAAGTTACGTTATTGCATGAAAGAGGACAATGACTGAATGTCGTCTTGATGGCTTTCGATTGAGATGTCGTTGAAACGTAATAAATGTTGAACATACATATTTTTAAATATATGTGGTCACCCAGAAAGTAGTAATTAAGGAGGCATTTAGGTCAGCCAGAGACAGCAGGTGGATGTGGATTGAATCGCATGTTTGAGTGAGGCTTTCATACCATTGCCCGCATCCAACTAGAGAGGTGATATATCGCACATATAAGTATAGCTTCATGCGTAAATATATATACACATACACATGTACGAGTATATATATCTATATGTGTGTATGTGGGCGCGTGTGTGTCTGTGTGTTTTAAGGCAACCAGGCAATTTGCATGCATTAGGACAATGTGCGTGATTGCGGAGCAGTCTCTGAAACTGTCGAACGTCCTCCAAATTTCAAAGATATAGCCAAAAACATAAACTAGTTGAAGCTTATTTTTTAGAACCTATTCGCCCTAATGAAAGAAAAAAGAGACAAAAAGACAAACACAAAATGAATTGTTAGCGAGTAAATGTTGGGAGATACATTTCCTTGATTTTGAGATGTAGCAGGTTCACTATTAGAAGATTAAACAAATGTGAAAGTTATGTTTTTTTTTTGGTTCACAGGAAAACTTCAGAGTTTTTATGTCAGTGTGACAACACGAATTCAATCGTACTTTTCACATATGACTCAATTCTCGAGGCCTTAGTAACTGTTCTTGAAATTTGCTATTTATTCAGCATTTGGCCCTCTAGATGTGTAGTGCATCTTTACGATAATACATGAACTAATTCTGAGCATACGTCATCAAAGTCAAATATGTAATGGTGGGCTGCTGCGGGAAGATCACGGCGACTTCACCACTCAACTTTTGTTTCTACTTTCATTCTCCTTACCGAGCCGCATTCTCACTCCTAAAGTGGCTTCTTTGGTGCCGTAGTAGCGTAATTATTGTATACGTCGGAACCTACATCATTTACTTGAGAGTCACTTTAAATAGCAACAATCTAACAGAACTTCATGAAAAATTCATAAATTCAGAAAGAAAAGCTTTTTCAAGCGGAACGTAATTTACAAACTCACAATAAAAAACCCAGTCTGAACAAGCATTATGTCTATATGCCTATAAAATTCGTTGGCAAAACGCACAATGCGAACCAAAGCAACTAGCCCGGATTTTAACCTTTCTGCGCAACTGTCTTGTTTTGTGAGCCCTAAGCTTTCTTTCAGTGTTAGTTCTTCTTCGGTGCTTTCTGTATACGCCTGTGAGATTATTATTTACGTTCAAAAGCTTATTCCGATCCGAGCAACTTTCCCAGCACGTTATCGTCACTGCGAATTCAAGAAGCGGTGTTTTCGTCCGAGGAGATTACCACTGCCAGCCCTACGTGGAGCATTCAACATAGAAAAGGCCTACAGCGTGATGGACTTATGCCCGTCGTTAAAAGTAAATTTCTGATGGAGGCGTCGAATTACTGAATTGCTATCGGCACTCGTCATCCAACTTTGCGATCGGCAGTTATCATGCTCCATTCGGATGAGAGTAACAGAGATTGTTTCCAGGAAATTCACCTAGGCGCGAAATGCCTGGCCATAAATATCAAGGCGATTCAATCTCTCGTCTGAAGAAATTGCCAACTTCTCAATATGTTATGCCAGCGCGAAGGTTACCGTGCCTCCTGACATTCTTCTTGATATTATGAATTCTTACGGGCTTCCAAGATGGCTTAGTGTGTGCTTGAATTGACTGACTGAATAAATAAACTTTATTAATGCCAGCAAGAGGTGGTGGATGGGCCTAGGCCTCCCACGTGGGGACGTTCGAGGTGTGGCCTTTTCGCTGCCTCGGAAAAAAAAAAAATTGCAGAAAAAACAAGAAAACGTAACGGAGGTGATCGCGGTACGGGTCATCTAACGCCTTTGTCATACGCGTTTCACTTAGAGGGTGTACTTCAGTCAATGTTAGGCGCAGGTTCGCGTATATATATATATATATATATACGCGTCTCATAGCATTCTTGTTTTTTTGCTGAACGTACACATTATAAACACTACACAAGGCTTTCCTATCAACGAAGGTAAGCTTTCGAAGGAGCATTTAGACAAGGAGCTCTGATACAGGGAATTCTGAGACCATGATATGCGAACATAATAGGAAGTACCGGATCTAAACAGACAAATATAATGTGTTGAATGCTAAATAAGGATACCCGAAAACGCTTTCGCGCAGTGACAGTTATTAGTGCGAAATCATTATACGTTCCATGACGCAGAAATGCCGATGTTGTTCGCAGCGAGTGGTAGCAAAGTGGCTGATGGAGCAAAGAGTAAAAACACGTAAAAATGCTCGGATTGCCGTCACGTTTCTCCGGGAAATTACTGTAAACAAAATAAATGAAAGGTTTTGCAAAGAAAGTTTCGTAAATTTCGGTCGGGGTAGGAAACGAACCCGGCCTTCTAGGTGCGAGACGACCACGCTTCGCCTCGCCACGGCGGCTAGGCTCTAGCCCGCTAGGCTCTAGGCTCACGGTTCTAGTTGACTAGCGGTGTGCCGAGTGCGTGCGTCGCTGCACACGTCACGTCGCAGCCACTGGCTCAAGGTGTGGCCTAGTACGGGCGTCATTGGGCGCGGGATGGCGCTGCGAATGGGAAGGAGGTGGCACCACGTCATGAGTGTGTAAAAGGAGTGTCTAAAATAATGTCCGACGATTACCACATTCCCTAACGCAAAATTTGAGAGCAGCAGTAGACGTGTTTACATTTAGCGATATATTGAGCCAAACGATTTTGAGACCGGGATCACCGTACCGACTGGCAGTGGCCCAATGCAATCCGCGCCTTGGCATAGGGAGGGGCAGTATGTGAATGCTGGCATGATGAGCGGCATCGTAGCCAGCTGTGTAAGAAGACGACGACGAACGCGTGAGCAGTGGCTCGAGCGCGTTCGCGTATTGATGCCGACGGAAGGTGACGCGCAACCCAGGAACGAGCGCCTAAGAGCTGCGTTCTAATACTGCGTTCTTGTATTCTCGTACGGTACTCTGCTTTCCTACTCAACAATTTACCACACTCTCATTCTCTGCTTTCCGCCTCATGCTTTCACTGTGGCCTCATCCTGCGCTTTGTTCCACGCGCTCTCTTCGCTGTCGCCGTCTTTCAACTCCCGCTGCGCTTCGCATCCGCTATTTCATCCTGCGCTATGCTCGTTCGTTCGGTTAAGAGCGACGCCGAGGCGCCACGACGCTCAACGCAGCAACAGGCGCCGAAGAGCTGCACTATAAAAGCAATCATGTCCAATGGAAAGCCGCTGAGTGGTCCTTCAAGTTATGAACTCCTCGCGGGCAAGTGAGTGCGCTGAGATGCTTGGGGCGTTTTGATTTGCCCTTACCGAGAGGCAGCTAAAATGCAGGCGAGAGCTTGCACGGCCAAGGTACGCGCGGAAACATTTCACCAAAAGGACTGTAATGCGTTCGCATTCCCACACGTATGCAGTCTTAATTGTCGCTTTACTTTTACGTGAGAGTGAAGCGCAATAGTCGGATCTCAAGGCTGATGGTGATAGTTCGGGATGGTTCTTCTTCTTTCTGGGGTTTTACGTGCCAAAGCCAGTTCTGATTATGAGGCACGCCGTAGTGGAGGGCCCCGGAATATTTTCGACCACCTGGGGTTCTTTAACGTGCACTACAACGCAAGCACACGGGCGTTTTTGCATTTCGCCTCCATCGAAATGCGGCCGCCGGGGCCGGGATTCGATCCCGCGACCTCGGGCTCAGCAGCGCAACGCCTTAGCTGACTGAGCCACCCCGGCGGGTAGTTCGGAATGGTAATGCGGACTGAAGTTTTTTTTTTTTTTCAGGGAAGCGCGTGATTTCCAGGTTATGGATTCTTGTAAATGTTTTAGACATACCGGAACCTTATTTTAGGAACTTACAGTTTGCCTGATTTCCTCGAACTTCTCAGCTTTTGCTTTGTCAGTGAGCACATATTCGGCTTTGGCCTCCTTTGCGCAAAAGAGCACTTCATCTGAAATATGAAATTGTGCAAAGTAAAGGGTACGCATGATTTCTTTCACCAAACTTGTAACCAATCCTGCTTTTTATTGACAAATATCTATAATCAAAATCAATTAAAAATAAATTTGAATGATTTAATAAAGGCTGTCTTTTTACCGTGGATTGTGAACAACTTCTTGGCCTCATATTGGTGCCCGTAGCGAGCAGTACACTTAATATCTCATAACTCTACAGCAGTTTCAACTTCTAGAACATTTAAAGTTATATATTATTCTATGTGCGCGCAGCAGTACCACGCCGATCAGTGATAAACTCACACCAAACGCCCGTTCCTGTACGTATGTTTTCATGTCGGATCTTACAGTGCCGTTTTACTGCACGAACGCAGGAGACGCGAAACCGTATATGTGCTATAGCGCACACAAAGCTATTGGCCCTCGACGCGCACTGACGGTCCGCATCGCTATCGTGTGGCAGTAGCCGCCGGATTAGAATCCACCTGCCCCCGCCCGCCCTGTGGGAAGACGGCGCGCTTCCACCCCGCTTTCCGCCCTCGCGCGCGCGAGATGGAGCTGCCATCTTCGGCTCATTTTTGCACGTTTTCACTCGCTCATGCAGCATACGTCGCGTGGGGACGATGTTGTCACGAGACGAACCCGGTGCGCCCATTCCGCAGACAGCAACCGTAGCAAATGCCAGACGAGGGCAATACAGTGCGCATGAGCCCACCCTTCCCCTCCGCGACGCTTCCTCCTTCCCGGTTTCGCTCGACGGCACCTTTTACTTGCCTCTATGCAGCTTTGCTTTGCCGCGTGCTCAGCCAACACCACCTAGACAGCGCAGGCCTAGGCACTTCGATCTATGACGTCATGCTACCTGGCCCCCAATTTCCATTGCCAAGGCTGGCGTGACGAAAGCGGCGACGTCAAAATCACTGTTGCTTACACGGTAGCGTCCCCATTAGATTAAATGGCAGTCGGGCCTGGTAGCATGACGTCATGGATCGGAGTGCGTAGGCCTTGTGCTATCTAGTTGGTGTTGGCTCAGCGCGCTCTTCTGTACTTTCCCCGGCGCGTGATTCTCTTCTCCTGAGGCGCGTTCTTCCGTCGGCGCTCGCTTCCTTCACGGCTTCAAACATCCCATGCACTGCAGATTTCACTGGTTGTGGATCATATACACTTGCACGTTATAAAATGGCAAATATAACCTAAAACTGCTGATTAAAAATTCGTGGCAGAATAGATAATGACACGTCTACTTTTTATCTTTCGCCCTTGACAGCTTTTCTACAGCTAGCCAATGTTGCCCGTTATTGCTCGGCGCAGGACACGCATACATGTATCTGCAGTTTCTCGAATGTTATCGATGGTTCTATCCGTTGTCTATTGTCGCGGAAATTTGCGTAACCTGATTGTGTGCGCGACACGAATTGTGTCTTATATTCTGGAGGGCACGTGGGCACCAGCTATTACGCTTGAACCTTCGATAAATCATCTATAAAAGACGACGCGCTTGACCCGCTGATCAGATTTTCGACCATCGCCGACTGTGTTCGCTGCTATCGTTCCGCATTTAGTGTCACTTGTTTTTCTGGATACAGGTTAGCCCAATAAACAGAAACCACTGCTCCTACGACGAAAAAAAAGTAGCAGTTTCGCCCAAAATGTGAAGCATCCATTGCGATTGAAAATTATTAGACAGTTACACAAAGTAAAGATAATTAGCTTTATCGACTGTATAAGCTTCCAAATATTCGCTTGCTAAT
The DNA here is from genome assembly GCF_013339745.2 of Dermacentor silvarum. Classification (NCBI taxonomy): domain Eukaryota; kingdom Metazoa; phylum Arthropoda; class Arachnida; order Ixodida; family Ixodidae; genus Dermacentor; species Dermacentor silvarum. The sequence continues at coordinate 76,032,967 of NC_051162.1, read as the reverse complement.
TTAACAAGCATGGTGTCACTGCGCACAGGCAAACATGCACTCATCTCACTCGATGAGCGCGGACACTCGCTGCCACAATGCTGGCATGAGAAAGCGCGGTACAACAGAGAGCGAAGTGGCCTTCGAACTGTGTATTGCTTCAACACAAATTGAGCGGCATGAACGCAGCACGCGCAACGGTAAGAGCAGTCTAAGTCCCTAGACCTGCCCTCAAAGCAGGTCGCTTTCAAAATATGGCGTGCGTGGTCTCCGAATACGGAGTTGCTGCGGAAGTACAACGCCGCTCCCCCTCCCTCCCCACCCGCAGAACCTAGTACGCAGCGGAAGACGGCGTTCTTCCTTTCCTCTTTCCTCCCTTACGCACGCGAGATTGACCCGCGATCGTCAGCTCCTCCCCTCGCACGCTTTCACTCGTACATACAGCATACGACGCACGGCGATGGTGTTATCGCCCTTGGACGTTATACTGAACATCACGGGAAGGCCTACGGCAAAAATGCCGTCTGCAGTGTCCTTAAACGAACACTTTGCCCTTATTTGGGCTACCACAAAATTGCACCACTAGCCATACGGCTGGCTTTGAAAATGTCCTGTTTTGTTTGGTAAACTTTGGAGACACTTCAGGATGCTCGCATAATGGATCCTCAGACTTACGTCTGTGACATCGCCGTCGTCTACAAGTCAGGACGAAAGCAATCTGATGCCGACTACCTATCAGCGCCCCTATTGGCACGCCGCCTGCTAGGTAACGAGGATGACCACGCCTTCCTGGGAAAAATAAGCGCGGGAGGCTTCGCTGAACAGCAACGAGCAGACCCGGAGCTAAATAATGTCGTGGAGTACTTGGAAGTCAACTTGGAAGTACTTGGAAGTCAAGACATTGTCTCTGGCATTTAGGAGAGAATTGCGTTCGTTTTCCCTGCAAAACGACGTAACAACTTTCACACAAGTCCGCACCAACTGCCTTCTTGTTGGGCTCCCAGCACTCCGTGAAGAGGTACTGCTCGCCCTACATAACTATCAGACGGCTGGGCACCTCGGATTATGCAGTATGGTCGCGAAGAATCAGGAGAAGTGTGAGTGGCCGCGCGTGACGGGCGGCATCGCCGACTACGGCAGGGCCATGCCGAGACTGCCAGTGACTGAAGACACCACAAACGCAGCCAGTGTGATTGTTGCAGCCAATTAAGCCACCTTGCTAACAATTGTAGCTGATCGGAATGGAATTATTCGGGCCATTTCCGATGTCAACATCCGAGAATAACTAGGTCGTCGTGACTACCGACTACGATTTCCGGTAGGGTGCAACGAAAGCACTACCCAATGGTACTACGGCCAAAGTGGCAAAGTTCTTCGTCGGAACATCTTGTTACGATATGGTGCCCAAGAACTCCTGATCATTGCCAGAGGAACTCCCTTTACGGCGGAGCTTACTAATGGCATCCTTGAATACAGCCAGACAAGTCCTCGCAGGACAACCGCTGTTGCGTCCCGAATCGGCATGGCGCATTCTTTGGTTTTTCCATCGAGGCAGGCCCTTTCATCAGTGTCGCCCAGACTGCGACAGTGCCCGACACCGACGTTGACGGGCAAACAAGGGTCCCAAATCGGCAGTGCGCATCATTTGGGTGTTTCCCCCTATGCCACCCCCTTCATCCGTGGCCGCCTACCTGGCGACGCAGCGCGACACCGGCTGGGAGGCGATGACAAAGAAGCTCATGAAGCGACCACAACCACCACCCTTCGTGGAAGCGGGGACGAGCGCGAATGTCACTCTCCCGACCCTGGCAAGACGAACATCACTGAGAGATAGAAACCAAGTCGACGACTTTCGTGGAAGGAATGTGAATCCCCTGTTTCCAGATTGTCTCGTCCTTGCTTCGAAGGTGCAATAATAGATGCGGAGTTCTGTACACAATACGACCCTTCTGATTGGCCGCACTAAGGTCATTAGATTCTCTAGTCGCGTCAACTAGGGAAGACGAATGTTTTATAAGCAGACACTTTGGGTGCAGTGGAGTGTCCTGACGAGTTCTGACATGTGCTCAGACATGTAGTGAGCTGTGACTTTCAAAGTGCTCTTCCATGAAGTGGGCTTCCATGTTTGGAGCCACTGTAAATATGTAGAATAAACCATTTTTTCTATCACTCTTACTCCCGGACGAACTCATCCCTTTGGCTGAAGGATCACCGGCCAAAACGCTACCCGAGTGCCAACACCACCTACCACCTCCACAGTGCCTTACACAGTGCCTGAATAAAACCCTCGCCGCCATGTCATCCAATGACATCCATGTCAAACACAAGACCTGGGATGCGGTCCTTCCCTACGTAGCCTTCGCTTTCGATAGAGTGGTGCAAGACACAACGCACCTGACGCCGTTCACGCTGGTTTATGGAAGGAACCGAACGACGATTCTCGACGCCATGCTGCCACACGTTACCCTATTAAGAAAATATCCACGTCGCCTTCTATCTGCAGTGAGCCGAAGAAACAAGAGAACTGGCCCACATGTGCACCAAGAGCCAGCAAAGTACGGACAGCACACTACGATCTTCGACGACGTTACGTGGAATACTACGTATTTATATGATTCTAACAGTCGTGTAATGCAATGAATTAGAATAAAGAAATAAATAAATCTGCGGAATCGTAGGTATACTTCAAGGTTAATAATTAGCAAGCACAGTTATCCGAACAGTAGGTTTCATATTTCTTATTAGGTCAAAACTGTATCTCTGGAAAATTCATTGTATCGGGACAGCTTGAATCAAAACTAGGCCAAGTACAAATGCGAAGCCACCTTACATTCAAAGTTTATCTTATGTTATGAAGTCCAGCAAGAATACACGAGAATTAACTTCGACTTTACTGCAACCGAATGATTATATTCGAGTGCTGCCCAAAACCTGTCTGAAAATTTGATTTATTCCTGTCTCTTATATACAATCGAACGTGCACTGAAACAATCACTAATTCGTATTTATAGAAAGCGATTTTTTCGCGAATGTGTACATTTTGCAGTCTGAAGAGGCCTTATTTTGCCCACTCCAAGCTCTTAAAACTGTTTCTTTAACGTGTTTATGACACCTGTTTAAATGAAATAAACACAGAATATAGGTATTATGCCTTTTAGCTACAGAGCTTTTTAGCTGCAGCGCCCGGAATATTGTAATGACTTTGAAATGAAACGTCCCGAACAGTTTGTTTCATTTTGCTGAGGGCACTGCCATCCGGTCTCACATTGCATAGAACAGCTTGGACTTTCTTATCATAGATTATGAGAGTTGAAACAACTGTTATATGTTCTACTTCCCGCATAAGTCTTCGTATATTTTGGCGTACTTTAAGAGGACACGGTTGTGCGCGTATAGCTCACAACGTCGTTAGTGCATATGATTTCATTCACGCTATGCTGTTAACTTCTCGCATTGCATTCCACTAAGCTTAATCATTAGCAAAATCGAAGAGCGCCCGCGGAACTTACATGCAGCCATTTTTATGTGTTGTAACGAGTTGTTCATCGTAAATGCAGAGCAATAACTAGTTCAGTAGAAATGCTGGCAGGAAAGAAAACGTAATCGCAGTTTCTCCCGAAAGGCCAAACATTAATTGCGATAGTGTAGTATTTGACAACTTGACAAAGTCGCCTCTGCCTGTTGTTCTCTGCGTTTCTTTTTTTTCCAAGTGCTCGCATCTCTATCTGATTCAACTATCACATTGTCGTCCTGCACCAGCTGGCCCTCAATACCACTCAACCTAACGGTGATTTAGAATTTCATCATTCACTTAGAATTAAATCGACAAACCTGGTGTCACGCGCTTTTAGTCATACATGAAGATATGTCCCTATGATACCGCGAATATTTGTTGGCACAGTACTCGCGTGAGGAAGAGCGTGAGCAGAGGGCAGCGGACGCTTCTGGTACATGTCTCTTCAACGCGTTTGTTAAACTTGAGATTATCTGACCTCCAGCACTAGGCGCTCGGAAGGACAGCGCACATACAGCCACCAGCCATCTCGACTCGCCTACGCTTTTTACTCTCCAGCAATCACCTCCAAGATAGAGAGTGAGGGAAGTCCCGCTAAACCACGTGAACATCCATAGGCAGCTATGGACGGGCAAGTGGAGGAAACGTGCGCTCACGTGTCCCCTTTCCCAACCACCTTTGCGCGCGCTTGATCACGGTAGCGCGCCCTCACCTCCCCACCTCCAGCCCGGGCGTGCGCTTTATCGCTGGACCTCCAGTATAGGTCGCACATCAAACCACCATCCTTCTCAGCTCAGCCTTGGCTCACCATTTATTTCAAACCAACAGAGTAAGGTGCTCGTGGCGCGATAGAGTCTTATCGCACTAGAACTTCATACCAAACCTCACTACGATACCGACGATAATAATTTACCTGGACTGTCCTTATAATTGATGTTAGCAATAAAAGAATAAAATTATACAGTGCTCACTTTTCGTGAGCTCATCCTCCGCAAGTACAGCAACCGCTCCGGAGAATATGACACCGTAGAGTGCTGCAAAGGGCTCAATGCCGTTGGCAAAATGACAGCAAATGCGGTCTCCCGTCTTCACTCCATATGAGCGAAATGCTGCCGCGTAAGTCTGAATTTTGTCAAGAAGCTGAACAGCAGTGATGCTCACGTTTCCATCCATCTGAAAATGGGACAAACGACACTTTATCACTCGATAAAGACTAGGTCTTTATCCATAGAGACTAACATGAGGCATTACAGCGTAGTAGACACTCATTCGTTATAGCGCAAAATATATCTCTAAAACGGCGATTTTAAATTGTTTGCTCCATGTTTTTATCAAGAACTCAGCTGTGCGCAACTTTTATTGTGAGGCAACTTCCTTTCGCTTTGCGACTTACTTTTAAAGGGAACATTTAATTACTTGTCTAAGCAAAATTGTATAAGCTTGGGCGAAATCGCCTATGTACAGAAGCCTATCATTGAAGCCTAGCATTGGCTCGAGAAGCCTAGCATTCGCTCGAGCGTCGTCGTTTTTCTTTCGGAGCTGGCTTGTTGGCGCCCCTCGGGTTGCGCTCGTGCTTGTGCCTGGCACGCGCTCGTGCCACTGCTCCCGCGGTCGTCGTCGTCGTCTTCTTCACAGCCGGCTGCGTTGCCGATCATTATTCTAGCGTATAATTTTACTTCTCTTCTGTCGTCGTAATGAGGAGCACCGCGTTTACGGTGGTATCAGCCATTGCTGAAGGAGGTATGAGCCATTCAGTGTCTTACGTAACGGACAGATTTACCTTTGAAGCAATTTAATTTCAAAGAATCCCAAGCGGCAAGGGCGGGCGAATGCTGGTAACCGCGCCGCCGAGCAAACTCGAGACTTCGAACGACAGAGACAACAGCGGATGGCGTGCATATCCTCAGTGACGTCGTTCTCTCCGTCGCAGCCGAAAGTGTGTGTAACCTCATAATTGAGAAATACTTTAGTGAACTATCACAATTAACCCACTGATTTCTGTATTAGAGCAGTTTTCAGGAGCACTCCATATTATTTTTCTTCGATGCCAAGGTTATGCAGTGATCTGACGTGAGTGCACGTCTGCACTTCTTCATGCAACCTTTGAAGTCCTTCGAAATCTTCGCAGGAACGAATTTTACGTAAGTTTAGAAGACGACGCATGCGGTTTTAATAATCAGCGACTTCTGACCGAATATTTCTTTGAGAAGTACTACAGCTCTGCTATAGCTCTCGTTAGTTGTTGACAGGCCGCTGCTGACACCTTCCGCTTTACCCATCAAGTAGCTCCGAAGATAATTAATTTTGTCTACGTGGGTGAGATGTCGGTTCCGGTGAACGGTAGACTCCAATTGATCCCAAAATTGTGACCATTAATATGGTCATCATGAAACATTGGCGCATCGAGCATAGGTAGCTTAACGTGTGCGCGCGCTTGATGAAAGTCATCGTGACGTCCAAAGTCTCTAATAAACTATTTTTCTGCTTCTCTGTTATTGGTAATAACATTGTTCTCTCCTCCACCTCGTACAAAGCACATCGCTAAGCCAGTAAAGACCGCTTGTCTTCAATTTTGCATGACCGTTTATTGAAACGTTCCCTGAATCCATATTCCTTGATTAACAGCTGTTATTCTGGCCTGCATCTTCCCGTGAATATCTGTCTTTCCTGGCTGTTCATAGGTGACTTCTTAGTATTACCTGTGTTTTGCGAGTTCAGTCATATGGAGCAGTGTGGAAATGTGTATCAGTAGAAATAAGTGGCGATATAACGTGAAACTATTAAAACCTGTTTCTACTTCATCTCCTTCGTTAACCTTTTGCTATTCGCAATATATTTTTGGGGTTGCGCCCAATTCGCTCGTTTGTCACGCCACGTCATAGAAACTGTGAAAACTCGCCCTCTCATAATGAAATGTGCAGGTTCATTGGGCAGCAAAGGTGGAACAATAGAAAAACTTTTTTTTCTGATTTTACGAGTCTGTCCACGCCTTTGATAACTGGCGGGCCTGTCGGTCAAAAGACACCAGAAAACTATGCCAAATGTAACATGAAAGTGACGTGTACGCAGTAAAATGCATCATTTATAGGAGCAAAATAAAAATACGCTTAACCTTGCACTCGGGCGCGCAAGGTTAAGCAGCGAAGCTGGGCGATCGAAGCCCAGCATTTTCCGGAAGTGCGCGCAGACTTTTCATGTTATTATTCATGATGACGATAATTTCTTTTCGCGCGTCTTGGACTTACGGCCGTCACTGCGCGTTGCATAGCGCAGCTTGCAACACCGACACCAGGTTCCAGTGCCGACACAGCGTTCCAGGAGACCCACTCCGTGAATGCCTCTCTCTCTCTCTCGCTCTCATAGCGCGCAAAACCTCTTCACCTCGCAGAGCACGAGCGTACGAATGCGCCAGCTGTGGACGAAGACGACGACGCTCGAATGCAATCATATGGTTCGCATAAATGCATGATCGGCAAGCGTGGCTGTATAGCCTAGTGGTTACTATGCTCGCTTTGGGACCGGCGGTACGCGGGCTCGAATCCCGCCTCTGCAAGAAAGTGTATCTTCTTTACTTTCTTGGTAGTTTCTTGATACGCACCACAAATTACGGCTGGCTTAAAGAGCTTCCCTGTTTAAAAATATATTCTAGAGTAGCTGGTTGTCTAGAGAAGATGGCTGTCCACCAATCGCATGGCACGGTATACTCGCATCTGCGGCGAAAATATGCGTAGATAGAAGAAAATGTACCAGAGCGACTTCAGACTGTTTACGTGCGGAAATGCGAAAGCATTAGAGTGTTTGTACACCTTGTAGCTTCATGAATGCGCCATGAACGCATACACTAGGCGCACCTTTCGTAAGCCAGAACCGTGGAGCCGAAGTGCGTTCGCTGTATTAAGGTATCGGTTCATGCTACAAGAAAGGTGTGGCCAAGAGGAACTCCAAAGGGTTAAAACTATGTGGCTGCCGGCGAACGTTAAGGCATTTTTCTTCAAACATTTTTCAAAACCTTGCTTGTTAATGCGTGGTCAGAAGAAAGAGGCATTTATGTGCCTTGGGGAAACAGATGCTTTCGGTGCAACAAAGTTGAAACTGTTGAACATATTTTCATTTATTGTAATAATGCCATATTCATTCGGGATATATTACAGAGAACGTTAAACATAAACCTAACCCTCAATCCACAAGGCATTCGTTTTTCAACGCCTCAACGGGATTATCGGCAGATGAACGTTATCTTTTTACTCGGGCTGCATGCACTCTGGCGTAGTGTGTTGACGTACAGACACTGCGATGTTAAAGGCCGATGTGTGCATGGATACTTTGTGGAAATGGTAGTGGAAGTGCGTGATGTGTATAATGCGATTGACTGCGACGAAGCTGTGATGTCAATGCTGGATACTTAACACATATACTACAAGTGGTATCTGTGATCACAAACACGCATTTAGGCTTCTCGCCAAGCTGGAAATAATGAAAAACAAGCAAAGCCGTCATGGCATCGGGGAAGCGTGCTCGTCACGCACCGCGGAGGCTCGGGGGCAATTTCCACCCACTCCGATATCTAATTTTTTTTTCAAAACCATTAATTTACTTTAGTCACAGGAACCTCTCTGAGTAACGGGACATCCTTGTGTTAATTTGGACGTGTTTTTACTTTCGGCTGCGTCAGCCGTTTATGTTAGCATCTTTCCGTCACGCCGACCAATTTTTATTTAATGGAACACATGATGCTTCCGCATTAAACTTTTCTGGGGCAGGATAACGTTGTCAAGCCCTTCCAGCACGTGTTAGCTTCGTCGAGCATTCGCTTGGGCAGCAATTTTAGAGTCCCGTTGCACGCCGCCGTAATCGTCAATGAGTCAAGCCAAGCTAAAACCAAGGGGACGCTGACCAATCGAAAACGCCATGCACCCCTCACTTCAACATTTCATCTACTTCCACTGTATAAAAGTTCGCCACACCGAAACCATCCCCTATACTGCGCTCTTCTTGCGTTTTCAATAAGGGAAAACCTGTCACGTTAGGCTATGTTATTTGCTTTGACACCTTTCCTAGTCACCTTTCGTAAAACAAGAGAGAGTTTGGTTGGCCTGGTAAAACAATGTTCGGGTGACCGCTTTCATATACCGATTCCAAACCAGCGGAGAAAAGATGCAGAGATACGAAGTGCGCAGCCGATTACGGTTCGCTTGCTCTGGTCTTGCGCTGCAATAAAGCTAACTTAACACTAACCACGAGTATGGCACCTTCAATCGTTAAGATTGAAGATGAAGTTAAGATTAAGCCGGTGGTGTTGAATCATCAAAGTTGGTCACCAATGCCAAGCGACTGGCGGCGTCAGCGTTTCGATGCCCGGTTTTTCCTCTGTTTAATCGAACTCTTACTTGTGTGCGCTCAATATAACAAACTACCGAAGCATGTGTGGCGACAGAACTTTTTGATACCTATATGCCCCACCAATTATTCCGAGGAGAAGCTTATGGAGTGTCACTGCCAGCACCTGTCTTCCGGCGACGTACTGATGGAAATGTGTCCCCCCAACTAATATATGTCAGACCCCCTCCCCTCCCTTTTGTCTAAGCAGGAATAAATTTTGTCACACAATGCTACTGTTCATGACGTAAACGCGATAGGTGTTTCGTGACCCTGGTGATACAGCTGAGGTAAAACTGCTCCCACGCAATACAGTGTTGCATCACAACTGAGGATGAGGGGAAGAGCTCCATCGCATTGTGCATATACATCGCAGTCTTTCAGCTGACTGAAAGCAGATTTTTGGAGCTCGTTGTATTCGCGGCATGACTCATGGTCAAGAAATCGGCTTAACGGCTCTGCATGGAAGACTTTGTCGTAAATAAACCAACCGAAAAAACTGAACATGCATAGAAACGATTGCCGTTCAGTCTTGTTTCTTGGATCAGGTGCCGGAATTATCGCTTCTACTTTTTTCGCTGTCAGCTGGACGCCCACTAGCTCTCGATTTCTACCGGAAATTTCACTTCATAGATCCCGAATGTGCACTTCTCAGCTTTGGCCTTGAGACGAGCACCTTGCAAGCCCGTGCTTGCGTCGTCAGCTGATCAAATTTAATGTGACGAGATTTCAATAAATTCATAATCTAATAACTTGCGTTATAACGCCAATGTGTTAGTAATGCTGGGCATAATATTCAAGTGTTGTTGTCATTGATGTATATCTCTGTGCAGCGATCTATCACAGGACGTTGGCTTACATTGCTATGTTCTCATCAGCTGCAGCATCGTGCCCCACTGAGCCTGAAGCATACATTTGTCCTCTCACTTATTTAGTTGAACAGTTTGTATACAGACGCAAAGGCAAAGTACGCGTGGAAGCTGGCAATGTAGTTTAGGCTGTGCACAAACTAACATTATTATCAACATAGCACCATTACACAAGGATGGGATGACGAAAACACAGAGTAACACAAAGCACCTAACGACAAAGCTGCCCAACTTACCATGACAATCTGTGGTCCTATCTTTCGTAGAGCGTCACGCACGGCGACATGTATAGGCACGCGTAGAACAGGCATTTCCAGGTAAGGAGAGTGTACGGTCTTATCGCGTATTGGGGCCTTCCATTTTAGCTGCAAGAACGACAAGTTTCAATCGAAGTCAGGTATGAGAATGAAAGCCACACCTTCAGTTGGTAGCATACGCAATTTACATGTGAATGTTTTACCGCGCTTAGCGCTCTTAGGGCACATCACCAACTTACCAGAGTCTAAATGTCGGCCAATCTGTCTGCCTAACTATCCATTTGCATTTGTAACAATTTTTCTGCCAACTCCGGTCACTGGGAAGGTAGTTCAAGGTCTATTGTGTAGCACATCAGGCTACTCTGGTGAGAAAATGGGGCTCTAAACCAAACCTCGTACCAGCTGCGCACACCAGTTTCATTTGTGAAGTGCAACCCGTGCATCTGGAAGTACTCATGAGCTTAACCTTGTTCCGTTCCAGCGACGCGTGAACCGTTTCAAATTTAGATTTTTTGCTATCACAAATCCATTTCCTGAATGGCATTGACGGCTAACTTCAGCAATTTCCTCCCACGCAATTTGCGAAGGAGGTCCATCATCGCATATCTCATTATTTCTAAGACCTGCTTGTGCACTCTTTTAATTTAATCATAGCTATGTACCCTTCAATAAGTGCTTTATTTGCATGTTATTTTGTATTGCTACGACCCACTAGTATATGGAATGCGCTCTTCTGTTGCTCGCACACTGATGAAGTTGACTCGCAATGAGATGACAGCAGATGAAACAGAAAGCTGGGGTCACAGGATATGGGGTGGTGGTTATGTACCGCTCTTCACTGAATCTATTTGCTTTACTGAAGAATGGCACAGGCCAAGTACCACAAACTCTGGAGCACAGGTTATGTGCCTGAAAATTCACGGAAATGTTCATGCTTCACAATAACAACGTATGACTGATGACGTAGCTCTGAAAGCTGAAACAATAAATGTCTATCCGCTTTTATTCCATGCTGTCTACAAAATCCCTCAACCACTGCCCAGTGACCCGTAATAAAGTGCGCGAATTGATTTTACTGCGCCCTGTTTTGTGCTGTTTTGTTTTGAAACATTGCGAAAACAAATAATGCAAGTGAAACAAGATAGGTAACTTGCGATGGTCAGTGCCATCGCACCCTGAAAACGGCGACCATTCATTATGCATACAACGCTCGTCGGTGCTTGCAGGTGTTAAAGTGAAATCCGTTACCGCTTAGCAACAACCGGCCCGAAACATTGCTCTTTTCGTCAATATAAAGTTTACCTGCAAAGGACCATCATATTGAAAAAGTGTTTAGAATGAGCTAGAGAAGGCGCTTTGATGCACCAATAAACAAAGATAATGGCTCACTTTGCGTACAACTAGACGAACGGTGTTCTATTCACATATATAAGATTCCGTTCATCATCACATAAAGTGCACTACTCTTTAGCGATTTTTTACGTATACGAGATTTCTTCTTTAATTAAATACTAAAGAGAATGTTCTCTAATGAAATATTTAAAATAAAAATCACACAGTCTAAGGTTGGCTAAATAGTTTCCTAAAAAATATAAGAAAAATATGTCGCACTCATGCCATGTATGAAGCTAACATGCTCTGCACGTCCACATAATATATCATAGACAAATCCCCGTAAATTATTTAAAGAGTAGGCTTGATGTACAAAAAAACCTTGCGAAATTTTATCACTGCGGCGATCAACAGAAAAAAGGAACAAAGTAGAAAATAAGGTTAGTATTATTGTCAAGAAAGTAATACATAGTATCATTGTCAAGAAAGTAATACATTTAGACATATACAGGTAGAAACCCCTAACTCACGTAGCAATTGGGGGATGAAGAGCTTGAAAAGAATTGACTGGGAGAATTTTGGTGGGCTTAGTTGGTCAAACGCAACCATCAAAGTTAGGACATCAATGCACACTCACGATACACGTACTGATAATGAGTGTTCGTGTCAGAAAGAACCAGAAATTACAGCCGATAAGTGCTTGCTTATAACTTAGCTTTTCAATTTAACGCAACCTGGAATACTTGTTCACAAACACTACCAGTGCGTACTTGATATTTATATATGTATATGCATATATATATATATATATATATATATATATATATATATATGCAGTATGTTGTTCAGACACTTTGACAGTTAGGCATTTTTTTGTAGCTTCCTGTAGGGAAGGCCTTCTCTTACGTACTATTATATGCATATAAACATTTTTGTTGTTTGTTTTTTCTCCTGTTTTTTTTTCTTTTTTTGTCACGCCTGCGTGTACATTATCAAGTCTGCTTTGTAATTCCGGGAAAGAGGTGGGGTGATGTAATGTTATCATCAAGCATTCTGAAAAAATATGAAGAAAGCTTCGGACTAGAAACTTCTGCTCGCAAAGTTCACCAACCGAAAAGAAGACGCGTGACAGAAAGAGCTATCTAAAGGGATAATGATGTTGCATATTTTAGGACTACCAAAAAAGGATATTCTTCTTACAGTTTCGTCGTTTTGGTCATCTTGAAGGTGGCTTTTGGTGTCTGTTCTTTGTTCTCGGCGAACTAGATCACCATTTGCTGAAATGGTGGGCATTGTCCTTCGCTATCAGGGTCCGGAATCTGCAAGACAGAATGCGTTGCTTAAAATTTTCAGGGAGTGATATTTGTCCTCTTTCGGCACCATAAGTAGTTCTCGTCTTCGCAAATCAATTGCATCAGCTTACTATTGAATGCACACGACTTTGGAATCGCGTAATACTATGAGTGGAACAGTGGTCCATTGAAACTACTTTCTTTTGTCATAAATTTGTACTTAATAGTTAGAACATTAGAAAAATGAGCGTATGTAACCGTAATGTTCACCGGGAAACGGTAGCGGCAAACGCTATGCCTGACAGGATCGTGACGCGATCGAACGCCTGACGGGATCGTAGGCCTTTGTGCCGCGATCGACATGGTACCCCACAAAAGAGAACTGATTGCAGCATTTACAGACATCATACGAGTTTTGTTTTGCATAATGAAGCAATTCTCGAAAGCAAAGTTCAACTGAATGCTTACATACGTGCTGCCATGTAAAACATGAATACTGCTTTAAAACATAGCCTAACTTTTTGTCTATTGATTGAGTATATTTCAAAGCTAGAATTACTAAAAATGGTGCTCTAACACGCTCGCGTTTTTAGGCGTGTTAGAATCTTCTACTCCTACTAGTAATGAATTCCAACCGTTTCAGGTTTTATGCTGTTGCGTCACAATTACGGTGATAAAAGAGACTAAGACAAAGCAAATTTCTTTATGTACTAAGTTACTTACTTGAAGTTATTCTTCTAAGAAAAGGACCCCACTTTATTAAATTATAGGAACGCGTGTTTGTGTCTAGGCAAGTCAAACACTGCGCAAATAGCCCGCTTTTATAATGTGTATAAGGCATCAAGACTAAGTTGGACATCTGCTATTGCTGCCCCTGATTGCCCTTGTTCTTCAATTAAAGTTTCTGACCTGTTGGTTCTCTGCGTACAATCAACGTTTCCATGCGTACGCTTATATGTTTTCTGACCCTATTGTATCATAATTTTATCTAATCTACGCTGAAGATAGACACCATAATAGAAAATTTTTGGCTATTGTGCAACCACAATTTCTTTCTTCTTGACAGTACTTCATTGTTTACTTTCTCTATACATTGTTTATTGTGCGCTTAAACTGAGTTTTTGTAAATGATTAAAAAAACTTCCAATGAGGAAGTCACAGGGCCTCAGAACTGATGGCCATTTCTGTTGAAATAGGCTGATACTGAAATTGATACCGATCTCTAATGTATTCATACCACTTTAAAGAATTTCTGCGCTCGACACTATCTGCGACATATGTGTTCTGAAAATCTGTAGGGAAATACGTCGACGATTCACTTGATTCATGCCGCGAAGCGCCTAAATTTTATATCGTACTAATTACGTTCCCTGAAACAGCAGTGTATTCGCAGCAAACTTATGCTATGCAATGCAATTTTCCGGATACATGGTAAAGAGGGACGATTTCCTTTGTGCGCGACTTCATTTTACCACATGGATTTTAACTTCGTGTCTATTTTCGAGCAATGAACAAATATTTTTAGGTTTTCTTCTATAGTTTGCTCTCGCAGTTGATGTTTGATTGTTATTGAAGCTCGCTACTGGCATCACTTCATGCTGGGCACAGAAAGGTGGTTGGGAGCCTGGTAACAGCAACACGTTTCATCCTTAACGTGTTACGTCACACCTGAAATCAACCTGAACTTACCTCGGCGAGGTACAACTAACATGTCGTAACAATCGTGATGAAAAATTTTAGGATTGCTGCAATTGCCGAACTTCGTCGATGGGTTGACCAACGGGGCGATGTTCACCCATTTAGATGCTAATGACAATCACCGAAAAAAAAAAACAAGATGCATGAGTTGAAACCTGAGCCAAAAGAACTTCCTCTGGCGGAGTGATTTGCTTGTGAGAGCTAGGTAAAGAAAATTGCGAGCAGTAGGCCTGTCATTACGTGCGGTCTTTGCAAAATTGCATGACAGGACCTATAGCCATCTGATAAATCACAGGCGTACACATTGGACGGCTCAATCATTCTCAGCACTCAAATTGAGCAAGGCAGCTTGGCAGAAAAGAAGCCGCCAAGTGAGAACGCGGAAGCTAAAAATAAAACAAAAACAGGTTTACCTCGTGAATTTCAGTGTCTCCAGAAGACCAGCGTGTCACATGCAACAGTGCTAGCAGACCGTACGCTGAAGCTAATGTTATTAGAAGATATTGCCCGTACTTATATTTCGAAGCAACTTCCGGCGCTGTCGTGTCTTTATGACTGACATTGACCTACACAGGATGTAAAAAATTCAATGTTACGAACGGTTCACGAGTAGCTATAATCCTACTGTCGCCTTTTTTTTTGGGCAATAAACGTCGACATGTGCGCTTATGCCGGCGGACGTTTAAGCAATGCGTGAATCATCTTTGTACGCTGTCTGAAACATCTGCTGGAAGAATTGCTGTTTTTGAACCGAAGTCCAAAGCCCGAGCTAAAACATTTGCACTGTAGTTGAGGAACATTCTTGTTGACGAACAGAACTCCCGGTGCATGCATAACTCCCCCCCCCCCCCCGAAAAAAAAAAGCTTCGAGTTACAGTTTTTAGTCAAGTGTGATTGGCATACATTCAGAGCTACCGGTGCTGCTATGCACTTTCAAACTGCAGGCAGACAAGCAGCATTTTGTATAAAATGTGCACAGAAGTATATGTTACAACTGTTCCTTCGTACTGTTGGGAGTTTCTTTCTCTCCACGTCATAGAAAGCTTACAACGATGTTTTCGTCAGTGACAGCCCCGTTAGAGCCACCTATTACAACTTGTAAGGTATGCATGAAGATTAGGTGCATCCCCCACCAGTTCGTGTGCATCACTCCAGAAAGATACATCAGAAGGAGCCCCAGCTACATCCGAACAATGACTATTGTCATAAAACGACGCCCACATACCTGACAAAATTTTCGTACAAAGGAGGCAGTTTGGTGTGGTTTCACCTTATCACCTCGCTGCGATTGTTACATGCCTGCTTCGTCCCCAAAAAGGTCGAACTTCTGGCCTCCTGCTCCGGCCCCGCTCAAGAAAATCTTAATTCAGTTGCAACATCGCGTTCGTGCTCTCTTTTACTGCTGCGGTGAACGACGCTTTCAACCGCTTTCAACCGCTTGCTAGCATGGCGGTCGCAGATGCCGCCACCTAATGATATCGACAAAATTTACCGTTTTTATTTCTCATAATATCTATATTTAGTCAACAGGGCCCGAATTCGCAAAAGCTTCTTGCGCTAGAATTGTTCGTAAGAGCAAACTTCAGCCAAACCGGACGCTCGACATATTATTAGTGAAGGCGGGTTGCCAATGGTAGAGAGTACTTAAAAAAAACTGTGAATTTGGCCCCAGATTATTTATCATTATTTTTCTAGGTGTGCTACTTGTTCTCACAGGCGATCTAAAGGATAGTGAAGCAAATAAATGTTTACAAAAAGTTTGCATAATTTACTTTTATTGTGATGGCAGATGTATGGACAGTCGAAGCATGTTCACGACGTTGGGGCTGCCACTACTGCCGTTGTACGGCTACAATAATCAGCAAATTAGCGGACATTGAGCGTTATAAAATGTCCGTGGAAACGAGAGACGCGCAGTGCTTTTGGCTACGAATATGAGTTGACCAAATGTACGCGTACTCACTGTGCGCTTATACCCCTGTCCAACGGGTCCAGTTAGTGTCACTTCAAGCCAGGGTAGTTCGCCGCTAGCGTAATTCGCACGTTGTCACAAGGGAATGCTTAGTGACAATAGGTAGAGAACACACCCACCATCGAGTGCGTTCGGCTAATTCACTTCGCCTCGTTGAAGTGTGCAGCCTCGGCTGCAATGCCCAAAAAATAATAAAATAACGTTGAAAGCAGAATCAATAATAATTTTAAACCGAATGTTTTCTTGATTCAAAATCCGATAACCTAACCAGATGTGATACAGTGTAATAAAAATCGGGGTAGTTTGCACTAGTGTCGAAAGGCTAAAGACACAGCGGAGCTGATCGGTTCCTAGCTGGTCATGGCTAAACGAAGGGCATAAGCATTTCCTCGAGGTCGATGGTATCGGGGAACGCTTCGCGAAACACTTGCAGTCAGCTGCGGCGTCGGTGGTTGCCATGACGCCGGCGTCGCTGGCATTTCCTGAAACGCGCACGTTTTCACCATCATCATCATCATCATCATCGTCAGCCTATATTTATGTCCACTGCAGGACGAAGGCCTCTCCCTGCGATCTCCAATTACCCCTATTTTGCGCTAGCTGAATCCAACTTGCGCCTGCGAATTTCCTAACTTCATCACTGCACCTAGTTTTCTGCTGTCCTCGACGGCGCTTCCCTTCTCTTGGTATCCGTTCTGTAACCCTAATCGTCCACCGGTCATCCATCCTACGCATTACATGGCCTGCCCAGCTCCACCTTTTCCGCTTAATGCAAATTGGAATATCGGCTATCTCCGTCTGTTCTCTGATCAATACCGCTCTCTTCCTGTCTCTTAACGTTATGCCTAACATTTTTCGTTCCATCGCTCTTTCTACGGTCCCTAACATGTTCTCGAGCTTGTTTGTTAACCTCCAAGTTTATGCACCTTATGTTAGCACCGGTAGAATGCAATGATTGTACACTTTTCTTTGCAGCGGCAGTGGTAATCTCCCAGTCAGGATTTCGTTATGCTTGCCATAGGCTCTCCAGCCCAAATTTATTCTTCTATAACTTTCTTTCTCATGATCAGGGTCCCCTGGGAGTACTTGATCTAGATAAACGTACTCCTATACAGACTCTAGAGGCTGACTGACGATCCTGAATTCTTGTTCCCTTACCAGGGTATGGAACATTATCTTTGTCTTGTGCATATTGATCTTCAACCCCTCTTACACTTTCTCGGTCAAGGTCCTCAATCATTTGCTGTAATTTGTCCTATTGTTGCTGAATAGGACAATGTGATCTGCAAAGCGAAGGCTGCTGAGATATTCGCAGTTGATTCTCACTCATAAGCGTTCCCTGTCTAAGGCCTTGAATGCTTCTTCTAAGCATGCAGTGAATACCATTGGAGAGATTGTGTCTGCTTGCTTGACCCCTTTCTTGATAGGTAACTTTCTACTTTTCTTGTGGAGAACCAAGGTAGCTGTACAATCCTTTTAGATATTTGCCAAGATATTCACGTATGCCTCCTGCAATCCTTGTTTACGTAATGCCTCTATGACTGCTGGTATCTCAACTGAATCAGATGCTTTTTCATAATCTATGAAAGCCATATAGAAAGGTTGATTGTACTCCGCAGATTTTTCTATTACCTGGTTGATGACATGGATATGACCCATCGTCGAATATTCCTTCCTGAAGCCAGCCTGTTCTCTTGGTTGGCTGAAGTCAAGTTTTGCCCTGATTCTATTTGATATTACCTTGGTGAATATAATATACAATACTGAAAGCAAGCTAATGGGTCTATAATTCTTCAATTATTTAACGTCTTCATTCTTATGGATGAATATAATGTTGGCATTCTTCCAGCTTTCTGGTACACTTGAAGCCGCGAGGCATTGCGTATAAAGGGCCGCTAGCTTTTCAAGTATGATATCTCCTAAATCCTTGATTAAATCGACTTATTCCATCTTCTCCAGCAACTTTTCCCCTGGTCATGTCTCTCAAGGCCATTCTAACTTCATCGCTAGTTATAGAAGGGGCCTCTATGTCCTGTTCATCACTACTTCTAATGGAAGTAGCTTGGCTGTTTGGGAACTGTACAGCTCACTATAGAATTCTTCCGCTGCTTTTACTATGTCGTCGAAATTGCTGATGATATTACGCTGGTTATTTTTCAGTGCATACATATTGCCTTGTCCTATGCCTGTTTTCTTCTCACAGATTTTATGCTCCGTCCATATTTTACTGCTTCCTCAATCGTTTACACGTTATAATTTTGGGTATCCCTTACTTTATTCTTGTTGATCAGTTTAGGCAGTTCAGCGAATTCAATCTGATCTCTCGAGTTTGACACTTTCATGTTATGCCGTTTCTTTATTACGTCCTCTGTTACTTTGGTGAGCTTACCGACTAGTTGCCTCGGTGCCTTACCTCCCACTTCAATTGCTGCTTCTGAGATCAGCCTAGTTACGGTTTAATTCATTGCCTCTATGTTGTCTTTATCTTCCTCTTCTAATGCTGCATATCTGTTTGCGAGCACCAGCCTGAATTGCTCTGCTTTTACCCTTACTGCTTCTGCGTTGGCCTGTTTCTTCATGACTAACGTTATTCTTTCTCTCTTCAAATTTAGAGAAATCCTATACCTCACTAGCCTCTGGTCACTGCACTTTACCCTACCTAACACTTCTGCATCCTGCACTATGCTGGGATCGGCAGAGAGTATGAAATCTGTTTCATTCCTTGTTTTTCCATTAGGGCTTTTCCAGGTTCTCTTCCTGTTGCCGCGCTTCCTGAAGAATATATTCATTATTCGGAGCCCATTCCTTTCCGCAAATTATACCAACATCTCTCCTCTAGTGTTCCTAGAATCGATGCCGTAGTTGCCAATTGATTGCTCGCCAGCCTGCGTTTCCCCCTCTTTTGCATTGAAGTCGCGCATGACTACAGTAGACTGAGTTTCCACCTTTCTCATTGCTAATTCAACATCTTCATAAACGTGCTCTAGTTCTTCATCATCGTGACTGGAAGTTGAAGCGTAGGCTTCTACAACCTTCATTCTATACCTCCTATTGAGCTTTATTACGACGACTGCTACCCTCTCATTAATGCTGTAGAATTCATCAATGGCTGGCTTAAACACCTTAGCAAATCAAAACTAATTTGCTTGTCTCGTTCTCGGGATGCTTGCGTGTAATTCCCGCGCTGTCGTTTATGTCTGTGTTAGCCACCTTACCTGTGCAGCCACTGTCATTTGACCCGAGCCTTATGGACACAAGTAATGCATCAATGACTACATGCTCGTACAAGAAGGCCATGGTTTAATACTTAGGTTGCCTCGATAGTACCGCTTCTCGCCGTTCAGGATGGTGACGCGTTCGAGCTTGTGGTACGAACGGCGCACTGCGCACTTCTTTTTCATTACATCGTCCCCCTCGCTGAAAACGGAGCCACACAGGTGGCCTAAGGCATCGTGAGGACGAAGGGCTCGGATACGTTTGAGGCGATCTACGTGCACAGTTTCGCGGCCTCGGTGACGCAGGCCCGTAGTGGCGTAAGAAGTTCCATGACGTAGTTTACCGGAGATGAATAACGCGGCATTCAGTGAGAAGTTCTTGAACGACATCGGGGAAAAAGTAGCGGCCTCGATCGCTCAGGAGTTCGCGGGGAGCGCCCGCACGTAGAACGAAGTGTTTAGTTCAGTTCAGTTTTGTTTCCTTTTCTAGGGGTATACATAAGGGGTGGGTACAGTTTATAATGCAACAGAAACACAGGTATTCAGAAAACTACAAGAAAGCTACATTTCGCAAATGCATAAAAACAGAAAGAAGGGAAAAAATGACGCGTGAAAAAAGCTGATTATTTTTCAGCCAATAAAGACACATTTTCGAAGAACGATGTCGGGCAAGTGATTTCCGCGACGTGGTGGGGAATGGCGTTCCAGTCTGATGCTGTGCGGGGAAAAAAGACGAAGAAAAAGTAGTTGTATGGGAGCGTGGCCGTAAGACTTGTAATGGGTACCCAGTTCGTAGCGATATGCGTGCGGGTGGTGTGATATATGGCTCGTGAATTAGGGAACTGTAAAAGAACTTATGAAAGAGGCAAAGGCTGGCTGTAGCATGACGACGTGCAAGGGGCTGTAGATCCGATTTTGCTCTTAAGGATGATAAAGCTTAAGTCACATGAGTATGATGAATGGATGTATCTGACGACGTGGTTTTGAAAGGACTCGAGCGCGTTAACAAGATAGACTTGATATGGATTCCACATGGCTGATGCGTATTCAACTTTCGATGTGATAAGGGATTTGAAAGCTAGGAGTTTTACGTTCTGGGGGTGTCACGCAAGTGTCGTCTCATGAAGCCAAAAGTTCTGTTAGCCAATGAAAGTATGTTGGAAATATGCGTACCCCAACTGAGATCATGAGAAAGTGTTACGCCCAAGTACTTAAATGATTCTACTGATTCTACGGGAACGTTTACTATTGTATGAGAGGACAGGAATGGGTTACGGCGGCGGGTAAAATATATATGTTTACATTTGTTGGGATTAAGAGTCATTAGCCATTGTCCACTCCAAGACTGCATGTTGTTAGGACTGTTGTAAGGTGGTTTC